>NC_137972.1:91915129-92427629 GCF_963924665.1 Micromys minutus | reverse complement strand
TTAATAAATAAACACACAAGATGCATTGCTCTTAGCAATGTGATATTAATGTATGGGATACAACACTGGGTTGAGACTTCTAGGTTCTACTGTGGTTTGTGCTTCTGTCCAGGGGGTGTTTTTTTTTTTTTTTAATAGACAAATAAACAGATAACAGAAGACTGGACCAAGATATCTGCGTTCTTAGGCTGACAAGGTATTGCTTCAAACTCAAATTCTTGACATATATATTTGTTATTTATTTAGCTTGGTAAGTATGGGGACTGAGGATAGCATGAGTCTTCTCTGTTGTTTGAACAAACTGGGGCTGTCTCTGCTCAGCCTAACAGAGCCTCTGCAGTTAAGCATTCATCGCCTACTTGGAAAGCAGGTGATTGCAATGCCATTCCTACCTGAGAAACTCCCTGGGCACCTCAGCCTCCTGTGGCCACCCCAAGCAACCACCTGAGAGGTACCTGGAATGTCTACCTGTCTCTATTTTATTACCTTTAGTTTACAGATGAATTTACTATAGAGGATACTGAGTCAGCGCATAAGGGGATAGTATCTTTATAGAAGGATAGCACAGTACCCCCCACCCACACACTTTAACTCTTCAGCTAAAACACAAAAAACAGTGAGAAAAATTAGTCTGCAAATTTGAGACCTTTTTACTTAGGTTATTCGCAGTGACCAAGTCACTCCCGAGCAGTGCTTATAAAATGATTAGAAGATTTAAAGAGTAATGCTGGTCCACTTTCTCATTATAGTCTGGTTGCGCTTGAAGACACGTTATCAGCGTTCTGTGTAATCTCACCCTCCTCCCGCTAACTGAAGCTTATAAAAGGAGGAAGCAGCCTTGGGAGGAGCTACTCACGTCAACAGCACAGGAAGTTCAGTTGTCCAGGCCCGCCCACACATTCGAATTACTCTATCCACCATCGAGGTCCACACTGCATTAAGTTCTGCTATGTAGAATAGCCTATGTTCAGCTGTGCTGGGGTCTCCAGGGATGCTAACAGATGTGGCATTATTCTTGATGTGGCTTGGAAGAAATAAAGTGGAAATCAGTCCTGGAGTTGTAAATTCAAGTTTCAGCATCGTGTAATTTTGAAGAAGCTGTTTATTCCCTACATGTCTCGATAACTGACTCAAAACATTTAAGTTTTCAGCATATGCAAGATGAAAGGAAAATTAAGATGGATGGACCACTTCTGTCTCCCTTCAGGCTCAGTTCACCCGGGGAGATAAAAAATCACCTGCAAAACACTAATCTGCAAGGCAGAGAGCACAGCCAAGTCACAGCTACTCTTTTATATATATAAACTGTATCCTGAGCAAGACAAATGACTTCCTGCAGTAATCAGGAAGGCACTATAGAAGTCAGCTGAGCTCAGGATTAAAGGATGATTAAATTTCATTAAGCAGAGAAGCGGAGGAGGGCGGTTCAAACAAGTGCCGGTCAGGAGCGAAGGTGCAGGCTGGAGACTGTGGTGCTATTTTGGTATGCTTAGACAGATGGCTTGCGTGGGTGGGCTGTGAGGGATAAGGCCAGTGGCCTGCTTCATTCCTGTCGTGAAGTTTTAGCTTCCACATTGGGGAAAGAGAATACGGAAAATACTTCAAAAGAACCCCGGGACAGAAATTGGGAGCCTAGTCATCAGTTTGGAACTTGGTCAGTTTTCTGGAGTCTCTTGTTGGTATCACTAGGAGGCTATGTCGTCTTCAACTGTCTCGTGGAAGAAACTTACTGTGTCTCTACGTGGTCCTCAGAGTTACAAGGACAAAGTGAGCAGCGAGAAGGAAAGGCAGTGAAAAGCTGGCTCTGCTCTTCCCCAGCTGCGAGCAGCTACGGGGTACAGTTAAGCCGAACACCCTTGCTAACAGCAGGCAGGGGCATCGTCTTCCTCCCCTGTTTATTGCTCGGTAATCTTCAGAACGGGGCAGGGAAGCTTGAGGGAGGTGCAAATCCTGATCACCTGGGTTGAGCGTGCAGCTGCCCGTCCCTGAAATGGAGGCATATGAGCAGAGAGTATGGGGACAGCAGTTTAGTATCAAACGGAAGGCTCACTGTGGCATCCTACGTGAAGCCATGGGTAGAAGCCTTCAGGAAGGAGACCGGAAGGGCTCTGGACCCCAGGGACATCCTCAGATCCTCAAAGCCTTGTGGTGTGCCTGCAGGGGTCCAGGCAGCAGATCTCTCTGTCCCATGAAGGGTGCTCCTTTCTGTGCCAGTAACTTACCTAGAGCCAAGTGACTTTGGCAGTTAGTCTCTGGGAGGGAAAGGCTCACCCCCACCACAGCTTCCTGAATGAATGAGTCTTGCTCTTTTCAACCCATTGCCTCTGCTCTTAGATTCCAGAGAGGATTCTACCAGAACAGTCCTGTGTTTCTGTGATGAGAGTTGGTTTAGCAATCTCTCTCCCTTGCCTACTCAAGTCAGGCTAGATGCCTGCTGAGACATCTCATGTCCAGGACCCAGAGGCTATGGCTTCTTTTAGTATTTATCCTCTGTGGGTAGAAACAGGCTACTAGGTGGGCAGACACATCAATGTGACGCTATCCCAAAAGCCACGGGATTAGTACCAACCTTCTGGGGAGTTTTTCTTGACACTCCTCATCTGAGTCGTGATATCTATCAACCCAGTGACAAAATGAGCCTGTTTTAGCACAGTGAGTTGTCCCAGAAAATCTGGGTCAAAGCCCTGGGGTGCAGAACCTTCAGGACTCCACTTCCTGTCCTGAGTTTGTGCCTAGGCATCTCCTTTCTAAGCCAACAACTGACTCTTCATCTGAGGTCAAGCTCTCGGGAGGGCGCGAAGAAATGGAGATGTGGCTATGGAATTTGGAGCCGGGCAGAGATGTACTTTTCTAGACTGTGATGGATAGAGCCTCTCCTCCTGGGGAAGGGGATTTGGTGATGATCTCTGGTACCCGGGAATCTTGAACTCCTCCCTCCAGCCCTGACCAGTTGCAGAGGAGAAAGTGGGTGAGGAATGGGAGAGAGAGAACATTTGTCTGAGTCCCTTGAAAACATCTGGGTGACAAAAGGGTCATCATCCCAGGAAAATTATTTGCCATATAAGGTCCACTGCTCTGCCAAACAATACCAGGACACCTTCCTTTAAATGTGGAGGAAGGAAACCTGCTGTGTCTTTGCGTGCTTGCCACAGCATTATTGCAGAATGAGTGGCGGGCACCAAAGATGTTTCCGCTACCACAAGTGGGTGAGTTTCAGGAAAGTACGGTCCGTGGTATGTGAGAGTCTGTCACTAAGACTGCTGTGTTCTGAATTTGACTGCTATTTCACATCACGGCTGCTGCGGTGAGATCAGGGTTGACCACAACAGTGATTGAAGGAGTTCTTGGGAAACCTAGGAAAGCCTCCGAAAAACAGGTGAGGGTCTGAGTCTTGAGGTTGTAGATTTACATGTTGAGGCATCCAGGAAGACCGGGGTAATAATCAGGTCCCTTGAGTAATAAGAGTACCCATGCTTTCTGGTGATTTCTGCACATATAAACTAAGGAGTTAGCGATGCGTGAATATGCTGCCTAGGATGTCGCTGCGTGTTTGCAGTAGATAGACACGTGTGTTTGTTTATTTACAGGCTACTTTTGTATAATGACGTATGTACTGCGTGCTTACATGCACTAACTATTATTATCTGCTCTTGGTGTCAACTAAGAGATGATTTTAGGAAGCATGTTGTTGTCTTGTTCTTGAGACAGGGTCTCACCACGTAGCCCAGGCTAGCCTAAACTCATGATTCTCCACTTTCAGCTTGTTGTTGAGAGTAGTGTATATACCACGATGCTCAGCAAGGAAACACACTTTTTTTTCAACATGTGCAGCTCATCAGGCTTTGAGACACAAAGCTGTATGCTTTTATCTTTGAGGCTTGTGCTCCGAGATCCCCAGTGGATACTTAAAGATAAGGGCAGTACCAAATCCCGTGTGAGTACTGCAATATGGCAGTGGTTTGTAACTAATTCTTTTTCAAACTCTATTTTTAATGATGATTGTTAAGTGCTTTTACTCCCTTATAGCCTACCACCTACCAGAGATAGTGAGAAAGAGGATACGGGAAAGTGGACCTGTTTAGGAAGGTTCTTTGGAGCATCTCCTGTCTGTTTAGTCTGGAAGTCCAGAGTTTTAGTTCACAGGTCAGCAGCAGCTCAGTTCACTTGCAAACACCGCACAGATACACCAGCCGTCCAGGTCAGTGGAGTTGGGATAGCCAACAGGAATCAGCAGTGGTGGCGCTACCCAGCAGTCAGCCAGGCCTCAGCCTTGGCAGAGTCATCAGGAAGAACCAGGAGGAACACCAGGGGATGTTCACAGATGTATCTCTCTCAGGGAATCAAAGATCAGCAAAGATGCGAGACCCACAGCGTTGCACAGCGAGTTGTACCAGCAAGCCAAGCTCTGTCTCCATCACTTCTCCAAGTCCTCTTTATACCCTCCAGACGTCACGTGTCCTCCACGTGCCTAGTCTCAGCACGCGCATCTAATCAGCCCAAGTCCACGGAAGCAGCAAAAATTTTCAGCACACCAATAGAAGTTTTTTTGGTGTGTTTCTTTCTATGAAATCCCAGCAAATGCAGCTCAACTACGTAACATAAGGCAGACCAATACATGCATGTTGTGAGCAAAGAATCTTTCATCACGAGTCCTTTCATGTGCTTGCTTTAGTACAACCTCCTTTCTCCTGTATCTGGACTCGTTCTTCACAAGTCAGCCTTATCCTTTCACACCTGTGTGCACTTTAACAAAACGTTCCTTCACATGTTTGCACCAGCAAAGCACCATCCAACTGACGTTCCAAAGAACCCTTAAGTTTGCACTTCAGTGGTCAGTCACATGACTGAGACAGCTGCTAAGTGACTAGGGACCAGGGAGTGTATGATATGCCAGGTAGAGCAAGTAGCTCATATGGAATGGGTGAAGTTGGCAATATATTATAATACGCTGTTCAAAACAATCCAGAGTGTAAAATCGCATTTCTGGAATTTCCCATTTAATATTTTCAGGCTCAGCTGATTATGAGTAACTGAGAACCTAGAAAGTAAAATGTTGAAAGGGGCTGCTACTGAGTGTTTAAGACTTCTCCATCCCCCAACATGTCAACCTTGGGAGAGTAATTAGATGGATAAAAATTTAAATCTCTACTGTGCATCTTTTCAAGATATCATTCCACAAAGGCACGGGTCAGAGGGAAGACAATAGGATGTTTGAGCACATCTATGCCTGGGTTTACCTTGTGTTTGGCTATTAGATCAGAAAAGATATTTCTTTTAACAACTTTTCTCTTCCCAGATGACACCTGTTTTGGTCCCTGGTTTGCCACAAGTTTCCAGTACTTATGGAATCCTTTGAGACTTCCTAGTACATGTTGCTCTGTGATTATCTGTTTTCTGGAAAGATCGGACCCATAAGGCAGTATTTAGTTACTAGGAGCAGGAAAGGTTTCTGTCCTGTTCCGCCGTGATCACACACAGGACAGATAGATGATCTTCCTGCTTCCCCTAGACAGGGAGGCTTAGAGAAGGTGCTGTTGACTGAGTTCAGCACTATGCAGCCAAGTGGTTGTAACAGGACCTCAGCAAATGGGTTTGCACTTCGCAGTACAGAATTCTACCACAGCCAGAGGGGACGCAGAACAGAGGCACTGTTTTTCCAAGTGGCTCACTGGGCTGCTCCTTCTCTGTGCTCTGTCACCTCCTCTTCCTGTGCCACTGTTCTGTCACAGGCTCCTTTGCTGTAACCTAGTCAGCGACCCTTTGACAGGGAAGAAAACCCTCCACATCTGCCTAAACAGATACATTGCAAAGTCCTGGCAGTGCCCTGGAGTCGCTGCAGTTGGCAGCCTTGTTGCTAGGGGATAAGGCTGAGAGGTTGCGAGAGGGGATGATTAGCTGTGAGTCCGTTCTCAGAGCTTCGTCGTATCATACAGTCCCAAATTATTGTGATGTACTGCGACCACTTCGCCTGAAATTGTCCCCAAAGTGCTTGAAATGAAAAAAGAATTGGCTACGTGTGGCAAAGAAGAGTTAGTGCTTTTAAAAACTGGAGCAATGATGCCCAGATGCTCAGCACAAGGGAGGAGGCCTTTCCTCTAGTCTGTGGCCACAGTGACCCCCAGTCTGGTCCCTCCCATCTGGACGGCTGCCCTGAGCCCTCTGGGAGGCTACCTTGGGAGACCGCCCGGGAGCTCCAACTGGCCCCAAACCCAAAGAAGGCAGGCAAAGCATCTGGAATGAATTGTCCAGATCAGTTCTGCATTGCCCAGGCACCCTGACAGCTTCTTGGGCCCACGCGAGGCTTGGATCTAATCCATCCAGCACTCTCCAGACAGTTCTCTGACTCCTTTCAGAATCTGGATCCCAACAGAGGTACAATTAGACCTGCTAGTCATTTCCAAGTTGGACTTTCTCAGGGAAATGGCCAAGGTGTGCTCTGAGAGACACTTTCCAGCAGCTCTTAGCCTAGAGACAAATAAAGAAGGGGACTGGTTTTGGCAGGAGGCCTCTCCTGTTCCTTTGTATTCCCACCATGATATGCCAACCATCCAGCCAACCCTGAAAACTGACACTTATTTGGAAAGGATAGAGAAAATAACCCCACTGCGTGACACTTTGGGGAGGCTCTCAGAAGTGGCAACCTGTCTTTCTACATCCTCTCCACACAACGCAAGGCCTGCTTGGGAGAAATGATAAAATAAAATCTGGCGGGGGGGGGGGGGGCTGGGAAGGCATTTGGAATTGTCCCTAATTGGAACTATCAAAAGAACTGAGGTTTATTTTTTCTTCTTCAAAATCACAAATCCCTGAAAACAATAGATATTTCTTCTAGGACAATAGCCACTTTGATGGTGTACAGACGGAGCTGAACTGCTCCTCCTCCCTACAACCTTCTTTGTTCTCTGTATTCATGTCTTCAACAATAAGGAGAATGGATAGTGTCTCTCAACTCTCTCATCAGAACAGATTCCAAGGTAACCTAATTCAAGTTGCAGAGAATCTACCATGTCTCAGATTGGGCCAGTTCTTAAACAGCCGGGGTGATAATGGATGGCACAATCACCAGCACCATCTCCTCAGAGTTGTTTAGAAGCTTCTAGAATGTTTTGTAAACAGGGATGTTCTCATCCTGGCCCATGTCCCCTCACAGTGCTCCCCTCCTGTGTCCCCCAGCACTGCACACTCATCTCATGTTCACCACCTAGCAGCACGTGACAATAACTTGAGCTACACACAGCAGATGTGAAAGGAGCAGGTCACACTTCTCTGTGTTGTCTTGCTTGCCCATCTCCCTGTGTCACCACCTCAACAGCTGCACAGGAATACCGATGTTTGGAGTAAGGGGCGGTGAAATTGTCTCACCACAGAAAGCTGAGCAGGAGAAGTCCTCTGCTACTCTATAGAAGGCCTCTTTGTGCTTCCTCCTCATCTCTGTGCCCTCGGACTACTATTCCTGTGTGTGTGTGTGTGTGTGTGTGTGTGTGTATGTGAGAGAGAGAGAGAGAGAGAGAGAGAGAGAGATATGTGTGTGCAGTGTGTGTGTGTGTGTATGTGAGAGAGAGAGAGAGAGAGAGAGAGAGAGAGAGAGAGAGAGAGGGATGTGTGTGCAGTGTGTGTGTGTGTGAGTGTGTGTGTGTGTATGTGAGAGAGAGAGAGAGAGAGAGAGAGGGATGTGTGTGCAGTGTGTGTGTGTGTGTGTGTGTAAATGAATATCGATATATATGTGCCAGAGTGCATATGTGGAATGCAGGGAAGACTTTCTGAAGTTGGTTCTCCCCTTCCACCATAGGATAGAACTCAGATCCTCAGGCTTCAGGGTGGGTGTTTTTATCTGCTGGGTCATCTTGCCAGCCCAACCAACTATTAATCCAGAATGAGTTAGCCATCTCCGTTCTCTTCTGAACCACACTGGTTTGTCTTCCAAATCCAGGAAGTGAGGCAGGGCTGCCAATAGATCCTGTCTACTTCTTCTCTACACTGAGGAGGATCACTTGAAGACTTGCTCTCTGGAAGAATCCTTTTTGCCAGATCTCTTGGGCATAAATAAATGAAAGAGTGTGTGTGGTAAGGATATGATGGACCTGGGGACTGTTTCACTGCAGAAGTCAGTCCTTGAAGGGACAAACAGGTGGGCAGCTTAAGGCCAGTGTCATCTTAGATTTCATGCTGGGTTGAGTCTGAGCTTTCCAGTTCGGTTGTCAAAGTATAACTTAGGAGAATTAAGAAGCAGTTAGAGGGCTGGAGAGATGGCTCAGAGGTTAAGAGCACTGACTGTTCTTCCAGAGGTCCTGAGTTCAATTCCCAGCAGCCACATGGTGTCTCACAACCATCTGTAATGGGATCTGACGCCCTCTTCTGGTGTGTCTGAAGACAGTTACAGTGTACTCATATACAATGAATGAATAAATAATGAAGAAACAGTCCTCTGGGTATAGGATATCCTGTAGAAGTTTGCTTGCCAGAGTAGGAAATGGTTATCAGGTTTGAATATAGGTGAATGTTCCAACCCAGGAATGAGACCAAGAGAAAAGTCCACCGTCATTATCACGACACCCCATCTGACCCCCGCTACCCAAACCCCCATACCCCACACATAGATGATCATTCAGAGGAGAACTCTAGCTTTAGGAGAGGTGGGGCAGTAAATCGAACCAAGGCTACATGGAGGCTGTAGAAAGAGTTGGCTCAGGGCCGGTCAGCACACTCATTAGTCAGGCTCACTGACGAACAAGATCGGGGCAGTAAAATACATGCAAGGTTCTTAGACGTGGACACCAGCTACGGCAACTGTCTCTCTGCCCTGTTGGATAGCGGATGGTGAACCAGAGTGGGCTATTTATGTGCCGAGCCTGCAGAGCCTACGTTGGAGTAGAGAAAGCAGGAAGAGGAGCCAGTGTATGAGACTGGTTATCCTCGGTCATAAAGGGCAATACATTCGTGATTAAAATAGCCCCTTGCTATTTTAATTCTGGGCTTCTGCCAGCCTGAAGTGGTAGAGTCCAGAAATCTCTGGACTACTCTGGCTGAAGCCAGTCACCAGTTTAGAACTCCTAGACTTGTCTTTTTATCAACTGTTGGGGGGTTGTTTCCTTGTTTGTAAAAATCAGGAAGTTGAGCTAAACTCAAGGTTTCTATTGTTTTTTAAGATTAATTACTTTATTTATTTAATGTGAGAACACTGTAGCCATCTTGAGACACACCAGAAGAGGGCATCTGATCCCATTACAGATGGTTGTGAGCCACCATGTGGTTGCTGGGGAATTGAAATCGGGACCTCTGGAAATGCAGTCCGTGCTCTTAACCGCTGAGCTATCTCTCCAGCTCCAAACTAAAGATTTTTAAAGCATCTTCCTCAAACTGGCAATACCAGTGTCATCTGGTGGCTTATGGGAAATGTAAGTTCTTAGGCACTAACCTTAGTTCTACCAGATCCAAAACACTGGGAGTGACCCCTGGAAACCTGTGCTTTAATGAGTCTCCAGGTGGTTCTGAGCCCAGCGAAGTCTGATATTCGATGTCCTAAACAATTCTACATCTGCATGCCCAGATGCCTCTGCATCTGCTAGAAGAGATGAAAGGCCCCCACCCCGGCTCCTGAACACACAGAAGTCCCCAGAGCAGGTCTCAGCACACAGCCTTTCTCCCCAGTCTATCGCTAAGCAAGGCTGCCTCTGCACAGGATGGATTAATGCTGCCGCCAGCCAGTTAGAGAGGATACGCTGCATTCTGTCTCCTTTACCCCTGCCCAATTAGCCAGAGGTAAGTTAGGAAGATTTACTCTTCCCCACAAGCAAGGTCACAACCTGAGGTTGTCATAGAAGCCAGTTTCCACCCTGGCTGTTCCAGGAGAGCAGCCGATTGGCTAGTAGGCAGATGGCTCTGCCTAGCAGCAGGGATTTGATAGGCAAGGCGTGCAGGGAGAACCAAAGGGAAAAGAGTAGCTCCGCTAAGCCTGTTGCCTTCTGCTTACAAAAATTTATAGGTCTATTTATAACCTGTCTTGTTCCACAAAGGATTTCAGGAGGCTGCCTTCCTTGTTGGAAAATCCTTGGTGCCAATACTTGGGATCTGATACCAAGGACTTCCTGGTCCAGAGCAGGGGGACAAGCCTCTGTTCGTGTGGCCTCGACAGAGCACACAATGGGAACCCTAGGTGTGGAGGGTCGATATTCATCTTCCTGCCCCTCCTTCCTGCCCGCTGTCTTCAGTCGGCATCTTGTCTGCCCTCATTTTCAATGTTACAACCTGATAACTCCTGGTTCACATCTTTTCCTTTTGGGTTAAGATCCATTAGGTTTGAGGACTGACTGTCCGAGCTCTGTACATAAGGGGATCAGCCATCTCTTCCTCGGAGCAAATGCCGACTGCTCAGTCATTGACTGGACTCACACTGGAGTCATTTGGAGTTTGAGGGGTTCGGAAGTCGGTGATATCCACAGCTCCACAGGCTTCGGAGAGAGGCAGTGTCATCGTAAATGCTCCATAGCCGTTAGATAAAGAAAATAGTCACCAGTGCCATGGGTTGAAACTAAAGCCTCCTAGGAAGCTATTGACCCAACTAGATTTGTCCCCTTGCAGGGATAATTGATCACTATGAGTCAGAACCCCAAATTCTTGTCTTTTCTTTTTCTCCCCCTAATTTTCTTATCTAGAACTGAGTTAAACACACGGAGACAGCCACATGCTGCGACGCTGGCTGAGCACCTCAGGGAAAGGCTGCCATATTCTGGCTCTCCAAGACTCTCTCCTTGGACTCCAGCCATGCCAGGGTCCTGACACGTGCTCTGTCCTCTCCCTCTCACCTCTCCGTATGTCACTGCCTACCTCTGCCCTTGATGCTTACACAGATGTTCTCTTTTGGAATCTGACTATGACAGAAACTGACAGGAAACAGCCAAGAGCAAAGGATAGACACGGTGCTTCTGGAGAGGCTTCGCTCGCTAACTAGCAAGACTCAGTATTAGTAGCCTTTTCTTTTTTCTTCTTGTTGGGCTGGTGGACAAAGACTTCAAAGGCAGGTGCTAAGCAAATACTCTTTTGTAACCCAGCATTGATTGTTCTGTTTGTGTTTTGGTAGATAGAATACAACATGGAAAGAATGCTTTCAGCAACAGGAATGGTAACTTTGATATTCGTGAGGGATAAAGTAGCACGCAACAGAACCAAAGGGAGAATGCAGAGCAGACCACCCTCTACACATATCCGTCATGTGTGTAGATACAGAAGAGATACTAGAGATGGCTATAGGGGGGTGGTGGCTACAGTAGATGGTGGCTATGGGGAATAGCTATAGGGGATGGTGGCCATAGGGGGTGGTGGCCATAGGGGATGGTGGCTATAGGGAGTGGTGACCATAGGGGATGGTGGCCATAGGGAGTGGTGGCCATAGGGGGTGGTGGCCATAGGGGATGATATCTATAGGGGGTGGTGGTCATAGGGGGTGGTGGCCATAGGGGATGATATCTATAGGGGGTGGTGGCCATAGGGGGTGGTGGCCATAGGGGATAGTATCTATAGGGGTGGTGGCCATATGGGGTGGTGGCTATAGGGGATGGTATCTATAGGGAGTGGTGGCCATAGGGGATGGTATTTATAGGAGGTCGTGACCATAGGGGATGGTATCTATAGGGGGTGATGGCCATAGGGGATAATGGCTATGGGGGTAGCTATAGGGGATGGTAGCCATAGGGGGTGGTGACCAAAGAGGGTGGTGGCTATAGGAGATAGTGGCTTATATGGATAGTAGGCTTTCAATGAGTGGTCCTGAAAAGCTCGTTTTCTTAAACATAGAAAAAATAAAATGGATCTCTACAAAAAAGAAAGGATAAGAAAGCACACATGGCATATATGTAAACGTAGAGACAGAGACAGAGGTGATAACACATTGTCAAGCCTACATTTCTTTATGTATTTGTTCATTTGTGGTGTATGGTGTGGCATGTATGCAGAGTGACAGGACAATCTGAGGAAGTCATTGGGTTCCCATTCTGTCATGGTGACAAGCCCTTGCCTGCTGAGCCACCCCTGCCCATGAGAAGCATTTACTAGATGGGTCCTATAAAATAAGTTGGACTATAATATCCACTCATAATTAGAGCAGTAGTACCCACAAACCAAAACCCAAGCCAACCCAAAACAGTCCTCAAGGGACAAAACAGTATTGTTCTCATACATAAAGGCCAGAGATATGTATGGTACAAAAACATTTACTTGTGGGGTTAAAATGTCAGTGAAATAATTAGGAGAAAGTCTGAGAAACATTAAAATGTTGAAGGGCTGAGGGTATAGCATGCCTGAGGCCAGTCCTTCCAGGTGTCTTAGTCACTGTCTGTTGCTGTGGAAACCATGACCCCAGCTGCTCTTATAAAACAAAGCACTTAACTGGGGCTCCCTTACAGTTTCAGAGGTTTAGTCCACTGTCATCATGTCAGAGAGCATGGTGGCTCACTGGAGCTGGGGTTGGGGCTGGGACAGGAGCTGGGCTGGGCTGGGCTGGGCTGGGCTGGGCTTGGGTGGGACTGGGGCCGGGGCTAGAACTGAAAGCTACATTCTGATCTGCAAGCAGAGAGAGACTGGGCCTGGCATAGGCTCAAAGCCCACCCTCAGTGACAGTTCCTTCAACAAGGCCACACCTCTTAATCCTTATAATCCTTTCAAACAGTTCCAGTCCCTGGTGACTAAGCATTCAAATGTATGAGCCTGTGGGGGTCATTCTTATTCAAGACCAGAGATATTAAAGGGCAAAGGAGACATCATACTTTTCAACACTATAGTTACCTCTGAGGGTAGGAAGGGTGAGGGTTGAGACAAGAAGGTAGCCATGGGGCTTCAGTTAGCATGAAAACGTTCTGTCCCTTCAGATGGACGAAACATGGGTCCAAAGGTGCTAATTTCCTTCAATATGCATGGTAAGTATGTACTCATGTGCAGATATAATCCATTTCATACAGCATTTTTTAATTGTCAAGGAAGTAACTGGGAAGCTGAGGTAAAAGGAAAAGAGTACTTACTGGCCTGGAGACCAAAAGCTGGGCAGGATGGTCTGGGAGGATGGTCTGGAAGGATGGTCTGGGAGGATAGTCTGGGGGATGGGATGAGAGGATGGTCTGGGAGGATAGTCTGGAAGGATGGTCTGGGAGGATAGTCTGGGGGATGGGATGAGAGGATGGTCTGGGAGGATGGTCTGGGAGGAGGGATGGGAGAAGGGATGGGAGGATGGCCTGGGAGGATAGTCTGGAGGATGGGATGAGAGGATGGTCTGGGAGGATGGTCTAGGAGGATGGTCTGGGAGGAGGGATGGGAAGAGGGATAGGAGAAGGGATGGGAGAATGGTCTGGAAGGATGGTCTGGGAGGAGGGATGGGAGGAGGGATGGAAGGATGGTCTGGGAGGATGAATGGAAGGAGGGACTGGGAGGAGGGATGGGAGGATGGTCTGGGAGGATGAATGGGAGGAGGGGCTGGGAGGATGGTCTGGGAGGAGGGGATGGAGGAGGGGCTGGGAGGATGGTCTGGGAGGAGGGGATGGAGGAGGGGCTGGGAGGAGGGATGGGAGGATGGTCTGGGAGGATGAATGGGAGGATGGGGTGGGAGGATGGTCTGGGAGGAGGGAGTGGAGGAGAGACTGGGAGGAGGGGCTGGGAGGAGGGATGGGAGGAGGGCTGGGAGGAGCCGTAGCCTTGTGTGCTGCCTCACCTTAGCGGAGGCTTTGCTGCACAGGCTACATTCTCACACCTGCTGTTCATCTGAACATTGAGGTAGCAATGTCTGGTGACCCAGGTTGTTATGATTAAATAAAGTGTACAAAGCATGTAGTGAGGTGTTCTACCAACCAAGGCCTAGCAAATATTTTCTCCTCTTCCCCATCTTACCCATTTAATTCTGTGCCTTATGGTTTATTCCTTTACAAGTTCCCCTGTTCAACCTCCTTGGTGTCCCTGACTAACTCTAACTGAGTGAGTCCTACAAAAAGACCTGAACCTGTTTCCTTCCACAAGTCAAGTGCCTGGCTCAGGCCAAGAGCCTCTAGAGTATGCAGCACCCATGTCTTCAAAGTACCTTACAAAGGAGATGTTAATAAAAATGAAATTAAGTTACTATTATCAAATACGATTGGAACTACACTAACCCTGCTGTTTTAGTCAGGGTTTCTATTCCTGCTTACACTTATTATTCAGGTTTATTCAGATTACACTTCCATATCGCTGTTCATCACTAAAGAAAGTCAGGACTGGAACTCAAGCAGGTCAGGAAGCAGGAGCTGATGCAGAGGCCATGGAGGGATGTCACTTACTGGCTTGTTCCCCCTGGCTTGCTCAGCCTGCTTTCTTATGGAACTCAGGTCTACCAGCCCAGGGATGGCTCCACCCACAATGGGCTGGGCCAGGGATGGCTCCACCCACAATGGGCTGGACCCTCCCCCTTGATCACTAGTTGAGAAAATGCCTGACAGCTGGATCTCATGGAGACATTTCTTCAACTGAGGCTCCTTTCTCTGTGATAACTCCAGCTTGTGTCAAGTTGACACAAATCCAGCCAGTACACCCGCTTTGTAGAGGATCCCCAGAGGATGCCAAAGGAGATAGTTCTGAGACCTGTAAACTCTGCTTTTTCCAACATATACATACATGTCTGTGGTAAAGCTTAATCTGTCAGTTAGATACAACAAACTATTAATAGCAATAAATAGAAATAAGATAACAATATTACAATACGAGTTAAAATATTTACTGCTGAAATTCATCTTTTAGAATTTTCAGATTACAGCTGACAGTTGGTAACTCAAGTGTAGAAACCAAAGTCACAATGAGAGCTACTGTGATCGAAAAAGTCACCCAGAACTGTGATCACTGCTGAAGGCTCCCCTCCCCCTCTCAGAAAGTAAATCGTAAAATGACGCATACCTGCCTTCAAACCTGTAGGCTGTATGGATGCATACCTATAGCTCAGAACTCAGAAAGTTGAGGCAGGCACACCAACAGTTTAAGACCAGCCTAGGCTGCACAGTACATGCTTGTCTTAAATAATAACTTAAATAAATAAATAACCTGAGCTGGACAGACATGCGTGTCCTTGTTTGTCCTAGCATCATCTCTGCCGTGTGAGTCAGCCCCTCATCACTTTCTTGCATTATTTCTGTAAGAGGGAGTAAGAACACATCCCTCTGGAAGCCCGAGGTCAGAGAGCTTGTGACAGACATGTTACCACGATGACAAGCGGCACAGTGCCCTATCAGTTTTGTTGAACTGCACGGAGCTGCTTGGCTGCTGGAAGAGGAGGCTTGGAATGGGGACAGAGGGTAAGCAATGGGACGCAAGGTCCCAAAGAAAACTTGACCGGAGCTGTAACCAGTCAGGAACAAGGTGTGGCTGCAGACATAAAGCTTTCAACCTCACCTGTCTGCTTTGGGTGTCCAGGACGGGGTCCCTTAGTAAGAGAGGGGACCTCTAATGGTGAAGACAAGCAGGTTCTAGCAGCCCCCCATTAACCAGCTTCCCCGGACTCTCCTTCGACCAGTGTGTGTTGTGAGGTCAGAATTTAGTTCACAGCTATTTACAAATCTTAGCCTGGCCCTGCAATTCTGTAGTCCTCTTGAAATTAATTCTCTGGGGGTAGTGAAAAACTTTACAAACCCCTAGGAAATTACATGCATGCATGTGTGTGAGGGGGTGCACATAGGTATGCACATATGTATGCATGTGTTTAGAGATGTTTGACTTTCTATGCCAGGCAAGCACACATCGAACAGGAACGGAAGTAAGGCACTGTCCTCACAGTTTGTGGGTCCTATAATTTCTCACGGTTGCACAGATTGTCTTATTTTCCATAAATATCTTCTTTTCCACACACAGATCTAGCATCTAGCATGTAGGGGGAGGTCACACAAGTCAAGCCTGCTTGGTATAGCAGGACCTGGGACAACTCGTAGTAAACACAGGTTCTTACTGGAACACTGGCAGCCCAGAGGAGTGTGCACGTTAGCAGGGAGTGCCGGCTGGCCCTGGTCAGGGGAGCTGCTGCCCAACAGAAAAAGAAGGGCCACTCTAGGTGGCTTCTCGTCAGCACCCCACCACGCCATTTATTGCCTGGTGGTGTCGTTTGGGTTCTGAAGATGTTTGGACTGAGCAGGAGGTAGGTTTGCTTGTCTTTTTGTTTTGTTTGAAGTCTTTCTCTCTCTAACCGGGCACAGAACAGAACTGAGTCCATAGAACTCTCAAGAACACTTTCCTGATTCGAAGATGTTCAAATTATAGCCCAGAGAGGCTCCTGACATCCCCCAAGTTGTCCTGCCCACGGCAGGGCTGCTACCTATAGCCCCCCCTTTTCTTCCTAAGAACTGAACGGTTACATTTTTCTCATTAATTTTTACACTAAGTGGATATTAGCATCTTGCCTCTCTGTCATAGATTTAGAGATTTTTCTCTAGTGAGTGGATCTCTGTTTTCTAATCTGTGAAATAGGGTAGATAATACTTTCTGGGGTTACTATGAATTAGTGTGTGACACACACACCTCCCCATCCCAAACTAAAAACAGAACAAAGCAAAGAAACACCCACTTGGTCCTTACGTCTTCCTCCTGCCTTTTAAAGACCATAACAAACCAAGGAAATTCCTGTCCCACCGACAGGCTAACTTCAGACCCACGGTGCTAAGCAGAGTAGATGTGAATGTCCTCATCAGCTGCGGGAAGCCCAGGGCACGGCACAAGGGCGCTGTGTGGGCTGGCGAGAGGCTGGGAGGGGTGTGAATTGAGGGGGGAAAAAGCCTCCAAAGGAAAGCAAGAGACGAAGCTAGAGAAATGATTCTCAACAGTGCTGAAGGAGAGGTCTGCGGAGACAGAGGGATGACAGCGACTGCAGACAGTAGCTCCCGGGAGTCTCAGCAAGCATAGACCTTGGAGCCTGGTGGCGTCCTGGCAGCCCAAAGACCCTGGAAGGGAGACAAATGGGGCACATGGCTGCAGGTGTGCACAGCAAGCGTGTCATAACAGAAAACTTTGCTGCTGGCATGTCTCAGGAGACACAGTCACATGAAGTAAGGGAGTGCTCCAGACTTCCTGAAGCCCCGTGGGGAGAGGGACTTCTGACTATAACCCTTGTCCCAAAGGTGCTGGCAATGCACAGAGGCCCTCTGGACTTGCATCGATTGCGTTCATTCCCATACAGAGCATATCAAGAGACAGTCAATTTCATAAAAAATGTTAGTGTGGGAACCGGGGAGATGGCTCTCAGTGTAAGACTGTCTGCTGCACAAACATAGCAGCCTACGCCCAGACCCCCAGGACCCGTATAGAGCCAGGCGTCACACTGAATACCGGTAGCCCCAGCTCTGGTGGGCAGAAATAGCAGGTTCGTTAGGGCTTGGTGGCCATCCAGTCCAGTCAAAAAGTGACAAGCTCCAGGTTTAATAGGAGGCCCTGTGAGAGCAGGACACCAGACGCTAGTCTCGACACTAGAGGCATGTGCACTCCCCACACATATATGCACACATCCACACACAGCACACACAGACATTCAGTCTGGCGCTTGTGTAGCAGTGATGGGCAGTAGGAAGGTCTCACGGCTGTCACTGGCCCACAGTTACTATAGAACAGAATCAAAGTCTAGTTGAAAGGAGTGTGCATGAGATTGGGCTGAGGCGAACTGGAGTAGAAACACAGCTCCCAACTGCAGTGCCAACAGAGCACACGTAGGCTCGGTAGCAGAGTTCAGTGTCTTCAGGCTCCTCTAGTAGAACTCAGAGGTCACATGGTAAGGGTCCCTGGCTCTCACTGGCCCAGCGACCACACTGTTCTAGAGAGGCCATCCAGTTTGCATTTGGAGGCTGTCTCAGGATTTTACTGCTGTGAACAGACATCGCAACCAAGGCAAGTCTTATAAAGGAGAGCATTTAATTGGGCTGGCTTACAGGTTCAGAGGTTCAGTCCATTATCATCAAGGCAGGAACATGGCAGCGTCCAGGCAGACATGGGGTTGGAGGAGCTGAGAGTTCTACATCTTCATCTGAAGGCTGCTAGAAGAATACTGACTCCCAGGCAACTAGGATGATGGTCTGAAAGTCCACACCCACAGTGTCACATTTACTCCGACTAGGCCACACCTATTCAAACAGGGCCACACCCTCTAATAATGCCACTTCCTGGGCCAAGCATGTACAAGCCATCATAGGGGATAATACAGCCTATCCCCTCACCTCAGGGCTGAAATGTGAGATACCCAGGCTGCTGCAGCCCTCCTCCACACAGACCAACAGTCGCCAGGCTTAGGCCAAAGCCGGAAGTAACAGCGGGGGAGGGGGGGTGGAATACTGGATGCTAGGAATCTAAGAAAGAAAGCAGCTAGGGGTGATGTACACGTGAAATAAAAAGACTGTCCAAGAGGCTGGCCAATGTGCTCAGCAAACAGTGCCAATGAGGTGAATTCCCTGAACCCGAGAGCACAGCTCCATCCCCAGAGAGGAAAGTGACTGTAGGTTGAATGGACAGTTCTCTAGAACCATAGAACCGCTCTTGTCATCCATCCAGAGAAGAGTTCCTGTGCTGAAAGGGAGGGAGGGGCTCTCGTTCCCTCTTAGTAGCTCCAAGACCAACTTGTACTTTTCCAGCACTTACTCCCACCATGAAGAATGTGGGGTGACCTAACCAGGACCCCCAAACTATCAGAGAATAGCTTAACCACGCCTCTCTTTAGGGAGAAATCCTCTAGTCACAGCGTCCATCCATATTCCAACATTATCCAACTTAAGGTGGATGCAGAGTCTTGACTGGGGGTACAATCAGATATGGAGAGGCTGTGATTGTTGGGCCAAGGTATATCTGGATAAATGAATCCTGGAGATAGATAATGGTGTTTCCTCCGGCAGTGGAGGGAGAGTTGCCGTAGTGTAAACATGGACCTAACCCATGCTTTCTGGACTGGGAAGCTGCATTCACGGCTTCCTTGGCCTGGCTCTTTTATGTGGTGTAGGGGTCTGAGCACAGGTCTTCATGACTGTGCAGAAAGAGCTCTTGCCCACTAAGTCATCCTGCTAAACACACCCCTCTTATTCTGACACAGGGTTTAGCCACAGCCAAGGCTGGCTTTGAACTTATAGTCCTCTCAAATGCTGAGGTTACACGTCAGCACCGCTAGGCCTGGCTCTGTATTGTCGGTTGTGTCTTTGAATACGTGTCTGATTATTCCAGTTGAGCAGTAGGTGCCTTTGGGTTTGATACAGGTTCACTTTGTTTTAAGCACATTGTGTAGACTAGTTTGGCTAACGTTCACAGAAACCTTATGGGGCAGATGCCATAATGTATTGTCCCTATTTCTGTTGAGGGGAACAGAAACAAGACTCTCTTAAGATCTTGAAGAAGGTGGGAACGTTGTAACTTCTCGTCTATAAGATGGAATGGCTAACAGCAGCTGCTTCTTAAGAGCAGCAGGAGGAGGAAGCTGCCTACTGTGTGGAAGCGCTGGGAATGGGCTCCTAAGCACTTCCTGGAATGAGCTAAGTGAATAAGCAAATGGGAATCCTCATGGCTGAACGCAATATGGCCAGGTGGCTTGGTTCCTGAGACTAAAGTCTTGTTTCCACTTCTCCCCTGGTGATTGTTCTGCTCAGAAGGAAATTCTGATGTCTTTTGACAGGGGTTCTTACAGATGGGGAGACCGACCTCCAGTTCACTGCGTCACAGTTCAGCCAGGGCCACACATTCTTTCCTCTTCTTGTGAAAGCTGTGGTGACACTTCCTATGGGTCACGCTACCTGCATTAACTAATAGAGTTGCATGTTGCTTTAAGAGTGCTCCCCATCTGTTACACAGACGAGGACGATCAGGTGCAGGGTGGCCTGACAGTGCTGTTGACGCTGAGCACTCTGGGGTCTGGGACTAGCCAGTTCTGCCCACAATGCCCAGAGTGGAACCTGGGATGCTAATGCAGAAGACTACTTAAAAATACAAACCCAGACACTGAGCGCAAACAGACTCTTACAGAGGAACCTGCAAACCCTCTGATGAACCCTAGATCTCCATATCTGCCTTGGCTTAACTTCAATAGGTACGTCAAACATGCCTGGTTTGACCTCTTGCCAGGGTGACCTGTTGTCTTAGTTATCTGGGACCAATCATTTGAAAGTCCTGTGTTAACAGGAAATGCCTTAAAAATTCTTCACAGAGATGCTTTGGTGATTGTTGCTCAGTAATTTTTGCATTTTCCTATGGATTTCCAGAGAAAACACATCTTTTCTCCAAATGGTCCCAGTATCATTGTACTTTTGGATGCAGCTACAGTGCATCTCAGTCCAGTGGGATGCTCTCTGTCCTGACGGCGGGGCAGATGCCTGGGGTTTATTCTCTACAATCATGCAGCGTTGAGCATCTATCTGGTCAGCAGTTCCCCTGGCTCTGATGTGGCCCACCATGCCAATTGCCCCTTCACATCTTTGTTCTCCCCCAGGCACCTTTAAAGGCCTACTTTCTGCAGCATCCTACAGGGTAAAGCGAGCTGGGTGTGGCCTTGGTTGGTGGTGGGGGAACAGCATAGAGGAAAGAGCGAGACTTTGCAGGGAGAAAGATCTGGAGTGGAGTCTGGTCTCTCACGGGTCATTTTATGTCTGGGGCGAGTTTGTCTGCAAGATGACAATACCACTAACAATCAGCAAGGCTTCTTGGGATGTGACTTGCGCGGAGAGGGTGGAGTCAGTATGAAATGACAAAGGGACATGAGAGACCCAGTTCAAGACGGGCTGGTGGCTCCCAATCACTGCCATAGCTCAGGTGGGGTTGCTATGTCTGTCTGTCTGTCCAGGGAGGTGCTTCTGGGAGGCTGCTCTGTGTCTAAGGGGCCACATTCTGCTCTTTTTTCAATGTGACTTTTCCAGGTGAGGTTTATCTTAGACTCACGGCACCCTGTGCTCTTTAAGTTTCATCTTACAAGATGGATTTATTTTGTCAATTGTTAATATTCAGTCTTTCCTACTTGATGACAAACTTCCTTTTTTAAAAATTTATTTATTCTATATAAGTACACTGTAGCTGTCTTCAGACACACCAGGGAGGACATCAGATCCCATTACAGATGGTTGTGAGCCACCATGTTGTTGCTGGGATTTGAACTCGGGGCCTCTGAAAAAGCAGTCAGTGCTCTTAACCACTGAGTCATCTCTCCAGCCCAATGACAAACTTTCTAAAGGCAAGGCCATGTTTATCTTGTTCACTCTTGTAGCTTCAGTGACTAAACCGGGACTGGTACCCTGCAGGCATTCACAGACGCTGGTTGAACAAAAACGCATCAAATGACCAGTCATCTACGTGGAGACGCCGGTGTAAACCTCAGCTGTAGTCAGCCACTAGATGGCGCCAATGCTTCTTGTGCAAACTATCCCGCAGGCTTTCTCAGACCTGAGGGATGGGTGGCAGAGGTTCAATTTCCAATTCTGCTTGGAAGGGGATTCTGCTGAGTTTATAATATCTATCTTTATTGGGCGCCATGCTAGGCAGTTTACAATGTGTGCTGTAGCTCTAACAGCCGCGGCAGGAGTGGTTAGCCCACTTTACAAGGGAGGAAAGTAATTTCAAGCAACTTGAAGTAACTTTTCTTAAGATACACAACCTGCAGCAGGAAAATAACAATCTAAACCCGAATCTGTTGTTCTCCATATTTGAGTCTTTCTTTCTCTCTTTCTATCTATATTTCAGTGCTTCTTTTACAGTGGCCTCATAAGCCAACAATATACTTCATCCTATTAAAACAGTCCTTGAAAGTGATCGGTGTTTTACCACAGACCCAGTAAGAAGTCTGCACGGCTGTCGGTTTCTAAAGTCAGCTTAGAGGAGAAGGGGAATCAAGTCAGAGGAGACTCAGTATCTCTTGGGCCAGACCTTGAGCTCTGAGTGACCTAAGCATAGTTGGTGAGAGGAGAAAACAGCCCTCTGTGTATTGACCAATCATGAGGAGCTACTGAGTTCATTGATGGATGGCTGCTAAGTCCATTCACGAATAGCTAGCGTCTAAGGTCATTCATTCAACAACTAAGTTGGTAATGGTCTGGCAGAAATGAAGATCATCTAAAGAGACATCTGTGTCTCTCCATCTATCAAATTACTGAAACAAAGAAACCCCACACACACACCAAAGAAATGGGAACTTGCCTGGGAGACTCAGGCTGGGAGAAGGAAGGGCAGCTACCAGAAGGGGAACTTTTCACCTTGAAAACCAAAGAGACTTTTTAATCACTAAAGAGACTTTAACATATTCATTTCAATCGTGGCATATTGTAATTCTTTGGAGATCAATATTTTATGCATGTCACACACCCTAGTTCCTGTGCTATCCTCTTGTTCACCATTCTGAATTCGTGAAAGTTGAAACATGGGGTCCAAGTGCACTGTGATGGAGAGGGATCTCTTAAGGAACAAGCACATCCAATGGACCTGTTTTAATCCCTTAGTGAGGGTGACACTGTCCTTATGTCCTTACCTGTGGCTCATGCCAGTGCACCTACTCATTGAACATTGTGCGAGCCCATTGGGACGGGCAGTGTGGTCTAAATTTAAAAAGCACTAAGAAGTTCTGAATAGAGGAACATGGTCCCTGAGCTGACAGGTCCCTGCACAGCATCACATCTCTGAGATTCAGATCCCTGTGTCGAACTAGGTGGATTTAGATGGTTGCTAAGGACCCTTCCCTGGTCTAATATTACATGTGCCTGGTTACCTAGGAGTAGGAGCATGGAATGCTATTCATTAAACCCAGAATATATATTCTCAAATAGAAATGGCCCACGCTATCCTCACTCCCAGATATAAAAGTTGAGAGTGCTGGTTACCATAGCAACTCACCTTCATGGAGTCATTTAGAAATCCAATTCTGTGAAGTGACAATATTCTGTACCAGCACCTGCAAAGCTCCATGATATTTCCTCTACTTCCCTTCTTGCCCTGGGCTATGGTGCCAAGACTTGTTATAATCTGGAGAAGCGATCAGTCCTCAAGCTGCCTTTCGGGGCTGCTGGAACAGAAGGCGCTGAGACGGTGGGAGTGTCGGAAGCCCCACTTTGATTTACTAACTCTGCGGCCGCCCTTCACAAACTCCAGCAAATATTTTGTGATGTTGCAAGGTGTTACGAGGAGTGAAAAGCAAGCTGTGACTCAGCCGGCATGAAGACTTTGCAAACACGGAAGGCTGGTGTGCTAAGAGTTTTACTTCTGTGAGTGAGCTGAGCAGAAGGCTTGAGGAGTGTTTTCTGATAGACACCGTGATTGTGCAGACTGGACTTTAAACACAAGCCCTAAGTAAAATCATCTGGTCAAGCAGGTCTCACGTCATGGATCCTGGGCCCTTGGGAGCTGTGGAGTTAACAGCAAGGAGTCTACAGACCCCTGTGTGTTCTCTCTCAGAGACAGTGAAAAGTTTGCTCATTTATATGAATTCGTTTTCAAATGTGCATGCACATTGCAATATCCACTACGCATGAACTATAAAGTTCATTCATTTGCAACGTTACTACGTCTTATGGAGTTAATGGCTGAAGCAACCTCACTCTTTCAAATTACATCTTGGCTCTGAGGGCAGATGATAGGGGCTGTCTCCATCAGGGTTTCTATTCCTGCACAAGCATCAGGACCAAGAAGCAAGTTGGGGAGGAAAGGGTTTACTCAGCTCACACTTCCGTATTGCTGTTCATCACCAGAGGAAGTCAGGACTGGAACCCAAGCAGGTCAGGAAGCAGGAGCTGATGCAGAGGCCATGGAGGGATGTTACTGGCTTGCTTCCCCTGGCTTGCTCAGCCTGCTTTCTTATAGAACCCAGGTAGCTACTTAGTTTCAGACCTCCTTAGCTTTGCATTGTTAAAGTGGAACTTCAGCAAAGTATGCCTTTCAACCTTCTGTTTCCCTGGGGCCTTGTTTAGAGAAAGGGAGGGGTTATGAGATGCCAGGAGTTCCGTGGGTGAGAGCTGGGGGGGGGCTAGGACATGAGGAATCTGGTCCTTAAGTACATCTTCCCATGTCACTGGGTATCGCGGCAGCCTTCTTTGGTTCAGGGCTGCCTTCCACTTCTCTGTCATTCTCTTGGGTCCCAGGATATGCTGAAGTTTCAGTGGGGCATAAAAAACTACACAGCTGCAGATGACAAATGATGATGATGATGATGATGATGATGATGATGATGATGATGATAATGATAATAATAATAATAATAATAATAATAATAATAATAATAATAATAATAATAATGGTGTGGTGCTTTGAACATGCTTGGCCCAGGGAGTGGGACCATTAGAAGGAAGTGTGTTACTGTGGGGGTGAGCTTTGAGAGACCTTTCTCCTAGCTGCCTGGAAGTCAGTCTGCTCCTGGCTTCCTTCGGATAAAGATGTAGAACTCTCAATTCCTTCTCCAGTACCATGCCTGCCTGGATGCTGCCATGCTCCTGCCTTGATGATAATGGACTGTACCTCTGAGCCTGCAAGCCAGCCTCAATTAAATGTTATCCCTTATAAGAGTTGCTTTGGTCATGGTGTCTACTTACAGCAGTAAAACCCTAACAAGGATAGACAGTGTGACATGTGGCAGGGCAGTACTTCTGTTGAAGCCCATGGACTGAAATCCCAAACCAACAATTTCTGCAGATATTTCTGTGGGATATTGTGCTGGTTATGTTTTTGTTCCACACAAATTAGAGTCACCTGGAAAGAGGGACGCTCTAGGAATTGCCTCTGTAAGATTGACCTGTGGGCATGTTTGTGAGCATTTTTCTTGATTAATGTTTGATGTGGGAGGATACAGGTATTCAAGGTGGGGCCATCCATAGGCAGGTGGTTTTTCTAATAAAGCAAGCAGAGCAAGTCATGGGAGTAAGCCAGTAAGTAACATCTTCATCCACGATTTATCTCAGCAATGAACTGAGATAAAAAAAACTGCAAGTCAGTTTCGGTCAGTGTTAAATATCAGTAATGGAGAGGAAAATTTGTGTGTGTGTGTGTGTGTGTGTGTGTTCGAGCGAGTGCGCTCCCATGTGCTCATGTGCATGTTGTGTCCCCTCCTGCTTGTAGACAGACAGACAGACAGACAGACAGACAGACACACACACACACACACACACACACACACACACACACACACACACACAGGAGCACATTATTTCTTTCTTTAGGTTCTCCCACTTTGCAGGGAAGACTCTACTAAGGTCACAAGGAACACAGACTCTCAGTTTCCAAACCCTACGAACGCAGCTGAGGCTGCTCGTCTTCCCAGGTGAGCGTGGGTAACAGGGCAGAGCTCCCTCCCTAGCACAAATCTAATCCTGTCTTCCCCAGGACTTTCCCATCCCAGCTCCTCTGTCCTTCCAAATTCTGTGTCTGTGCCGATACCTTGTTTTTTTCCCATCCCCAGCGAGCTTCTAAAACCAAAGCAAGGAAGACTTTTGTTTGTTTGTTTCTCTGTTTCTTGCTGTTACATCATCTTCTCTAGGCTCAGAGCACAGACTAGGCCACTGGGGGAGAGTGACAGCCCGGGAGGCACATGGTAAAAGGAACGGCTGTCACAGCGCCACACATACAGAGCAGCAGAGTTACCTGCATCCAGGGTTGGCAGGTGCCGCAGCCAAGTAGCCTCAGATGAAACTAGATACTAATCAAAGAGTGAAAAATCTGACTATAACTAAAATAGAACCAACCCCCTTCCCCCAGCATCAGACACTTTGTCTTCAAATTCTTGACTTTTTTTTTTTTTTTTTTTTTTATAAAGGGGAGTGGGCATTCCGAACTCAGTGTCTGGGGTTTTGAACACAACAGTCAAATATGAATATTTTCTCAGAACTGGTAAATGATGGAAGCCGTTGGGCAGGAAATGGGGGAAGACACAGCAGCTGCTCTGCCGCGGCTGCCCCCCTGAAACAGTCCCCTCCCCCCTGGAAATTACCTAACCCTCATAATCTTGGAAACTCGGCTGCCTCTGACTTAAGTCATTTCTACCCTAACAAAAACCAAAATGCCTTTAATCATTAATTCATTTGAAACTTCATTAAAAACCACTGACTTTCTGTGGTGAGCGATAAAGTGGGAATAGGTAGGTCCGTCTTCATCGTGGTGACTTTATCTGAGGGGCCCGTTGAACAACAAATGCGCTATATTTGGATGTATGAGCCTTACAGTTTAGTTTCAGGGATGGAAGACCTTATGTGGATGCAAATGGAGCACTCTTGATGTTATGAGGGGGAAATGCGGGCTGCAGGGCACAGGTAGATAGGATGCGAAGACTGTTGGGTATCAAAGCTTTCTGAGTAGGCAAAGCAGACTGAACAGGCGGAAACCTAAGAGAGAGCCGAGAGACTGGGCACAGGGCGAGTTCTAACAGGCCAGCTGAGGGTAGCCGGCTTCTGTAGTAGGAGAGGAACAGAGACGCTGGTTCGGCTCTGACTCACCCCAAGCTTCTTAGAGCTGTGGTGTTCCAGAGTTGGGGGTCATGAGCACACTTTTTCTTTCATCAAAAGAGAAAGCTGCTGCAGGTCTGGTAACCTATGCCGAGGGAATCAAGGGATGGCTCTTCTAATGCAAAAGGCACAGGCTCTCTCCTCCCTTGTTCCTTGGAGAGGAGGAAGCAATCAAAGCCTTACAGGGTCGATATTTCAGGCAAAGGAGTTTGTAAGCATGTGTGAGGCGTTAGAGTGCTGCATCAGACCTTTTTCCAGCAATGTATTTTTATTATTAAACCTTTGGGTAAATTTGTCCAAACGGGCTGGCTGCCTTAACAGAACACTCCTAAAAACAGGTTGGTTGCAAAGAATCCACAGAAAAACTGAGTTAGAATTCTCTGTCCCACTCCCACCACCACCCCCCACACAAATTAGTAGAAAGAACTGTGTTCCTGCAGCCGGGGAAAGGAGAAGTAACAACCTGCCCGGAGAGCCCCGCCCAGTCACCCAAAGACCAACTTCACATCATGGAAGCGAATCAAAAGCTGAATTTGGAGAAAGTCCATAAAGTCTAGATCACACAGGAAATAATTACTATTATTACTGAGTGAATGTAGCAAGAGATCATGATCCTTGAGTAAATAGCCAGAAAAGTCTGAGTACATTTGTGCTAAGCTGCAAACGGTCAAATTACTGGTGGCTTAGTTCATCAGTGTACGGTAATATGTGCTTTAACTCATGCCGGTAAGATAATCTTCAGAGACGTCTGGGAGACTTATGGTCCTAATGTTAATTCATAAGGTTATTAAGGAATTAAAAAACAATAGGAATCTCCTGGGAAAATGTTAAACCAATTAACATTTTCTATTAACTCAGTTTCTCAAATGTATTGATCATTTCTAACTAGGATAAAGGTTGGAACAGCAAACTTATTTTAAGAAACACGTGGTAAATGTTTTAGGCTTTGTAATCCTGTCCTCCTATAAGAAAGGAGCCAGAAAATGTCCGTGACTACGTTCCAGTACAACTTTATCTCTCAAAATAGCTAACTTACCCGCGGGTTGTGATGTCCTCAAGGCCTGCCACTGAATGACTACATCAATGCAGAATAATTATAAATTCCTTTCTATTCCAATGTTATAAGGACTTTCATTATAACTGGCTTTCGAATATTTATTACATATCCATTTGTGTGTGTGGGGGGGGTGTGCTCACCTGTCTCTGTAAGAGGGGACCGCGTGCCTGCCATCATTTTTCCAGTTCCTCTGAGGCAGTGTCTGTCCCTGGACGTGGGGCTCAGGTCTTTGCCAGGTTCAAAGAGCACAAGCAGCAGTGACCAACCCTCCGTCTTTGCCCCTCAGTCCTGGGGCTCTGGGCATTGGCAGGGAGACCTCATTTCACGTGTGTACAAACACTGGGCCATCTCTCCAGCCCTGACCACTGAACTTTATCAAATAATCTTTTCCTGCACCGAGACAGTCATGCAGCTTTCCTTTGCTAATGTGGGTCCCTTTAATGGGTTTTAAAAATGTCAGCCAAGTTGAATTCCTAGAATAAGCCATTGGTCACAAAACATCATTGTGTTGTGTTGCTGGCTTCTTTTTCTAATATTTCCCACCTTTGTTCTGAAGTACATCTTTGTACTGTGCTTTTAACAATGTAACGGTTTATCTTTGTCTGCGAGCCTGCACAGGTGAGCAAGAGACTATGGCAGCCAGAGGCAAGGCTGTGACCACCATGGAGATGCTAGCAAACCAGGTCCTGGGGTAAGAGCTACACGCACTCTTACCACCAACCTCACCACCGCTGCCCACCCCACTTTTAAAAAGATAGTCCCCTGTAGCTAAGGAGTTAAATGCCAGAGCTTAGTTTCTAAGCTAGTTATATGTAGTTTGTGGCCTTAAACTTGCTATGTAGTCGAGGGTCACCGCTAACCCTCCTGTGTCTATTTCCCAAGTGCTGAGAAAAGCCAGGGCTTTATGCCCTCAGGCCTGCCCTACCCTTATTCCCACTTTTTAAATGTTTCACAATGAACTTCTCTGGCTATCTTAATACTATCTGGGACTTAAGTCTACAAGTTTGATCTTGGGTTGCTGTAACTGCAAATATTTTAGCCTGGCTGCAAATTAGAACCAGGAAGAACATGGTTGCCCTCTGGTGGAAAGGCCCACTACTGCCACATTGCACAGGCTCACCCTGACAGCAGCCTCAGCTCAGTCAGATGCTCAAACCTGTATCTGTATTTCCATTTACTTCCCACTATCTTAGCTCAGTTATTGTTGGGCTAAAACCTCTGCTTTGAAACCGGCTCAGATCCTACTTTAGGTACAAACATTTTGGAATAATCAAGCGGAAATACAATAAATATTGAACTTTAAAAGCACTGAGCTTCATTCACTGAGCTGTCTGGGCGAGAAGCAAACACACTGGCAGGCTTTGCCTTGTATGAATAGGCTGAAAAATGATAATCCCACGTGTTAGCTACTTTGTGGGTTTGCCCAGAAATTGTACAACTTGAACCAGTGACATCTGGACAAACAACTCACTGCAGGGCTAAGGGTGGGAGGATGAAAGTAACTGAGCCAGGATCAGAGCAGACCCTCCTGAGCTGTAAGGAACTGCTGTAGAGTACAGCACGGCAAAGATCTGAGGCAGCTGGATCCTTATGACTTCTCTGTGCTGATTTTGGTTTAAAAACCCCAACACTTCGAGAGGTCAGCTGGTCTACAGGACAGCCAAGGCTTTGTAGAGAGACCCTGTCTCAAAAAACCCACCCCACCCCCAAACTCCCAAGTTAAACACAGGAGGGTATTTTTTATACTGAGAGATACTATTTGTTTTTGTATTTTGCTTTTCTAGACAGGGTTTCTCTGTGCAGCCCTGGCTGTCCTGGAACTCACTCTGTAGATCAGGCTGGCCTTGAACTCAGAGATCCTTCTGCCTCTGCCTCCTGGGTGCTGGGATTAAAAGTGGGTGCCACCACTTGTCTGGCTGATTTTATTCTATATTATTTCTGTAATTTTTCTGATAGACACAAATTAACAAAGCACCCTGGAGAAACACTGAAAAAAGTCTAGTAGATAAAATGAAATTAAGACTTTTTCTTCAAAGTAATTTTAAAACAATAACCATTGTCTAGTTTTTCATCGTTTATAGTAAGTCCCATATTTCACAGTGACATATATCTATTTAAGATCCTGCAGATGGAAACAGAGAATATACTTTAGTCTCCAGGTAGGCTGAGGGTTTTAAAGGTGGATGGCTTAATGCTAAGAAGGCAACAAGAAAAAACTTCATTTGAAACCTGTAGTCTACAGTAACATTATTGAAGACACAGAGAGGCCAGGATGCTTGCTTTATTTCTGAGGGAGTGGCAGCGGGGGTGGGGGTTTGTTTCCTGCTTCAAAGAACATTCCTAAACAGAAATGTATCCTCATTTGAACAGATGATGCTGATGGGGTGCATGTCTCTGAACTGACAGGCCCCATGGCTCTCAGTCACACGTGAAAGGAACTCCACTTTAGTGTCAATGGTAAATTTAAATAAACTATGCACTGTTTTATACTTACGGCAGGACTGGTCACTGAGGAACCACTCTGAAATAACGGTCTCAAACATTTATAGCTCATGAAAATGCACTTAACTAAGGTGTTGCTCATTCTAAGAACCGTGACGTTTGTGAGTAAGTGAGAAATCTTAAGTCTGGATGTCAAGTTCAGAGCAAAGATCACTAATTTCACATCTGCAATATCTATAAATAAAATGCATAGATCAGGTAAGAATTATAACGATAATGTTGAGTAGACAGTGCGTACAGAAGTCAGAAACACCTTTTTCATTAATTCTGTCACTTATATAGTTCAATAAAAGGCTCACAAGGAAAATAACCACCTAACGCAGAAACTTCATTCGGAACTCTGTGAGAGCAGAGAAATCAATACTGATCAACTTCCCTGCTTCAGACTGAATCATTCATCTCTAAACAGGTTATTTTGTAAAATGATCATCCATGTTATGCCTTGAAAAGTTGAAGCACGAAGTACAATCATAGAGTCAGAATCTTCATCAACGTATCTAGACAGACGTCTGCTTGTAGTTTTTAGTGTCCAAAACCTTCTTGCCACACATCGCACAGATGCCTGAAACAAAAGGGAAAAGTGAGCAGGCAGCACAACTGCTAGGTTTACTTATGTTAATCCAAAGCTGAAACATTTACTCAGTGGCACTGGGGAGATGGCTCGCTTGTAAGTGCACCTACCTGCTCTGTGATCATGTAAGCTAGAGTTTAGAGTTCAACATTCACAAACGCTCACAAATGTCCATAACTTCAGATCCAAGCGGGGTGAAGGCAGGATGGTCCTCAGGGTTTGCTGGCTTCTAGCCCAACTGAGAAAAGGGAGCCTTACATTCAGGGAGAGACCCTGCCTCAAAAGGTGTGGTAACAGGAAGACACATGACACCCTCTTTTGGCTTCTGAGCACACATGCCTAAAACCTAGCCGAGCTGCACACACATGCACACATAAATCACTCAGACACAAATAGAAGGATATATAGAATCTTTAAGAACCTCAAAACATAAAAGAGAAAAGGGAATATTCTTTTAACTACAGATTTAATTTAAATTCTATTTTATCTTAGTGAAAAAGGATATTTGACTAACAATTTATACTCCTGTTATTTAAACCAATAGCACATGAGACAGATTTGATATAAGTTGAAAAATTAGGTGAAAGAAACATACCTTTTTTGTAGGCACAGCCTTGACAGTAATGAGAACCTGGCTGGTGTACAGAACTTTTACAAATCCTGCAAGTGGAGAACTTATTTTTTCCATATGGATCAAACCTAGAGAGTTAAAAAAAAAAAAAAGACAAATATTCATACCACAACAGAATCATGTGTGTGTGTGTGTGTGTGTGTGTGTGTGTGTGTATGTGACAGGGTTTCTCTGTATGGCTCTGGCTGTCCTGGTGCTCACTCTGCAGACCAGGCTGGCTTCAAACTCACAGAGATTCACCTACCTGTCTCCCGAGCGCCGGGATTAAATATGGGTAAGTCAATTACTAAAAATAGCAAGAAGGGTTCTATGTTCTCTCTGTGTATATATATGTATGTCACATATGTGCTGGTAGCTATGGAAACCAGATTATTTGGGTCCTTTAGAGATGGGGTTACAGGCAGTTTGAGCTGCATAATGTAGGTGCTGAGAAACAAACTCGGGTCATCTCTCCAGGACCATTCCCCTTCCCTGTCCCCACCTTGGTGAACCCAGGCTGGATGACCTTGGCCTCCTGATGCTTTTGTCACTAGCACCCAAGCACTGGGATCACAGGCACGTGCCATCACACCTGACTTAGTGTTTGCTCCACTCTGAAGGTATAAAACATTTTGGTGATGGTTTATATGAGGAAATAATATAAAACTCTCATCAGTAGACCCAGACTGTAAAGGCTTAATATCAATATCCAACAATAGATGAATAAATCTACACTTTGTTTTAAAAACATGTACATCTCCTAATGACTAGTCACTTTAACAAACATTTTCAAGTGACTAGACTAACTCCTTTGGATAAAGGGTTTTTACTATATGAACATGGTATTCTATAGGAAACACAGAGCAAATAACTTTATAAGAAATAATTCTCCCAAAACTGACTGTTTGCCTTCCTCCAAAATAGCTATTTATATTTTTTCCAGGTAGCATCATAGTCCTGGGCCTCAGCTTAGGAAATGCTTACCTTTTAAAATTTTTTGCCTTTATTTAAGTATTTTAATTTTATGTATACAGTTGTCTGTGTGTCATGTGGGTTGTGCCTCTGGGAGTCAGAAAAGGGCACTGGATCTCCTGGGACCAGAGCTAGGGACAGTCGTGAGCCACCATATAGTGTGCTAAAATTGAACCCAGTTCCTCTGGAAGAACAGCCAGTGCTCTTAACCCCTGTGCCATCTTTCCAGCCCCATTATTTTCTGTTTTCTAAACAATACCCATTCTTTTTACTTGTTCATTAATTTGGGTTTTTTTTAAGACAGAATTTGGCTCCATAACCCAGACTGTCGTGACATTTACTACCTTCCTGCTCAGCTTCCCACATGTACGGTAGGAAACAGGTGAATTTTTAGAGGTTAACTTTTCTAAACTAAATCACTTTACTCCCTCAAGAGTAAGTAAAATTTGTTTAGATTTGGATGTTTAGAGTCCTTTCCTGCAACCATATTTTTATTATTCTAAAATGATGTTTTAACCTCCAAATGAACTCTTACCATTAACTGGCAGGGTTTTTGTTCTTTTTCTAAAGATTCTATTATTTTTTAAATTATGTTTAAATGTGTGTTGGGGGGGGGTGTTGTGCTGCTAATGCCAGAAGACAGTGCTGGATCTCCTGAACTTGGGAGTTACAGGCAGTTTGTGAGCCTCTTGTCCAAACTGAACTCAGATCCTTGGAAAAGCAGCGTGTATTTTTAATCACTGAGCCATTTCTCTAGCCTCCCAGAATTTCTTGCTATTATAAATAACAGAACTAAAATTTAATGTAATATAGTACTATACTTTCTAAAACAAGCTAGCTAGAGTACTCAGCAATAGCTACACTTTAGAAATACCAGAAAAATTCAAGAGCACAAAGGAATTGAATGTATATGAAGTTGCACAATTCATAAATAACCAGTAAAAACCGGTCTTAGAAAGCATCATCAAGGGCTGGAGAGACTGTTCAGTGGTCAAGAGCACTGACTGTTCTTCCAGAGGTCCTGAGTTCAATTCCCAGAAACCACATGGTGGTTCACAACCATCTGTAATGGGATCTGGTGCCCTCTTCTGGTGTGTCTGAAGACAGCTACAGTGTACTCACATACATAAATAAATCTTAAAAAGAAAAAAAGTGAACTTCACAATTGCCCCAGGGGTATCCTCACTTACCTTGCTTTTTTGGAAGTCAAAGCTTTATTTTCGTTCAGTTTCCTTCCCCCACTTTCTATGTATCAAAAAGAAAAAAGTGCATACATATCAACTTTCTTTTATGCATTTAACATATGTGTAATACCCAAGTTTACTCTTTGACTTTTTATCAATAAATGGTCCTTATTCCAATGTTTAAAAATCTTCATATAATACCCCAGTTTTTAATTAATACTGTATAAAATGTGACTGCATCGTTCCTCAGTCTTATGGTGGTGCTCTGACAATGCCTACGCTCTCTTTGTATGGATAACGTCTACTTTGGCATCAGGGACTGAATACAGAAAAACACTGGGTTTCCCCACCACTGAAGACATACTTTGTGTGTGTGTGGGTGTTGTTTTGTAAATAGGGTTTCTCTGTGTAGCCCCTAGCTGTCTTGGAACTCAATTTGTAGACCAGGCTGGCTTTGAACTCAAGAGATCTGCTTACAGTGCTGAGATTAAAGGCATGCATCACTACACCAGGCCTTGATGTATGGGTTTAATGAAAAGGTGAAAGCAGTTTAAATTTGTTCGACAATGTTAAACTTAGATATGGAAAGAAAATTTAAGCACAGACTTTATTAAGCTGAACCAAACAGACATACACTGAAATAATAATGTTACTACTTTTTGGCTATCTTAGGAATTCATGCTTGTAACTCAGATATGAAAAGGATGTGAATTCACAGAAGAACCCAGTTCCTCCTTGTATCTAACGGACGAGACAATCAGCATCTAGCACTGCCCTCTGCAGCTCCCATTTCCTAACAGCACACAGTACCTGTGGTGTTCCGGGCACCGTCCTTCCATGTGTCTGGAGTGATCACTCTGCCGAGTTTCTTTTCACCTGTTGTAGCAAGACAGCAAGAGAGTGCAGCTCTCATCATTACACATACTGTGTGGAAATACAATACCAAAGCCTGTTTCTTTGCTAGCTTTACAATAATAATGTTAACTAACAGATATACTGTATCCTGCCTGCAGTACATAATGACATGTGAGAACCTACCAACGCCAGGGTAGAAACCAGTGAATGAAGACAAGATACCAACTGTGGGCAACAGATACTGGTTCTAAATAAAACTTACAGGACAACAAGATGCTCTAACAACAGACTTTCACTGACTACACTTTTGAACAGTTCTGACAAACGTATTCATTCCTCCCACATTTTCTATTCACCTACTCTGTACAAAGCACTATTTGAGGTTCTGATGAAAACAAAGCCATGAATCTAGATTCAGGGGCTTATACCCAAGTTCACTAGTTCCTTGAGAGCTTTTAGGCAGATCATAGGGAAATGAACCAGGTGAACTGTACAGAAACCTAGTATATGTGCTAATAAACCTTTCCTTGTTAAGACTCTACAGCGTTCATCAGATCTTCAAAGTGATTAGAGACTTTTTAAAAAGTGAAGAGGCCTTTATTAAAAATATAAGCAGGAAAACAAGGTATAATAGTTGTGGACTAATGAGACAGACATTAAACATCTGGCAAGGTAAGTGAGGAAGAAGAAGTCCAACAGTAGATAGAGCACACATCCGGAGGACAGGCACGGGAAGTTGAGGGCATCACAGTGTGTGGAGCACTCTAATTAACTGAGTGTGAGATGGGTGAAAAGAGGCTGGCAGGATAGGCCAGGTCTTTGTCTGTAGACGGTCTCGGCCATCGAGCTCCAAATGGACACTCCCTTCTTACTGTTTCCGTAGGGAAAAGAGCAGGATGGAGAGGTGAACTAGATACTCAGAGGTATGGATGTGCTATCTGGGGCCAGACATTCCCCAAAGATCTAACAGAGCAAGAGAAAGAAAGCAAACCAAGACCAAACTCCCTTGAACTCAGTAAATGGAAGACAACTGGACCAAGAAGGAACTCTAAAGATTTGGAGACAAATAACTTTTTTTGAGCAATTTATGATAGAAGTAAGGACAGAACTGAGGTGGCTGCCTGACATTACAACTTCTGTATGAGCAAGATTTCCGTTTACTTACAGGGTGACTGCAGTGAGCAGGCAGACTAGGAGGTTAAAATAATGAAACATTAGATTCTTCAGAAGAGCAAAGGAGTAACCATAATAAAAAGAAATGACCTTTAATGGGGCAGCACAAAGGACAGGGTCACATTCTAAATACATTTAAGCTACAGTTAATTAAACATTTCCCCCATTTTCAAAAAGAATAAAAAACTGTTTGAGAATGGCTCTGAGTCTGATGGCACAGCCACTTGGGGGGGGGGGTGTCTGTGTCCAGAGTTCTCTGTACTGAGGCAAAGAATAAAATGGGTCGTGCATATTAAACAGTAATTGAGGTGCAAGTTGGAATCTTGTCAGAGAAGGCTGTCTAGCCCAAGAAAGAAATAAAGAGAAGGTAGTTGTTTTAAACAAATCAGCAACTTTTGTAGTTAAAAAAAATCAAGTATTTTCAACAAATCTCAAGGGCTTCATTGGAATTATTGGGCGGTAACTAAAGGGGTTTAAAAGACCTTTCTAAAAGCCAGGGTTGACTGACCTACATGGATTTCTTTAGTGATGATAGGACTCTCTCCTTCACCTGACCCAATGCTGTGAGTATGAAGGAATTGATGGGATGGTACAATCCAATTAAACTTAATTTCAGATGACCACTAAAACAATTTTTGAAGTAACTCTATTAAAAGTGGCATGTTTTGTAGTAAGAAACAGCAAAAAGTCAAGATTTAAAACTTTATAGGAAACATATTAATACTAGAAATTAATCATTGCTTATAATCTTAAAATGTAACGGAGACCCTGGAATTTATACTTGTTACACCTGCCAACTCAAGATGCTACCGGAAAGATTTTGACGATCCATTTTAAGCCTCTGGGAGCCAAGCAAGAAGTTGTAATTGAAGAGATCAAGAAGGGCGCGAGGAGGGCGACAGAAACAAACATAGCGGTGCAGAACGGAGACCATTCTGAACACAAAGCAGAGGGGCTATACGGTCCGGGGATAGGCAAGAAGGACCGTGGGGCAGGGAAGGAGGGGAAAGATTAAATATACCACAGACCAGCGGGGAAAAACAAAGGCCGAAATCCAGAGAGAATTTCGTCAGGTTCCTCCAGCCTCCACCTCCCACAGAAGCGGCCTCTTAACTTACACTTTTCACACACCATCCTTCCGCTGGGTGTCCTGTCCCCTCAACCCGCAAAGCAGGAGCAGCTGCCAAAATACATCAACAACACAGCCGAGAAGACTTCCTCTTCCGGCTACGTCAGCTCGCTTCCGTAGTCTCAGCCCTTCCGCTCCGGCCTATCCAGCGCCTAGAAAGTCGCGGGAGGGATAAACGCGAGCTCATGGGCGGGGCTTCTTTTATTGGTCCGCCTCTGCTCTTCAACGATTGGCTATGCGCTTGTGGAGTGGGCTGCGCCTGCGCGCGGGGCCCCCTGCAGCCTGTCGCACCTGAGGGTGGGAGGCGGTGGCGTCCCCTTCCCTTCGGCGGGCGGGAGAGTTAGGTAAGCCGGCGAGATGCTTCTCGCACTCTCCTAGGGCGGGTGCTGGTCGCTCCGCGGACCACTGCGGTGGCTTCCAGGGCGTCACGCTTCCAGCAGACCAGAGGATGCCCTGCGCCACGGACCCTCTGACATCGCGGCATCCGTCCGCGGGACCGACCCTCTGTCGCCGCGTCTCAGGTCACTGGGTCGGCCGCACGGGCTCTCGCTGATGACGCCCCTCAGTTGCCCACACTCGCGCCGTCCCGGTTTGGGACAGAGCCAGCGGGTGGGGTTGAGCCGCGCTCCGCACCTGGGCAAAGGCTGCTTGGAAGGGTCCGGGAGGAGCCATGCCGTCCGACCGGGCCCTCGTGGGACGGCGACTCCGGAGGGCGGCTTCCCAGGTGTGGCGTGCTGGGGAAACTCCCCGCCAGTGTCCGAGGAAGGGCTCCATTCACGAGCCTTTGCGTTTGGGTACCGCTCGCTCGCTCGCCTCGGCCCACAGACGCGCGCTCTACTCAGGACGGATTTCTGATACCCCTAGCTGCCTGACCCCCGCAGTGGAGGGGAGAGTCTGAGATACTTTCCCCAAGTCTTTTCATTGCTATCCGTTCTTGTCCCGACCCTGGAGGATATCTTCATTTAAGAGGCGATGCTTGAAATGGCTTTGGTGTGTGTAACCTTGGCCGTATCTGCTAAACTTGTTTATCCAGTTTGCTTAATCAGTATCATATTTGCCTTTGAAAACGATAGTGTGAATTAAATGAGGGCTAATAGGACTATGCCCAAACTTTCACTTTTACCTTTCCTGCTAGTTCCTCCCTGGACGGTCCTTTTTGGGGTGGGTTTTTCTTTTCTTTTTTTAAAATCACATTGTAATATTTGTTACTTTAAGTCCTTAATTTTAGTCAGTATAACAACAACAACAACAACAACAAAAAACTGTTCTTTAGGTCAAATGTATGTATTTAGAGACTGTAAACCTTTGCTGTTTCCTCCTCACAATCTGCTTTTACTAGAATTTAGCATCTGTGAACCCTTAGTTTAGTATAATAATCATCTTACTAAGGTTCTCCACCATTTGCATTTCCAAATGTATACATGGTCGTCATTTGGGAACTGCAGTAATTTCATCTTTCTGATTTTGGCCAAAAGAGTAGAATTAGTTGCTTGTGTCAGATATATGCCCCCCACTCCCCCTCCCCCCGCAGAAACCAGTCCCAAATACTTAAATTTTTACTTGATTTTTCTTTTTGAGACTCTGAAAGAGATTTATATCGTAATAGAGAAATCTAAAGTAACAATTAAAATCTACGTATGTATGCTCTATGTTTTGAAACAAATATATTGCCCATAGAAAATTATTAGCACATGGTTTCTATTTAGAGTGGTGAAGTGTTTGGGAGATGGAAAAATTATTACATGCCTTTCTTTTCTTAATTTATTTTCTACTAGATAGCTACCCAAGAAGACACCATGAAAGATACTGACATCAAGAAACTTCTATATACCAATCTTTTGTGCATATTTTCAGTTTTCCTAAGCATTTTTATCCCATCCTTCTTCCTGGACAACTTCTCAATACTGGAAACTCACTTGGCATGGTTGTGCACTTGCTCTGCTTTCGTGACCGCTGCCAATCTCTTGTTATACTTAGTAGTGAAACCGAATGTGTCCTCTAAAAGAAATTCATTATCACATAAGGTAAGGGCTACTTCTGCACAGCTGGCCTTTAGGTGGAGGTTATAAGAGAATGGAGTTCTGCTCTATCCTTATTGAGTTATTTACAGTGAAAAGGGAACCAAGTCCCACTCTACCTCCCAGAGCAGTGGCCTGTTGCTCTGCTACAGTGTATGATAGACCCTTGTTGTGCATTTAATTGTGGAATTATGACTCCTTCAGTGCATCACAATGTAAATGACCTGTGTAAGCATGGTTTTATGTCATTACTGGAGAAAACTTACAAGACACTGCAGTTTATTTTCATTTTTTTTAGCTGTGGAGGGGCAGGTTCAAGTGTTACCTTTAGAAACACTGTCCACCTGCTCTGTATAGGACATTCAGTGGCCTGGAACTCACCAATTGGGCTAGACTGGCTCGCCAATGAGCCCCAGAGATCCTCTGTCTCTCCCCAGTGCTGAGATTACTAAGGTGCACATTTTACTGTGGGTTCCAGGAATCAGTTCAGGTCCTTGTTGTTTACTGACTGAGCCGTGTCTGTTTTTAAAATATATTTTTGTTGTTTAATAATTTCACACGTGCACACTGTTTTGATCACATGCATTCATCTCCTACTCTGTTCCTACCCCCTGGCCAACTTCATAACCTTTTATTGTTGATATAAGTTCTAGAACCCTATATCTGCATGGGTGCAGGGCCGTCTACTGGAGCGTGGTCAGCTACTGGGGACCACACTCCCACAGAAAACTGACTTCCTTTGCCTCAGTGGCCATCAGCTGTCAGTAACTCCCTCAGACAGGGGTCAAGGCCAAGCCCATCTTTTTGAATCCTTAAATAAGTGAGTTTTCTAGAATTAATTGCAAATTAAGTCATAGCAACTGTTATTTCATATGTGGCCTTCCTTGACTAAACAATTAAATGTTTTCAAATATTAGAATTTATTTTTTCTGGAATACTCACTGTGTTAGGACATGCGACAGTTATGTTAAAATCCTCACTAAAGACTCAAGACCATATTTAGTTCCCTGTTAGAACATTTTAAACACACGTGTGTGTGTGCACACATGCACGCACACACAGACACAAATTATATAATCATTTAAAAGACAAATATATTACACAAGTATACACTACCCACCATACCAGCATAAGAGCAAAAATTGATTTCTGTTTATGTGGTATGATTGTGATATTATTAATACTTAATAAATATTGATAACTAAGTGTTGAGATACAAAATCCACAGTGACCTTATTACATAAAGACATATGAATTACCTACTAAAAATGATGAATGGTATACTTTTTTTCATTTTTAAAATAAAACTGGGTAAACTACATTAAAAAAGCAAAACACTAAATAATTTCCCAAATCATATTCATCCTACGGTGTAAACAATATTTAAAAAAACAAAAACCACAAAACACTTGCATATCCACTAGTAGGACCCATGCCTGGACCATGATGTAAAACTTTAGGTGGCATAATTATAAAACAGAAAAAGCACCTTTTAAACTGTGTTCATACAACACAGCTCTCATATTGATGTCAGAGGGTAGGTCTTTGTCATGTGGGTCCCAGTGATTGAACTCAGGTGGTCAGGCTTGGCAGTGAGTGCCTTTGCCTGCCAAACCTACCTGCTGACCCCATCTTTTACATTTTTACATAGTTTATTTTGAGGGCTGTGTATGTGATAAGATATGAGATCCAATTTGAGGTTGTCCAACAAAGAATGTTCAGCTGTTTCAGACATCATGGAAACGTTACATTTGTATCTAAGAGAGCAGAATGGATGGCTTTGTAGGTGTCCTCTTAAGTCTTCAGAGTCTTTATTTCTCTTTTAGATAACCCGAGTTTTGAAATGCTGTATCTACTTTCTTATGTCTTGCTTTTTCCTTCATATCATTTTGGTCCTATATGGAGCACCACTAATCGAGTGAGTTTTGAATATTTACTTTATGTTTTACTATATGAATTTCTAAGTGATATGCTAACTTTTAGCTACTAGAATAGAACCATAGTGGATTTAATTAATGAATCAAGGTAGGAAGCAATTATCATTGTCCAGTTTCTAGGACTGTTGTTTTAAGAACATCCAAGCAACTTAAATCTTCACGTCCTTCAGTTATTTAGCTCTCTGATAACCAACTGTACACCACAAGTAAGGCAGGTTAAGACCATTACAATATACTATAGTAATAAGTGGATGCTTGTTAAAAACCTCTAGATGTCCAGTCTTTGGGCATTATAACACAATGTGGTCAGCTATAAAGTTGTATTTATGATTGTTTTGTGATTTGGATACATTGATAGCTATCACTGGCCAAGGGCTACAGGCTGGACACACCTTGATTTCTGCAGGCAACTCACTATTGCGATAATGTGTAAGTTGGTTATAAATAGCATTTCAGTGATTCATAAATATGATTCTAGAGTAGCTGAGGGACATATATTCCTTTATCAAAGACTAATGTTTATATTAAATTTTTATAGTTTTAAAGCTGAGCCAATTTCAAATTAGTGGAAGCTAAATTCATAAATATTTCTTATGAGACATTTCAGGTTATCAGTGATTAATGATGATGGTGAAAAGCATGATTTCACACACACACATATACACACAGACACACAGACGCACAGACACATGTACACACACAGACACATATACACACACAGACACATATGCACACAAAGAAACACAAAGACACATGTATACACACATGTACACACACAGACATATACAGACACATATACACACAGACACACAGAGACATACACACATAGACACATATACACAGAAACACATACAGACACATACACACACAGAAACACACACAGACACATGTGCACACACAGAAACACAGACACATGTACACACACAGACATACACACATAGACACATATACACACACAGAAACACAGACACGGACACATATACACACAGACACATATACATACACAGAAACAGACACATGTACACACAGAAACACACACATACAGTTGTATAGATACATTAAACTAACAGATTGTTCTGTTTTAGGCAGAGCAGGAAAGTCTTGTCATGGAAGATGGTTTCTGTCTAATCCATCATAAAAGAATCGATGAATAGACAGTGTTCAAGATTTTATCAAAATGCAAATTTAGACTTCAGTATAAACTCTTGAGGTGAAACTTGCTGATCTTTAGTCTCTTCATGTGGGAAAAAACAGCAGTTCAACTTTGAGAGTTCTGGAAACTGATAAGTAAGAAAGCTAATTATCTGAAATTAAGATTTCTTTTTTTCTTTTTTTCAAGAAGTCCTTAGTATGAAGATTCAAATTTTTAATGTTTTGAAATCTATGATTAAAACCAGAGTATTTGAGTCCTTATTTGGTGGGGCTCGGGTTGTTTTTTGAAGCAAAGTATAAGGGAGATACTGCAGTAGTGAGTGACTCAGAAAGATGCTGAGTATATATAATACTTTTGAACATTAACAGTATTCTTTCCTCCCAGGTTGGTGCTGGAAACGTTTTTGTTTGCAGTTGTTTTGTCTACTTTTACTACAGTGCCTTGTCTGTGTTTGTTAGGACCAAACCTCAAAGCATGGCTGAGAGTCTTCAGTAGAAATGGGTAAGTTTAACGCTTACTAAAACTTTAGTGACCTTGGTAATTATAAGGAACTATCCGTGTCGATATCCTCATCCTGTGAGTGCTTCTAGGCAGTGCCTGGCTCTCAGGGATGTCAGGATGGACAGTGCGGCTGGAGAACAGAGGCTGGAACTGGAGAGAACCCCAGACAGCAATAGCCACAGCTCCTCCCTCCTCATTAGCAAGATAAAGTACTACAGGTAGAATTGTTTCTAGCATTTCATAGTGTGGAAATGAAGCTCATAAACTGAATGTTTACACTAACAAGTTCTTCTTTGGTCTGTTTCAGGGTAAGGTATGAAAGAGCAAATGTTCCCAGAGTTCAGTTCTGTAGCTGCCATATATATTTTCAGCATAGCTAAGACTAACGTTCAGCTTCCTTAAAGCCCTTGGAATGATGCTAAAAATGGTTAATTTTTAACTAAGAAAACCAGCTGAGTTCTTAGGGGTTTGCCCTATTTGTGAGCATTTACTCTGTGTTCCCCTTATGTAGCTCTCTCTGTGGATTCCAGAATGCTCAGATTACCCCAGGACCTTGTCTTGAAAGGCTAAGAGTGCCATGAGCCGGCAGTAAGCAACTAAAAGTGTAAATTCCACACCTAGTGCTGGAGGACTAGGGAGGAAGCAGCAGAGAGGGGGCTGGAAGGGGACTGACTTCACGGGCTGGGCTGGGTCAGAAACCTAAGACCTGATAAAACCTAAAGAGGGAAAGGTAACTTTGTACAGGGAGTTGAGGGAGCATAAAAACGGAAGTAAGGTTGGGATTGTGTAATTGAAATTCAGCTGCACAAGGAGTGTGCAGGACTCTGCATAGCCTGTCTCCGTAAATTACCTTTTTCTTTGGAAATGAATAGTAGTTGCTTTATATCTGTGTGTAGCTTTGGTCTTGCTGTGTTTATTTGATTTATTTTCTTGAAGTACTGGCTAATCAAAGTTTCTAGGAACAAAAGCATAACAACTGGACCCCCTCATCGTTACCATGGTATCTCCAATGGAATTCATTTATTTAATTTGAAAATGTTAAATAAGTAACTGGCTGGAACTATACTGATTTATTCTGACAGGTGACTCAGTCAGCTTTGATTCCGTGTCTCAGTCACATATTTGCTGGACACATTGTCATCTGGGTTTATACATGGCCCTTTTGTCCCTTGACCTATATGTTCTAAAATCTACTATACTTTGCAAAAATCAGTCAGCAAAGACCACAGGGATGGATAGGGAAGAATGGAGTTAGAGATACCTGCTCAGAGAATTCACTAATGACACAAAAAGAGAAACTAGGAACGTAATAAAATGGTAGCCCAGTTTTACACTGAAATGCTTCAAAAACATATAAATATCACATTAAATAGTTTTTTTCCAGGAAAAGACTTGAAATGTGTTCCTTGTCAGTTATTGTGAAGCAGTGAGAGATGGTTGTTGGAAGTCTTAAAAACTAACACCAGATGTGGATGAGTAGGGCCCATGATGCAGGAAGTAAACATAGTTGGGACACAGAGATTGATTGATTGATCATTAATTTATCTGTGTGTTAATGCACAAGTGTCCATTATGTGTGGGTGCTGTTGTGCCACACATTATGTGTGGGGGTCAGAGAACAGTGGAAGTTGGGCTCAGAGAAGAAGCTCTTGAGTGGCAGGGTTGGCAGCAAATGTCCTTACGTGCTATGATAGTCAGGGTCTCTGCTGCAGTAAAACACTTGTGACCAAAAGCAGCTTGGGGAGGAAAGAGTTTATTTGGCTCACATCTTCCAGTCAATTTATCATTGAGGAAAGTCAGGGCAGGAACTCAAGCAGGACCGTGAAAGAATGCTGCTCACTGGCTTCTTCCTCTTGGCTTGCTCAGTTTGCTTTCTTATTTACCCCCTTGCCCGGGGATGGCCCTACTCACAGTGGCTAGGCCCTCCCAAACCAATCATTGATCAAGAAAATGCTCCAGAGGCTTGTTTACAGGCCAGTCTGATGGAGGCATTTTCTTAGTGCAGGTTCCTTCTTCACATGATGTAAGGTTGGGTCAAGTTGACAAAAAAACTAACCAGCACACCTGCTGAGCAATGTTCCCAGTTTATGGGAGACACCATTTTTTAAAAACAATATTGAAATATGATTCACATACCATAAATGTCACCTACTGAAAAAAGTAGGACATACTGGCTTTTAGTACAGTCACAGATATACACACCCATCACCTGAGTCCAGTTTAGGACATTTCCAGTCCTTCAAATAGCGTGCATTCTTACGTCCTCGTTGCTGTCCTGTCTCTGTCCCTAAGTGACCATGGATCTTGTTCCTGCCTCCGTAGACCTGTCAGTACTGGCGTTTCAGATTAATGAGTCCTGCAGTTTGTGATCCTTTGTGACTGATTTCTTTTCGTTAGCATAGTGTTTCCAAGGTTCATTGGACTTGTAGCATGTATTGATTTCTTCCTATGAGTGTTAGGGAAGTATCCTGCCAATTGAGCTATATTCTTAGCATTACTTAGGTTAAACAAAAAACTCACTAAGGTTAAAGCTTGTGTATAGGATGCAACATTTGTGTTTAAAGTTGGAAGGTGGAAGAAATAGTCACGTTGATCTCTGAAGAAGGCAGAAGTTTATAAACTTCTGGTTATCTCTGAGTAGCTAGTAGACATGCTAGACACATTTCACTGAACTTCTTAGCTTGTGAAATGTGAGCCATACACATAATGAGAACTATAAGTTATTGATATTGAGTTATAGATATTGAATTGGTTCTTGGTTATTGAAAGTTAGAGCCATAATAGAGGCTGCTAGGTTTCTTAGATGCCATCAAAAATCACTGGACTGTAAGAGCTACCCTTCCACAGTTTCCAACATGCAATTAGTTGAAGGTAATTGGTAAGCTGCTAGAGGACTGGCTAAAAAAGTCAGTTTGTAATTCAAACCATGCCGTTTACCAGCCTATGGGATGACATGGAATCATAATGAAGTAAAACCAAGTAAGAGACAGGTTTTAACAACTTTTAAAGCATCTCATGAACTTTGTTATCCTTCAGAGGCATTTTACCACATTCTTTATGAAGATGCTGAACGTCTTGCAGGATGAGTCCTTTGCTCTAGTGCCATAGTCAGTAAGCAGTGGAGCTGGAACTGGGGTTCAGCAATAAGATGCCAATAGTCCAAGGTCAGAAAGTAGAATTGTGCCCTTCATTACATAGTGGTTATCCCAGACGAGCTGCTTGGCTCCATGAATTCTCATATGCAGTCTGATCAAACTAAAATGAATATGTTGCATATGCGCTCTTCAGGGGTTTTGCCAGAGTGAGGAAGACAAGAATATCAAATAGCAAGTCCCTGTCAAGTGGGTTAACTAATCTCGGCAGCATCTGTGTATCATATTCCAAGCTGGGATGTCTGTCTTAGCAGTGTCTTGTGTGTGGTTTGGAACAGACCAGCAAGTGCAGTACATAGATAACTCAGAGAAGAGTTAAGGTTTTGCCAGTTAGTTCAGTGTGATGTGCACATGGACCAGGTCACAAGTGGCTGCACACTTGTTAGTGTAGTGACAAGCAGGGAGATGAACCTGAGTTGTTGAGGGTGAGCAGGCCTACCAGCCTCAATCAGTGTGAACAGTCTGTACCATTTTAACTGAAGTGACTATGGTTTGATTTACTCTTATTTATTCAAATTTATGTATATGAGTGTTTTGCTTTCATATATGTCCTGGTGCCTAGAGGCCAGAAGAGGTAGTCGGGTCCCCTGGGACTGGAGTTGCAGACAGCTGTGAGTTGGCATGTAGGTGCTGGGGGTCAAACCTGTGTCCTCTGGAAGAACATCAGGTGTTCTTAGCCACCAAGCCTTCTCCTGCCCCCCGGGTTTAGTGCTTCTATTTGCATTCATGTGCATTCAGTGCTGAGCAGATGGTAATTATGTGCAGACCGAAGACTAAACTTTTGAGCTTGAAGATGGAGAATTGTATCCTGAGAGAAAAGGATCAATTCTGTTGCTTTTGAGATATAGACACTTAATTCATTAGCTTAACACTTATCCTTAAAGTTATTCCAGAAAAGCAGATGAAACCAACTCCGAGAGAATGTTCTGTAAAGGAACCAAAGTAGTTCGTTCTCTTCTTCTTGGTGTGTGTGATATTGGTGAGCTCCATTTGTGAGCTTCATCCTGTTTGTTGCCTTGTTAATTACCACAAAGTGTGCTTCTTTCATCTGTGGAGTGTGTGTGTGTGTGTGTGTGTGTGTGTGTGTGTGTGTGTGTGTGTGCTGCTCTGTCTGCATGTACACCTGCATGCCAGAAGAGGGCATCAGATCCCTTTATATAGATGTTCGTGAGCCACCATGTGGTTGCTGGGAATTGAACTCAGGACCTCTGGAAGAGCAGCCAGCGCTCTTAACCGCTGAGCCATCTCTCCTGCCTGTGGACTTTCTTAGAAAGGAGTGTGTAGCAGTCATCTATCATAGACATACGTTTTGTATTGAAGTCTGCTCTTTGGTTTGTTAGTCCCTTTATGCTGTTTTTTAAGTGTCTGAGTTTGGTCACTTGAGCTAAAAACGTTCCTGGATAGGATGGTCAGCGGCCTTGTCAAGGTGAAAAGTCTTAGTAATAATGCCTATTCTATAGGTGAAACAGCCAGGTCTGGTTTTGTCTTCGTTATATTGATACAGATTTTATATTGAGAAAACCACCACAGATATTAAGAATGAAAGGGGAGTAAATGGCTGAAAATTTACCTATATAAAAATAGGTACCTATGTAGCTTTTATTTTTTTTCTTTATATTCAATACTTGATTTGTGGAATCATCTCTATCTCCTAGCAATGTCTTCTCTGGCTCAGCTCAGCTTCTCCTGTCTCAACTGTCACCAACTGTCTTCTCACTCTGCTCTGACCCTACTCTTCTGTCTCTTGGAACCACCTTTCTTCTACCCCTGATTCCTGCTTCCAGTCTCACTCCCTGCTGGCTTTTTATAGCCTCTCCTGTTCCCAGAATTCCGAGAGGCTACAAATGGAGGGGCATAGGGTCATTTAAAGGACCAGGCACATAAAATAAATTCTACTACACGTTTAGTCTGAATATGGTCAAAAATTAGTAGCAAAAAGGCAATGAATTTAATATTCATTCATTGGGGAAAGCCTAGATTTAACTGTGTAAAATGTTCTTAGCTGCCAGGAGGAGTTGCACCCCTACTTCCTTCCAAATCTTTAAACATGTTCTGATGAGAACCCCTCTAAACCACACGTGCTTACTGTTCAAGTGGCTGACATACAGAAGGCACTCAGAGGAGCACGTTACAGTTGACATTTGACATAAGGCATTTCAGTGAAGTCAAATAGTATGGATGGATACGTAGGCCTTTGTCCTGTCTATGACATTCTTTAGTTACCTGGAAGGTTTATTCATAGAATGATAGGCCATCCAGTCTGTCCTCAGCCCTGTGGTTTATGTGCAAATCTTCTATAACTAGGACAGTGTTGGCACTAATCACACTTCAGGCAGTTCGTTATGGACACCTAGGAAACGAGAACAACCAGAGTGAGTTAGCAGGAATTTCCTCATTTCAGGTTTTCCCCAGCTCTTTGTTACGGAAGAATGCGTATGTGTGTGCACTTTCTACTCTAAGTAAAATGTATAGATTTTGTAGAAGTATATAAATTTAAGTATAGTTCATGTTAAAACCTCAAAGAATTAAACCTAAAAGGTGAGATAGCCCGTTAATACTATAAGGGGCAGTAATCACAGTGTATGTACCGTAACTCTGTTTCTTCATATAATGTGCAATTGAAACAAAAGCAGTTGTTATTGCCACTGCCTTATAGTTTATTTATTCCAGTGATGAGTGAGCATTGTTGTATGTGCACATGTGTATGAGGCACCACTTTTGTGTAGCACATTTGCACAACACAATTATCCTATCTTCAAGGGCAAGGAAAGCTCAGGCTGTGTTGTCCTGACCTTGAAGGAACATGGTTATGCTGTGGTCTAGGCAGTGGGTGCTTCTGGATACAGATAGGACATGAGTGTTCCTCGAAGGGTGTACCTTCTAGTCCTTGTCCTTGTTAGAGATGAGAGAAGACAGTAGCTTTCTTTCCTTATGCCCAGAGCACAGAGAAGGAGACTAGGTCACTGTGATCAAGTTAGTCTAATCATTGTATCATTAATATTCTGTGATTAATTTACTGTTGATATTATCACAGTTTCCCAGTTGTAAGGTGATGTCATCTTTCAGCAAACTTGATCAAGGGGCTTTTGTTTGTTTGTAACAATTGTAAGTAATGTGAGGTACATCTTTGTTTCAGCAAAACGTAGGTAAGAGTTTCTGTGAAATAAATTCCTGGAATAGAACTCAGGGATCAAAGGCAGCTGATTGACACTGTCAAACTAAGATTCTGATACAAAGAATGTGTATGCAGCTACTAGATTTTTCTTACCAACACAACAGCTGTTCCCTGACTCATTGTCAGGTCTCCTTGCTTTTTATGAATCTACATGGCTGCTTTATACTGGGCCTCTGCCAAGGGCACAGACGGCACCATAATAGCTTCATCTGGCTTCTGAAAGGATGCATAAACCCTGGCCAGGATTTTTTTAAAGTTTGACTCACAGATCCACCATTTACTACATTTCAGTTTTACTCTTGAGTCACATAGAGAGTCTGCCTTGTTCTCCATTCTTTCCTTCTGACTTATGATAAAATAATTTTAAAGGCATAAAATAACATCCATGGTTGAAAATACAGATTCATAACAGGAAAATAGAGATGTCAAGATGGAAGACAGCACCAAAGTGAGTTCATTCGTTACATCTGAGCAAACAGTAGCCAAGACGGCTTGCCCCCGTGGCAAGGATTAGCAAGAAAAGCAGAAGTGGAGAAGATGGGATGCAGAGGAGGGAGAGACACATGTACAGGCAGATGAGTAGTAACGTGATCTGGAGAAAACATCCCTAGACCAAACCAAGCAAATCTCACAGTTTACCATAAAACATATTATCATCCACACTTATTTAATAAAAAGAGCAAAGATGAGAAAATCAGCCAAAAATGAAGAAGACCAGATTGCAGAATCGATGCCATAAATTCAGAACCTAAGCCATATATATAAAACATACATTAGAAGTAGCTGAGTGTTGTACACATTTAATCCCAGTACTCGGGAGACAGAGGCAGGCAGATATCTGAGTTCAAGGCCAGCCTTGTCTACATAGTTCCAGAACAGACGGGGCTAGGTAGAAAGACCCTGCCTCAAAAACAAAACAACAAAAGAAATATCAAGAAGTATAAAGTCAGAAAGTCAAATTTTAGCATGAAGGAAAGGTTTGAACTAATCAGAGTGAATAAGGGATACAAAAGGAGTTGGGACGCATAAAGTGCTTAGAAACATGATAGTTACAGAGAAGAGACAAGGAGACTCAACGTGATCCTGTAACAAGGAAAACTTAAAGATAGATCTCCTGACTGGAAGAGTTACTCAGGTTTTGTATGAAAGTGGCTCATTATGTCAAGAAAATACTAGAATGAATTAATGATGTGGAGAAGATGCTGTAAACGTAACTCAAATTGAACCGTGGAAGAAGAGGAAAGGAGAAAATAGAATTACACCCCTAATAGCCTCAGCTGTTTTAACCAACCCTAATGCTGGAGTGGTTGAGCTTCTTCAGGGGCTCCTATTATCCACAAGCTTCCCAAAGGAGCTGTCTTCTCCAACCATTATAAAATGCAGAAAGAAGTGAAATCTGAAATATAATACATGAAATGTATACACACATGCATGTTGGAATACATACATATATATTGGAAGCATCTCTATAGGGTGTAGAAATCAGAGGAGGAGACTATATAAGTTATTTTTGATAAATATATTTACTTAAAATACAGGCTACAGAATTTTTATAGTTTTATAGGTCTTGTTTTTCTTTCTTTCTTTTTTTTTTTTTTTTGACGTTTATTGTATGTAGGATCACAAACACTCATGAATATGCCAAACAATCAAAACTGAAATCATCCTCTGGGATATTTGCACTCTGTTTTGATAAGCGGAAGTCAGTTACACATGTGCAAGAATAATGAGGAAAGTGAAGGGGTTGTTTTTTGCCACCAGTGGCTCTGACCACATTGTTAGCTTGATTTAAATCCTTCAGTGCTTTCTACAGCGTGACTTTAACACAGTCATAACCATAAGTCTAGACTTCATTTTACACTGGCTAGAATGACTAATCCACAGAGACTCCAGAAGATGCAGAAAAATGAAACCTTCACACACGACTTGTGGGAAAATCAAATGTTTTGGCTGCTTTAGAAAACTGTCAGTTCCGCAAATGATTAAACAGCAGATTAATCAGATGATCCAGCTATTTCTCTCTAGAGAGGAGAACAAATGTCCCAACAGACATTTATACACTAATGTTCCTAGTAGCATTGTATCTAACACTGAAGGGCAGTAACAGCTCAGATACTCATCAACCTTTGCATGGAGGAATAAATCTGCAGTATCTATCTATACAAGGCCTTGGGACCCACTGATGTGTCTGAAGTGTTGGCACATGCCACACCATAAATGAAACTTGGAAAGAGTATTCTAAGGGAAAGAAATCAGTAAGGGAATTCATGTCACATCATGAGCCCACTTACAGGAAATACTTAGAGCAGGCAAATCCATAGACATAAAATAACTATGGGAAAGAGAAATGGAGACTTATAGCTGATAGGTGAGTACTTTCTTTTTATAGTGATTAAAACATTCCAATGGCTGGTGATGATCTGGTAACGCTGACTGTCCTAACAACACTGTATTTTAACCTTCAGATAAGTAAGTTACATGGCTCAAACAGGATTTCCTGGGAATTTTTTTTGTTGTTGTTGTTGTTGTTTTCTATACTCCGTAAAGCTGTTATTTTACTCCCCCCCCCCCCCCCCCCCCGTATCCCAGATTGGACTAGAGCTTGCTATGTGGTCCAAGCTAGGCTTGAACTTGCAGTATTGCTCCTGACTCACTGAGTGCTGGAATCACAGGCAGCCTGAGTTAGTTTACAACCTTTCTTTTCAGCCTCTTCCCACCTTGGACATGGCCTCTCACCTGTGGTGTGTTTCCCAGCTTACGGTCTTACACCTCCGTTCCTTCAGTGATGACCTTCCTCGTCTGTATTCAGACATGTCTTCCCAATGCTGCGCCTCGTCCACACTTCCATCTCTGGGCACATTATTGCTGTGCTGCATCCTGGATGAGCTGTGTGTTAATGTCATTTGTCCCCACAAGCCTAGTCAAAACTTACCTTTGAAAATCTACATTCTCTGGGCAGTGCCAGTATCTGTCTGTAAGTCAGTTTATTTCCTCTTCAGTCCAGGAACAGCTCTTCCTATTCCTGCTGGGTGCTGGTTGAAACTGGCTAGCGTTTGCAGATATTGCCTTAAATGCAGAGCAGTAAGGTCCAAAAAAACAATACAAACATGGATAGGTAGTGACTGTCCACCACTTCCTCCAAGCCCAGAGTTTTAAAAGAAATAAGAATCTCTCGGATGTGGGATGTCAGTGGACAGTACTGGTGGGGCCTGACTTTCACTTGGATGTCAGTAATTCACTGTGTATTTCGGGTGCTGTAATTGGAGAATTTCTAATGAAAAGGCATCTAATAATTGTCCTTTTGCTGGGAACTTTTCAGGGGGTACATAAATGCTAGAACCCCAAGAGGTGGGATGAGTGGTTGATGGTCATTCAGGGTATTTGGTTGCAGTTTGTTAGTAGTCATGGTTAGAGAAGAAATAAAAGGAAAGAAATTAGATTCAGGGATTCTCCTAATTCCTCTCCCCTCCCCTTGTTTCTCTCCTACCTAGTGTTAGGGGGTGAAGCAGGGTTGGGGAGGATAAAGTGTGGGGAAAAGAAGGACCCACAAAGTAGCAAAGACCAGCTACAATAGTCCCTGCTGACTTAGAAGTCACTGCTTTAGCACCATCCTTCTCTGGGTGCTGGGTTTATAGGTGTGTGCTACCATGTCCACTACCAGGAGAGCGTGTGAGGTTCTTGTTCTCTGGCCCTAATTTGTCAAACAGATGAAGTCAGGTTGGGTGAATGAAACTTAGCAGGAAGAAGACAGAAAACAAAGCTACATCAGGCTTACAGCATGATGTATTTAAGTCTTAATTGGGAAAATACGTACATACATTTCATTTATGCAGTTCTGTGTAAGATAAAATTGTGTGCATATCTGAGCGTGCGTAGACTCTTTCTGGAGAGTATATACCATGAAATGGCAGTTACCTACGGGGAAAGGACTCAGGAGCTTGATGAGAGGACATGTTTGCTGCTGCCCCGCTCCTTTGTGTTGTTTGCCTCTCATAGTGCACAAGAGGTACCTTTCCAATGGAAAGACATCTGTATCTTCACAGTTCTATGTCATTTTGAGTTGATTACGTTAAATGGATGAAAAATATATTTGTAGCATCAATTTGTTCAAGTGCTTGTCTGACTTTAGCTGTTAACGACCTAATCTGCCAATGACGTGTGATTTGTGTCTTGCAGAGTTACATCTGTTTGGGAGAACAGTCTTCAGATCACAACAGTTGCTAGTTTCATAGGAGCATGGCTTGGAGCATTTCCTATTCCACTGGATTGGGAAAGACCGTGGCAGGTTGGTTTCAAAGACTAACAAGTGTGTGTTGGCCCAGCAGTTGGAAAGCTAGTGTGTGATGTTGTTTCAAAACAACATCATTGTTTACAAATGGAGGGAAGGCAGAGCAGTCTAGGCGGCTGCCCACTGGGCCTGGCCCAGTGCCATAGGCATCCATGTTGGCTGAGATCTACCATCCAGCTGTTTTGTCTGTATGCATAGGTGAATGTTTCTTCTTAAAACTGTGTGCAGATGTGTGTGCTTATGCATTTATTGTGTGTAGGTCAGAGGTTGACATCCAGTGTCTTCTGTGACTTACTTCATTTTTTTGAGACAGTCTCTCACTGAGCCTGGAGATCATGGAGTAGCTGGGCTGTCTGGGGTCCTCCTGTCTTCACCTTCTTGCACTGAGATTACACATGTGCTGTCACCATGGCTCTTCACGTGGGTGCTGGTGATCCAAAGCCAGGACCTCATCCTGCAGAGCAGTCACATCCTAGTTCCCACTCCTAACCTCATAAGAGTTCACTTTGCCAATCCATAGGGTACTTTTTCCTTCACCTTTGTTTTTTAGTTATTACACTTCTGATTTTAGGCCATATATTTTTAAGTAGATTGATGGCCACATTAAATACTACCTTGGAATATATTAAAAAGCATATAGCAAAGTAATTTTTTAAGAAAGCCTTGCCACATTTAAATTTATTTTGTGTGTGTGCCTGTCTGTGGGTGTGTGCATGCTGGAGTGTGTAGCTTTATGTGAGTTCTGGGGATCAGACCTCATTTTAGCACACTTCTGTGATAAGAGTTTTACCCGCTGAGCCATACGCTCCTGAATTGTAGACTTTTAAAAAAGATTTTCTAGTATGCTAATTTGAAATTATTACAGGTGGCTAAAATATTTAAAAGATTTTATTTAGATGGAATACATTGGCTGTTTAATTTTACTGGGTTGGGGGGGTTATATTAAGTCAATGGCTGGCTTATTCACTATGATCCTTTTAAAGTCTAATATGTACTGATGGGGGAAAATAAAATTGACATTTCTCAGATTTTTTTTCAGTTTCTTACCAATCACTTTTTGGTTGTTTTCTAATAAGTGAGATGGCTTCACTTCACTTTCAGCAAACAAGGGTTTGTAGAGCTACTATTATTTTCCAGTGTTTCAAACAAAAGGAACAAGACCTCACTGTGGTTAATAATATTGACAAAGTCTGCCAGAAAGGTAGCAAACCAGCTAAGGGGATGGGCACTTCCTGAGTGTGGAGAGAAGACAGTACTGTAAACTCTTCAGTCTACGCAGGACACTGTGGAAAAGAGCTTTTAGTTATTTGTTCCCTGCAGCCCGATGCACATCTGAGATTTTTAAATCATGCTTAAGCAAGCCTCTAGGTGATGTCTGTTATATTTTAGAGAAACCAGGATATCTGTTTCTTTTTTTAAATACACATGCATGAACACATAGGACCAAAACCTGTCTCGTATTTTAACGCCATTTTCTCTACTGAACTCAGATTTGATCTTGTGTGATGTTCCTGTGGCCAGGTCTCAACTGCATTCCATAATGACAAATCTCAAGTCTGTGTATAGTTTTCAGATGGATTCTTCACATCAGTGACAGAGAAGACTCACTGAGAGCTAATGTCAGTGAAAACTTATTTTCAACTTATCTGAGTGCTCAGTGACTTTAGTAGCTGGTGATAGATGGTGAGAGGTCTGTGTACCTGAAGGAAGATCTCTCTGTACAGAAGGCAGCAGAGGTTGGTCACAGAAAGCAGGGTAGGAGGCCACCTACTATGCTGCTGTGATCTGTGAAGAAGCAGTCCACTGACACTACTTTGAACACGTGCACATTCAGCATCATTGTTCACACTGAGTTCTCATCTGTCTGCGAGCACCTGTGAGTTCCTTCCGCTGCTCCTTTCCTATTTTATTAGTTATGTGAATTTCATATCATGTTCAGTTCTGTCTGACATTTCAGATAATAACAGAAACAGTATCATTGTGCGTCTGGTACCACGGCAGAAGTAATGTAATCAGGACGACTGTAGAGCAAGCTAGATCTTCCTGTTACTACCCACCACCGCTCGGTGTGGGAGGAGACACAACTTGCTCCCTGTCATTTAATGGGCAAGAGGAAGATTTGGGATTCAAACAAGAGCCCTGCCTACACTGATTCTCTCCTCAGCAGGAGACTGAAACACTGTGTTTGTTTATCTAAAGCGGAGCTTTTGTTCTCCTTAGAATAGTTTAAGTATTAAATTGCTTTCCTTTCCCACATTGTTTCTTCTAAATGCCATGATCACTCTGGTGATGTCTGTATTTTTAGAGCAAAATCTTCATATATTTGTAAGAACACAGTTAAAGCTAACTTATAGCATCTTTGTCTGAAAAACACATGCCTTTTCTTCTCTATGTGTACACACATGTATGTATCATGTGGCCAGAGGAAGATGACAGGTGTCATGTTCTGTCATTTCCTGACTTATTCTACTTGTTACTAAGACGTCCTTGTTTGTTTGTTTGTTTGTGGGTATCTGTGCCCATGGAGTACAAAAGTGGAATTGAGTTGCTTAGCTGGAGTTGCAGCTGTGTGTGTGAGCCTCCAGATGTGGGTGGCATCAGAGTAAATAAGAGAAACGGGTGATCTGCAGAAGAGATACTCTCTTTTCAGATACAGAGGAAGGTGAGTCCAGGCTACTTCTCAGTGGTTTGTTCATTGTGCTGAGCAAAGTTTCAGCTGCATAAAGAACCCATCTGACAAAGTTGCTGCCTTCAGGTGATCACTTACATTTCCTTTTGGTTGGTCTTGGGTGCTTTGCTAGGTACTCCTAGTGTGAATGCTGCAGTCTGGGTGGGAATACACACAAGTGACAAACATCTGTTCTTCTAGCTCTAGTTTGCTAATTGTAATTTACTCTGACCTCTCTCCTCCAAAGAACACAGTTAGGAACCTATTACTTGTGGAGCGGTGAATTCCTGGTCAGGACCCCTGTCAAAAGTACTTCTGAACACATGCATGCACACACCTAAGTTAGCCTGGCCAGGAAAGTGCTGCCACAGTCCTGTCAGCAGAATTAGCACATCTTTAATCCAAAACATCTTCTGTTAAATATTAGTTTTTTCTAGTCTTGGAACATTATAAATGGTACATTAACATTTTAGTTTAATTCACTATAATCCCTTTGGTAAGGGAAATATCCGTTAACCTAAAATCACAAGTCTTCATTCAGAATGAGTCAGACCTGTGATCTGTTTTACCCTCTACTCTGGCATCTGCAGTAACAAATTCAGTTATAATCCTATCACTTTTAGTTTCAAATTATGTAAGAATTTGTGGCATCTGTGACTTTTAAAAATGAATGTTCCATAAATATTGATTTTTCTGTTCTGGTAAAGTGGGAGAAAAGGAATCATAGATTTTTTTTTTTTTTTTTTTACATTTCTATCTATTATTACATGTGTGTGAATGGCTGTAGGTAACAGGGTTTGTAACAAACTAAGCTCAGAGTGGCTAGAGGCTTGCCAAAGACACAAAGCCAAGACTCAGCTCCGGTCTGTCTGATACCAAGATGAGCATTCTTCCTCACTGTTCTACATTAGTTAAAGCGCAGTGGAGAACTGTGAAACCCTGTATAAGTGTGCTGAATGCTTCCTTTCCTGACACAAAAGAGATTCTCCTAAAGCCAAGTGGGCATACACTTTTATATTGTTGCATTTAAAAAATTCTCTTTTGGTTAAAGTCCTTATTTTACATGTTTTGTTTGCATGTATGTCTATGTATATATAACATGCATGTAGCATGTCCACAGAGGACAAAAAGGGGTGCAGGATCAGGACTGAAATTACAGACAGTTGTCAGCTACCATGTGCCCTGGGAATCTTACTCATGTTCTCTGGAAGCACAGCCAGTGCTCTTAACTGTGATCCGTCTGTTCTAGACCATATTTTACCTTTCAAATAATTTTTATTTGACAGGGAGAAAACATACATTCATAGTTTATACGTCTAAAAGTTCTTTTTGGTTTGAAGATACTCTATTCCTCTAAAAAAGGAAATCTTACTATAGGTTTTTAGTGTCTTGGTTTTTGAAATAATATCTTGCCCGGTAGCCCAGGCTGACCTTAGACTCATGGTGATCCTCCTTGCTGGTTATCCTGCCTGCCTCTGAAGTACAGGGTCACAGGAATGCGGCAGGGTGGGTCTTGCTTTGCAGCTGTGCTGATTTGATCTGTGAGGAGAGCACCTCAACTGAGAAAATGCTTTCATTAGACCACCCTATAGACAGGCCTGGAGGACATTTTCTCAATGAATAATCAACGTGGGAGGGCCCAGCCCTTTGAGCTGGTGGTCCCTAATTCTATAAGCAAGCAGGCTGAGCCAGCCATGGGAAGCAAGCTAGTAAGCAGCACCCCTTCATGGCCTCTGCATCAGCTCCTGCTTCCAGGTTCCTGCCCTGTTTGAGTTCCTGTCCTGACTGTCTTAGATGACGGTGATGTGCAAGTGTAAGTCAAAAAACCATTTCTTTCTTCCTCAAGTTGCTTTTGGATTCATTACAGCACAGTAACCCTAAAACATGACTGGCTTCAGATTGCCCATCCTTCTCTTCCTCAGCCTGGATTTCAGGCATGAGAGGTGCATGCATTATGCATAACAGGGATGCTGGCTTTTCACTTGATATGGCCACTTGCCTTTTAAAATGGGTTTTCCCTTTGGTGCCCTTACTAATTTTATCTACTCGAATTGCATTATTGTATTGCCATGTAACACGAGATACTTCTTTCATTGAGTCATTTTTTTAAGAAACATTTGAAGCTAAAGAAACTAGATAAAATGATTGTCACTTTGATGTCATACCCTGTGAATATTAATTTCTTTGTTTCTTAATATGAATGTCTTTTTTTCAGTTTTCTGTTTTCTTACATAAAACAATAATATGTAGCTATTCAGATTATCATAATTGAGAGAAATAGTTATATCTCTGCAGCTAAACTAGCTAATAGGTACACAAATTTTTTTCTTAATATTGTGACATAAAGAAAATTAAAAATAGTGCCTGTAAGACAAGGGAATTTTTGAGTGGAAACTTAAGATGTAATTATTAAAATATAACCACACTAGGCCGACTGGATAAGCCAGGATGAATTCTGGGCTGTGGTGTGGTTTAAACATATTACAGCAACCCTAAGAAAGCCAGTTGAAAGGAAGGACTGTCAGCAGTTAAGGACTTGTGTTTGTACTGCAGGAGACCCAGCGGCACCCTTGTACACACCAAGCCTGGGACATCACTAGTGAATCATTTGAAAAGTTGTAAAATGTTACTTTGCTGATAACAGGGATTTCTGAGTTTATATAACAGTGAATTGCTAAGTGGCCCAAGCCTTACCTCCTGGTAGGAGGAAGCATTGAAAACAACATTGCTCTCTTCTTCATTCTTTGGAGGTGAAGCATGGCAAGTGTCTGCAGGATGTGTGTGTGTGTGAGAGAACAGTGAGCCACACTGAAGTCAGAGTGATTAAGACAGACTTGGTACCCCAAATCAGAATGTGGCTAGGACCCATAAGAACTGTTATTTTCCCCACACCCTGACTGACAGCTTTTTAAGAGGTACAAGAGCTCACCTGTTGCCAGGGGTGAGCAATCACACCGCCGAGGAAAGGGATTAAATAAAAACTCCTGAGGTAAGACGTTCAGTGCTTTCCATAAAACAGTAAACTACACATCTCATTTTATTATGACCCCATACATCAGGAGAGGATGCTGTTGAAGTAACAACCATTTAAAAACAACAACCAACAAACCAGCATTTAATTTGGTATTTAAAACCAGTAATTAAAAATCAAACGGAAGCAGTGTCTAAAGTAACTAAGATAATTCATAACAAACAGCATGAACTCAAGCTCTACGTGTTGGAAATATGATAATTCATCATGGGCAAGGACAGAGTAAGGGCATACATTAGCAAAGTAAATGCTCTTAGATTCCAAGATTCCCCTAAACAATTGAAAGGGCTTTAGAACAAATTTTCTAAGCAAACACTAACCAATTATAATTTCTTGTATGTTCTTTCACACATGACCTTATTTGGAGCAGTGTGCTCACTAACACAGTTCATGTTAATAAAATATTTTTGAAAAGTATTTTCTTTCCCAGATATTTCACTAGTTTGAAAGAGTTATTCCAGAGATTAGTCTGAATTTCTGCTGCAACCTAAGCCATTAATGAAGATATGTGTCTAAAAATAAGGCAGTTTCTCTATAATCTGCTCATGAATAGAAAACAAATCTTTGGTTTTCTGGTTAAAGTGGCAGAGAAGATTTTGCAAAAAGAAATACTAAGTAACAAACATAAAGAGCTCTTAACAAGCAATGGGAAACTCCAAACCCCATCAAGGTAGAGTACCTAAGGCACCTCAGGTTCAGATGATACAATCTTCTGCTCAGAGTTCAAATAGTCTATGTACATGATTCTTACCATCTGGAGAGGGTGAAGTCCAACTGTGCCTAGGACATGAAGTGTCACCATGGTCACACATGAGGTGACACTAGTGCATGTTCAGATTCTTAATCCATCTCTCTTGGAGCAGGAAAGGCTTTGATTTTTAACTCATTGCCAACACACCAAGTGTCAAGGGTTTCACAGATGTAGATTTGAAGAAAAAAACAAACCATCAGATCTCCAAAGGCAACTTGGAAATGAATAATACTTTACTGTCTTGATTCCTTCATATCATAGGTTTAACAATTTAGCTAATATGTTAACCGACTATACAATTTCTTTCAATTCTATCTAAAAACAAACCAAAACTAAATGGGAAAATTACAGAAGTCCCATTTGAGCATACATAAGGCCATGATATACTTAATGTGAACCACCACTGCCTGAAGACATACTACGTCCACTTCCAAGAGAGCTCTTGTTCAGGAGACTGTCCACTGCCAAGTGGGGAGTGTGGTGCTTATATTTTTAAAAACTCCTACAAAGCTCACATGCAGGACAGTACATCTAGATTTGTGACTGGTATGAACATTTAAGGCTGTCATTTTCAAGTATAAATGTTTAGTGTTCCATTACCCAATCTGTGCAATAGACAAAGCTTAAGCACAAACCATGGAAGATAACAGAAGCTTGCTAAAGACAGAGAAGTCGTAGTTTAAGCAACAGCAAATTTGAACCTAAGGAAGGCTGGTAACAACATGTGGATTAGATTATGCTTCCCTAAACTGCATGAGGTGGTTCACATGGAAGCTTTGCCTACACTACTGTCTGTTGCATGGCATTTAGAATAAGGCAGATCCATAGCAGACGGAAGAAGAAAGCCAAATGAGGTACCAGCCAGTTATTAAGATAGTTTGCCTCCAGTACACTTTGATGGCCTATTCCCCAGAGAAGGGTTAGAAATGGCTGCAGTACACCAAGTAAGCTTTACAAAGGAACATGAAAGTGTGTTTCCAAGATTTTTCACACATACCCTGTCTATGGCATTAAAAAAATTACTATTATTTCCGGTTTAGTGAAATGTAGCATGGCTGTGGTTTGTACCTTCTGCTGTGGATACACTATCCACAGCTCCAAGTGGACATCAGTTTTACTATGGAAGCAGATACCCACAAACTCCACATAACATGCTTAGATTCCAGGTCTTCCCTCTGACATGACTGAAAGTTTCTAAGGTTTGGTCAGCCCATACACTTACTTCATTTGATGTACACAGCCAATGTGGGAATTAGAAAAATGGCCAACTAATTCAGAGAGCTAACCTGAGCTGAGTTCAGGATTATGGCAAACCATGACCCAGTTTTTAAATGTTACTTTCGCATGTATTTCATGCAGTTTGGATAACAGCAAACTAGATCTACAATTGCCAGAGGCCCTGTTACTGTTTAATGCACATTAACTAAAATGTGTACACTTTTAGTGTTCATGATCAATGCAGTTATGATCTATTAACTTGGCATTCTTTAAAAAAGCACTTTAAGCTCACTATAGAAATGTTTGCGGTACACTTCATTTGTGCTCAAGTATAATAAAGCATCGGTTGGTTTAGATCTCAATTCTTTCCTCAGGTGTGGCCCATCTCCTGTACACTCGGAGCGACCTTTGGCTATGTGGCTGGCCTGGTTATCTCGCCACTCTGGATATACTGGAATAGAAAGCAACTTACATACAAGAACAATTAAGAGGAGAAAGGAGAGAAGTAATTTCTTTGTGCAGATTCCATAAGGGCTGTGCAGAGGTGAATCTGGTCAAAGCCGAGCAGTCCGTTTACAGCACTGTTGTTTTTCTAAATGTCACTTCAACATAATGTGATTGTAGCTTTTTAACTATGAAACCCCTGAGAGATTGTACCTTCTAGTTGAAATAAAGTATTTATAGTAGATTGTGGCTTCAGATGCTGTTTGCTGCCGCTTAGACCTTTATGAAACATTCTCAATGGACTCTGTAGAATGCTGAGGACAGGTTCCCTCCCCCAAGTTAAACTGCTTCGTTGTAAGAGGTCAGGACATCGATGTAGCATTTCAGATGCTTTCTGGGAGACATGGACAGTTTTCCTTGGCCACTAGAGACGCTTCTCACGTAATCAAACAACAGTTTACACATCTTGATCCTATCCTCTTTTTCACTGTGTGTCTCTTTGGAGTCAAGATGGCTATGATGGCCTCGTCAAACACAGTCTTCAGCCCTTTCTGGGTTAAAGCTGAGCACTCCACGTAGCAGCATGCGCCTATCTGGGAAGGAGAGAGAAGCCAATCACATACAAGCTTTATAAAATATAGCTATATAAGAAGCAGCATATTCATTATTGCATATTCACAATGCCCAGATGGAGGCAGATGTTAAAATACTAGTGTACGACCTTCTGGATTTCTCTATGGAAAACTCATTCATCAAATATTTGATAATCACTATACATTAAGCAACTGCTTAGGTGCTGGGGACATGTCAGTGGCCAAGGTGTCCTGCTGTGTGGCAAGAAGGGGAGTGCAGAGCAGACATTGGTGACTGCTGGGACAAAGAGCAGAGGGAAATGGGAGGATGCTGATATCAGGAGTGCCTTCTCAGTGGTTAGAGTTGAACAGCGAGGGATCCCAAGACTGACGTGGGCGATGCTTGCCCTATTTAAGACAGTGAAGAAGCCAGGTGGGAGAGAACACTGATTTCTCTGTAGACCCTGCTCTTTCTCTTGACTTTCTCAGGGTTGCCCTGCTGCTCTGTCCCTTACTTTATCTCCCTGTCTTCAGACTACACATTCTAGCTCTAGGCTCACCCCTTTATGCTTCTCTTCCTCCAAAAAGAAAGAAAGGAAAAGTCTGCTAAGGGCAGGGTATAGGGTAGGGACTTAACGTACTCTACTGTGTTGTCAGACCTGCCAAGTAAGAATGCACAATTTCTTTTATTGTTTGTTTTCTTGTTTTGACTTTTTGAGATAGAGTTTTCCTGTGCAGCCCTGGCTGTCCTCAAACTTACTCTGTGGACCAACTGGCCTTGAACTCAGAGAACTGCCTCCTCTACCCCCTAAGTGCTGAAATTAAAAATTATGCCCAGCTAGAGTGCACAATTTCTGTTCATTCTCCTTGGAGTGGAAACTCATGATGACTTCCTCAAACTTGGTGACTTTGGATGGATGTTCTTAGCTGGGGTCTATGCCCTCTTCTGATTAAATCACTTTCTGCAAGGGCTTCCTGAATCCTAAAGATGCTAATGCCCTACACAGTAACCTGATTTATTTCTGGCATCCAGTGTGATAGCACATATCTATGTACTCAGATCACCTGCATTTATAACTTGCTTTTATGCATTTAGAAAGTTCCTTTCTTCCTAAGATTATGAAATGAATACAAGGAATTTCTGAAGCGATTTGCTGGTGAAATCATTTCTCTTTCCTTTGGGAAAAGCTGTCCTCCAGAAAGTTCTCTTGATTCTTCCTCTCTCCTAATAGTACATTTAAAAATACCTTATTAGAGTGTACTTACACAAAAATCCCACTAAAGCCAAAGCAGAGAGAAGATTTAATAATCTTGTAGTTATATGGAGGGGGAATCTAGCTTTGGGGTAAGGAATAATGTAAATTAAACCAAAAGGTATTTTATGTATCTGTAAATATTTTGTAGAAAACTACCCATAATTTTCTCTTTAACCACAGATTTAAATTGTCACCTAATGTCACTTCAACTGCACCTGCAGGAGTGTAAGCTGAAAGCAGAGCCTAATTTGGCACAGTACAAATGTTTAAATAATTAAGAAGGGTGTGAAGTCTCAGCCGCTGCATCTGCTGTCTCCCACAGGTGCCTTTAAAGTCACAGCTGTCGACCTAGCACAGGTGGACAAGCATTTGAGCCGGAAGCCCAGCTCTGCTGGTTTTTACTGAAAGAATCTCAGGCTCCTGTTAAAGGGCCCCATTCTTTCCTGTCTACAGCCAGGGAAACAGACCTTCCTCAGTGTCAATGCAGAGATGACAGGGATAATGGGAGAGAAACACCCAGCACTGCGGTCTAGCCTGGCCATCGTCTTCATATCTGCGTTAAGCCCAGCAGGGATTCATTACCTCTTTTGCTAGTTTCTGTCCTTGTTCCACACAGACAGGCTTTTCTTTCATGTCATTCAGTCTTGCTAAAGTTTTGGGGTCATCTCGGAGATCAATCTAATTAAGAAAGATCAATAATGTCCTATAATATGTATTTTAAAAGAAACTGATGCATATAGTCCCGTTTAACCTCCACATGTTAAAAATATACATAAAATAAGATTTTAAAGATGCAAATACTATTTTAATATAATAATATGAGGGGAATTGCTGATTTGAAACTTAACACATAATTTGCTAGTCACAGGGCCTTGTTTGAGTGTAGTCCCCCAAGGCTAATCATAGAGCTTCTTCTTAAATGACTAAAATCAATGCAGACACACCTGAGTTCCTATTAATAAGAAGGGGACATTTGGTGCATATTCCTTCAGTTCTGGAACCCATTCCTCCTTTACGTTTTGAAATGAGGCTGGGTTTACCACAGAGAAGCATATGAGGAAGACGTCAGTCATGGGGTAAGATAAAGGCCTCAGACGATCATAGTCTTCCTATGGAAAAAAGGGAAAGTCATTATTGACACATGTCTACAGATTAATAGTGATAACTACGTTAGATCACAAGGTAAAAAAGAACAAGAATGTATTTCTCCGTGAAGATGATTCCACTTGGGTTTGGTTTTCTTTTTTCTTTTTTTTTTTTTTTTTTTTTTTTTAGTTAAAAAACAATTAGTACAATTAACAAATCAAATAAAAGCAAAGAAAACAGGGGGGTGCACACTGCTGTTAACTCCAGCGTTCCAGAGGCTGAGGGAGATGGGGAATTCTAGTCAGCCCAGGCTACACAGAACATACAAAGAAACACACACAGGGGTGGGGGCAATGCATTGTGATTCCTGTACCCTCACTGCAAAGTCTGCACAAAGAACAAGGTGAGCTCAATGCCTAAGTATTCTAACACCATAACACACTGACATGTACCACAAGTATACACTAGTACAGGTCTTGACCAACATGGTCTCACGGACTTCAGCCTTAAAGCTGCATGATTTACATACAGAGGCACAGAAGACAAAGATGCTGTAAGGACAGACAGTCATAGTAAAGATGCTGGGCTTCAAACTGGGGGGGCTGGAGTGGGGGGCAGTGCACTAGTACTTAATGAGCCTTCACTGCGAATCTGTATTTGTGACTGATCCTCTCTCTCTCTCTCTCCTCTCTCTCTCTCTCTTCTCTCTCTCTCTCTCTCTCTCTCTCTCTCTCTCTCTCTCTCTCTCTCTCTCCCCCACACACACACACACACCCCTTTTGTGTATATAAACTATGGATATTTAAAGACTATGTATATTTCACACTACTTCCCATTTCTTTTCCAAATGTTTTCTTCTGTATTTGCCAGTTTGGTTTTTGTTTTTTTTGGGGTTTTTTGTTTGTTTGTTTGTTTGCTTGTTTGGGTTTTTTTGGTGGTGGTGGTTTTGGTGTGGTTTGGTGTGGTGTGGTTTGGTTGGGTTGGCTTGGGTTTGGTGTGGTGTGGTGTGGTGTGGTGTGGTGTGGTGTGGTTTGGTTTGGTTTTGCGTTTGATTTTGGTTTTGGTGTGGTTTGGTTTGGTCTCGCTTGGTTTAGTATATACTCCCAGAACTGCAGGCATTCATACAGCTACACATGGTCAAACGACGCACCCTGCTCTGAGTGCCTGGTCTGTCTCGGCAGTTTCTCCACACTGTGCTCTGGACTATTGTATGTGTTAAACTGCCGCTTCCTGACCCTCCTCCTGATAGGAGCTTTAGTGTATCCCACAAATACAGTGACTAACTCATTGTGCATGGACTATTTTACATGACACAAAATTCTACTTATGTTCTAGCAAGAGAATGGAGTCAGGTCTCCATGTCTGCCTCGGCCGGACTCATCTGGTTTCAGTGCAGACGACCTTCTTAAGTGATCCACTTCACTACAACAGTATAAATGTGGAGCCAAGAGAGGATTTTAAAAGATCCCCATTTACTTTCCGCCTAATTATTTTCCTACCTAAGTGCTTTCCTTTTGTGTCATCTGACACTTCTCTCACTATAACTTTCCATTCTAGTAACTCTCCCCTGACTTGTGAGTGACTAGTTCCAAAATCCCCATGGTACCAAAGTCTGCAGATGCTCCACGCCCCTTCGATATAATGGTGCTGTTGTTCATATGTAACCTATACACCCTTGTGTACATCTTAAATCGCTGATACATTGCTTATAGTGCCTAATGAAACTCAAAGAGTCATCTTGCTATATTTTTTAGTGTCCTGGCTATTTTTATGTCAGCTTCACCAAACTAGAGTCATTGGAGGGGAGGGAGCGTCAGTCGAGAAAATCTTTCCACAAGCTCATGCTATAGGGCATTTTCTTAATTAGTGATTGATGGGACCATCCCTGGGCTGGTGAGCAAGCCATGAGGACCAAGCCAGCAAGCAGCACTCCTCAGGGCCGCAGCATCAGCTCTTGCCTCCAGGTTCCTGCCCTGCTTGAGTTCCTGGCCTGGCTTGCTTCGATGATGAGCAGGAATGAGGAAATATAAGTCAAACAAACCCTTTCCTCCCAGCATGCCTTTTGGTCAGTGTTTAATTGCAGTACTAGAAACTCGAAGTAGGACACTTAGGAACCAACAGCAGGGATAAAGACCTGCACGTGTTCTGTATGTTTTTTCCCTAAATATTTTCAATCTGTAGTTGGTTAAAATTTCATAGTTGGCTATGAAATCTGTAGACACAAAGGGCTGATTGTGTAGAGTGTGTGTTGTCTTTGTGAGTCTTTCCAGACAAAATACTCCAAGCAGCTTTATTCATGTTGCTGGCTCATCAATGGACATATAACTATAGCCATAGGCAGTGGAAATTTTTGATGAAACAGGACAATAGGAAAATGCCATCCCCTACCTCTATAATCTTTGGTTTCTCCACCTTCCTTTCTTTCTTTTTCTATTCTATTCTTTCTTTCTTTCTTTGTTAGTTTCTTTTTTCTTCCTTCTTTCCTTCCTTCCTTCTTTCCTTCCTTCCTTCCTTCCTTTTCTTTTTCCATGTGCATGGGTGTTTGCCTGTAAATACCTGGTGCCCACAAAGCCAGAAGAGGTGTCGGATGCTCTGGGACTGGAGTTACACATGGTTTTGTGCCAGCATGTGGGTGCTCTACAAGAACAGCCACTGCTCTTACCCACTGGGCCATCTCTCCAGGCCAAGCCTTTACTTTCACTGTGGAAGGTGCTCCTTTCATTTAACTAGCTTTGTGCCATGGATTTAGAATCAGGCATAGGCAGTGGTAGTGTGGTTACTGCCCAGTGTGGTTCCATTCACTACCTATCCTAGTCCAGCCATAACGGGTAAAGAAGAGAAATAGTTGGTGGTGAGAAGACAGGAAGAGTATGAAGCACACTATACCTGGGCCAACTGGAAAAAAACATTCACAACTATAACATGAACAAATCTGAAAAGAAGGCAAACATACGGCCAGTAAGTACCTGGCAATGTTCAACGTCTTCTGCAGCCAAGGAAAGGAAGTCGAAATCACACTGAGAACCTACCTCACCCCCATGAAAATGACCATCACCAAGGAAACAAAAAGGAGCCACACTGCCAAGGATACATAGGGGACAACCTTTATGCTTGGTTGATGGGAATGTAAATTAGTACAGCCACTAAGAAAAACAGTAAGTTCTAAATCACCCAAACAAACCCTCTAAGAATAGAACTACCACATGTGCCAGCTATACTGAGCCTCAGTCACACTCTAAAGAATCAAAGTGAGCATGCAATAGAAACGGGCCCACTCATGGTCACTGTGGACTGTCACCCCAAGGTAGCCAAGTTACAGAAGCAGTCCAGATGCCCTGCAGAAGATATCTGTGTGTGTGTGTGTGTGTGTGTGCTTGTATGCATGTGTGTATACATATACATGTGCCTCAGTCAACAAAATCGTGTCGTTTGCAGGACACCAGATAGAGATGGAAGTTACCATGTTAAGCAAAATAAGCCAGCCAGAGAAAGACGTGTTTCCTTTCATTTGTGGAAAGTAGTAATGGACTGTTAGGGAGGGGTAAGAGACCACGCAGAAAGGAGGATAAAAGATTATAGTTGGGAGGAGAGAAACAACCAAATATAAATAACTATAAATGTCACAACTTAAAGTATAAGGCATGGACTAGAGAGTTGGCTCAGGGGTTAAAAGCACTTGTCACTCTTGCAGAGGACCCAGAGTTGATTCCCAACACCCACACTAGCCATCAGCAACTTCAGTCCCAGGGCATTGGTCACCCTCTTCTGACCTCTAAGGGCACTAGGCACACATGTGGTATACACACATGCATGCAGGCAAAACATTCATACACGTAAAATAACTCTAAGACATATTCCAAAAGCCTGCTCTGGAAGACCTGCTGGAGGGTTAAGCGGTGTGCACTGAGTATGGAGTCCACACTCAACCTCGTTCAAGTGGCCAGCACAGAGGACAACAGAAAGAAAGCCACACTTCCACCACCCCAACGCAACTCGAAGCTTCTGGGCAAAGCTGCACTTAGCATGGTCTGGAGGGTGAGGTATTCTCATTAAAAATCCCTCCTCGCCCACTTAGATTTCCAGTTCTCACAGACACAGAAACTATGGGCATTATCCCCCAGAATGACAAGGTAAAAATAAAGGGGTGCCGCTGAAGGGCCCAGCACCCACTTAGAGCACCACAGGATTCTCACCGAGCTCTAACAGAACTCCCTGATTCCCCAGCAACCCTCCAAAGCTCCCGAAAGCTTTGTGTCCCAGCAGCTACAGAGAAGTTTCTTTGAGAAATAAAATTTCCTACACTCTCATCAGAACCCCCAAACCAGAGTCTTGGGGCACATGCTTTTCTGATTGACAGGAGAAGGGTTTGGGACCACTTTGGAACACAACCAGCTTAAGACAACTGAGAACATCAAAGAAATAGCTGTAGTTTTTTAAGACTGCCGAGCTACATCCTTAGTTTTAGCCAAGTTTACTTTACGGGGGACAGAACTGTGTGCTCTTTCTTTGGGGGGCTGTGAAGAGAAAAAGTAGTTGAATTCAAAATTCCCTAAAATGCTTTGTCACATTAATCCAGATACTGACTGCTTTCGTAACCACGGTTAATCAGGTCTGATTTTCCCCAGTGTCAGACACGTGGACATATGGGAGGACAATTCCAGGGACCTACAGAACTGGAATCTTTTGTTAGAAAACTTACATGTGGGGAGCTAGGGCTATAAAAACAGATCGAAACTAAATGCTTGTTCAGAACTTCTTGGAGTAAATGATCCTCCTTCAGCCTGGCCCACCTAAAATGAACTGCTTTTGCCCGCCATCATGGTCTAAATGATGGGCGGTTATTTTGAGAATGAGATCGCTCCTGCTTTCATCTGATCTGAGTAATTAAAAGGCTAATAATAGAGAGCGAATTAAAAAATAAACCATCCCCCGTGCATACTGTAGCCAGCATCACATAAAGCTGCTTCTCCCCATTTCACCGAGGTTACCAGGATGTAATGTGAGCCGGTGGGTCTGTGGGTAAGGACACAGAGCGCAGAACCTAACTCAGGCTGGATATGGTAAACAGAAGTACTGAGAGTTGTGTGAAAGAGCCCTTACTTTTAAACAACCAATATCCAAGTCAGAACTTTTCTCAACCAAGTCTCCTGTGTCCTCCTAATTAGCAAACCAATTATATATTTTAGTTCTAATTTTTAAAACAGGTGTTTAGACATTTAACTGGAACATTCTCAGGAGCACAGTTATCTGTATTAAGGGATAACTTTCAACCATCAAAACAGTGAATTTTGTCAACAGGAGTTTTTGGCTGCCAAAGGGATTCTTTAGCTTCCTGCCAGCTGCCTATATATCAGAGACGTCACTCCTGCACACAGGGCCCAGCCAGCATCCCAGGGCCTTCACTCCTGCACACAGGGCCCGGCCAGCATCCCAGGGCCTTCAGTCCTGCACACAGGGCCCGGCCAGCATCCCAGGGCCTTCAGTCCTGCACACAGGGCCCGGCCAGCAGGGCCCCGGCCTTCACTCCTGCACACAGGGCCCGGCCAGCATCCCAGGGCCTTCAGTCCTGCACACAGGGCCCCGGCCTTCACTCCTGCACACAGGGCCGGGCCAGCATCCCAGGGCCTTCAGTCCTGCACACAGGGCCCGGCCAGCATCCCAGGACCTTCAGTCCTGCACACAGGGCCCGGTCAGCATCCCAGGGCCTTCAGTCCTGCACACAGGGCCCGGCCAGCAGGGCCCCGGCCTTCAGTCCTGCACACAGGGCCCAGCCAGCAGGGCCCTGGCCTTTAGTCCTGCACACAGGGCCCGGCCAGCATCCCAGGGCCTTCAGTCCTCAGCATTATCCTTGTTCCCTGCATGCAGTCCTGACCTCCCACATGGCTGGTCTTTGAATATCTGTTTAAAATATACATTCAAAGTACAAATTCCTCACCAAGCACTGATCCCAGACAACCTGCCTCTGCTGTACACAGTGAACATCCCATCACCCTGGCTACTCCAAAGCCATCAGCAAACACTTGAGATTATGTGCTGCATGAAGATGCCCTAAGAGACAGACACACAAAACACACAGATAGAAGACTTAACTGTACCTTCTGGGGTTTATAATTTAGTTGGACAGTCAAGACACATATAGAAAAGGAAACTCATATACAACAGGACAGATAAAGTAGAGGCTCGATCAGGTAAATAGATAAATGGTCACTCCAAGCAACACCATTCAACAGCCCCATAGTGCTTGGGTGACCCTATAAACAGGGACAAGAAGAAAGGGCATGACTCAAAACCCAGTTTACGAAACATGTCCAAAACTTTCCCAAGTTCTCTCATGAAAGATGCATGTTTAAAACTCAGGCAATGATGTTAAATGAGCAAGTATCCATGATACATACCTTGCAACTCACTAGGGCTTTAAGCCAGAAAGCCACAGCCCCAAAGGTATGAAACTACAGGCTGCTGCACAGACACATGTGAAGCAAGCCCCAAGGTAGAATGCATGGGTGGGAGGGGACACTCAAATGTCAAACAGCCATAGCTCCTAGAGAGGGCAAGGTCTGTGTCTGAACAGGTCATTACAAGCCAGAATGCTGTATATGGTAAAATGGTGACGAGGAGATACCTAGAAGAGGCTCCTCAGAGCATGTGAACCAGACCCAACAGCTGGAGCAGACACACAGGGGATGTGGCCTTGGTCAAGCCTCTTACTTCTGGAACCCTTAGTTTGTGAAATGGGAAGTTGTCAGTGACAAATGCTTCAAAGGCCAGAAAATGCAGTTGTGATAAACTACACTCTCCAGTGTCTGGAACAGAGCCCATTACCAGGTCTACAAGCTTCTCTCTGTGACACTGGACTGGGAGACAGTGGGGCCAGAGGACAAATTCTTTCAGCTGAGCCCCAGCCTTCTAAGTCCAAAACAGCTGCTGATTATTCTTGGAGCTAGAAAAGCTATCGAACAACCAGGAATGCCCTGACAACTGTGGCTCTGCTAGACACAGAAAGCAGCTGCCACTTCCGTGGGCTCTGTAGCCATCCCTCTCTGAAACATCTGTTGCAGATGAGAAGCCCGAAATAGGCACCCTGCCCTGTGGAAACACCCCAGCCCTCAAAGGGTGCCATGTGGAGGCCAAGCTGGCTCAGGATCTGAGGTAACAACAGCATCTGAAACTGTGTTTCCACTGTGTACGAAATTGATCACTTCTGAGTTTGTTTCCTATTGAACATTGTCAAACAAAAATAGCATTTTTTTTTTCACCTTAATTAGTGGTAGAACACTTGCTTGGCATGCACATTTGGTACTGGGTTAGATTCTCCATCACCATAAAAAAACAAATGAACTCACTAATTCTAGGGGGCTGCTGGAGAGATGGCTCAGCACTACAGCTACACACTGCTCTTTCGGCTCCCAGAGTTCGGCTCCCAGAACGGGTGTCAGGCAGCTTACAGTGGCTCCAGGGGGCTGTGATGCCTCTGCCCTCCACGGACACACGAACTCATATGTACATATTACCCCACTCCCTACTGCACACACATCACTAAAAACAAGACTTCATCTTTAATAAGGGGGTACTGGGGCTGGGTGTGTAGCTCAGTGGTGGAGTGTGTGTAGCCTCAGGTGCAATCCCCAGCGCTGTAAACAACATCTGTTTTCTCAGAGAGCCTGGGTTGAGTCCTCCTAGCCTCTTAATTGATCAATATGGCTCAAAGCTCATCACTGAGGAGTGTCCTGAGCTCATCTACAGTCTACTGCCTCCTGCTGTAGACTAAGGGAAATTTGGGAGGAGAAATAATATGTAGGGTGCTATAAATCCCTAAGAAATGATTGTCTCATATTATTATTTCAAAATAATTTTGCATATTTGGCCCTTTCTCTTCCTACTCTTTTCTATCTTTATTTCAGTTATGGACTAGTATTTGTAAGTCATGGGTCTGATTAGCTCAAGGCAAAGAGTTACTGAACTTGAAAGCTTCATTCTGACTTCTAAAGTGTTACATTGTGTGTGTGTGTGTGTGTGTGTATGTGTGTGTGAACAAGTCCCTCTCTCCCATTAATTTAACAATTAGTTTGGACCTATAGACCCATGTGGGCTTTTCCATCAGTGCTGCCTCTGCTTCAGTTAAGCCCAAAAAGATAAGAAAGGTACTTTAGGTGGGGCAGAATGACAGCCAGCAGGACCCTCATGGAACAGTACTTCCTCTCTAAAAGGAGGGGACTGAACAAGCCATCAGTCCCTGTATCTCTGCCTTTCGCTGTGAATAGCCCTAGGAAAAGACATATTAGATAAAGCTCAAGTTTCAGCCTTCTGTTTTATCTAAACTGACCCCACAAGGCAGAGAGAGGATCAGGACTCAGCCGAATATGGTTCTCCGCCCAGCAACTCCTCGTTTCCCCATCGGAGGAAGGACAGTAAATATAGCATACACGTGTTGAGAGAAGGGAGCTGGATAAGTGCTGCACACTCTTCCTGCAGAGCAGCCTTACTTTCCAAAAAAAGATAAGCCCCAGCCTCTCGGCCAGTGCTCTCTCTTGTGCAGGGTGAGGCGACTCCCCTGGTTGGGGAGGTCTTGGAGCTGAAATTCTACACTGTCAGGAGCTATAATTACTAGACACTTTTGCTAAAACAGAGGTCAGCTGGCCTCCAGCACTGGGAACTGAGTTAAATGGCTCTCCTGTCTTGCCTGACTTGCTGGCAGGAATTTCATGTTGCTGGGATCATGCACTCCAACATAGGCCGGGCAGCAAGGGGCTGGGTGCTGTGTACATGAGAGGCAGGTGCGGATCGTGCCTTCTCGCTCGTCTGCAGAGAATGAGGGGCTTAGCGAGGGGCTGCCATCTAGGCAGTGCGACTCTGTCTGGAGAATGCTCTGGGAGTTGCTTTTGATTATCAAAGTGAAAATGGGGTCTCAACAGGCATTCTGAAGTCGCTATCCTGGGTCCCATACTTGAGACTCAGGAATAGAAAAACAACTTAGTAATCACAAAACTCTAGGACCTGACATGACTGAATAGATTATGTATAAATGATTCATTTTTTAAAAGCACAATTTAAATAAAATTTCTAGGAAGGTAATCTCAGTGCAAACTGAATTCTTTTCAAAGCATGGACACATCACACTGTGATCTGCCACTGCCCAAGGTCACAGGCTGCTTGCAATCTTGCTCTTGGCATCCAAATGGCCAATAAAAACATGATTATTTCAGTCACTTCGGTGACTGTTGTTGCATTTATGGTAATTACACGTACCTGGTTATGAAATTAAGATTTCAGTAATATTCCCACCCTGGGAACCTAGGAATTTAGTAGTGAAACCCTTTGCAGTGGGTTGCTTTTCCATAGCTGTCCTTCATACTCACAGAGGGTTAAATGTTGACTTCAAATTATGGCCCTAGAGGGCTTTGTCACCTATAGACGTCACTTGAGCATTTGTTATAAACGGGGCGAGGAGCCGAGTCTGATGCAGCTCGTGGTTGAGAGAAGGTGTTCCAAGGGTGACGGCCAGCTCACACTGGGCTCAGGGCCGGGAAGGGAAAAGCCCAGGAACTAGGAAAGGGTTTCAGTGGAAAGAGGGGTGCTAACAGGGAGAGGCTGAGGTCTGAAAGCAGGTTAGAGGCCAGCCCCAAGGCCTGATAGTCACGGACGCCCCCAGAAAGGCCATAGGCACAGAGAGCTGGGCAGGGAGTCAGCTTGAATCACTGGAGGCAGGGGAAATCACAGAATTGGACTTTACTAAAAACTGGAGGTGAACAGGGACCCAAGACAGTCTGTTAATGGATGCAGGGGGATAAAGATGGTGGCCTGGACCAAGTGGAATCAGCTGTCTGCCCCCTTCCGCCCCCCCCCCCCCCGAGAACGGTTAGCTTCTTATTCCAGCCAAGTGGCACCTCAGGCTGGGAGACAGGTTAGACATGGGGTTCTTAGTAGCACTTCTAGAAAGGTGGGTGGTTGATTTTACAGAGCAGAGGAACTTTTGAGTGAGCAAACCGCTAAGGAGGAAACTGGAGGTCAGTATTGGCCAGGCTGAACTTGAGACATCTACTAGGTAGCTCCAGGCAGACTTCTGTACTCGAAAGCCCCTTCTGGACTAATCATAACCTCACGAGTTGACAACTCTGAACTAAATTCATTTCACAAGTCTGCAGCTCAGGAATCTGCCACCTCAGTAAAACTGCTACACACTTGAGCTGCCCAAGTTAGAAATCCAGAAATCCTCAGTAGCAACTCAGATGCACACAGGAATCCAAGCTCAGGTCCCCAACTGGCGGGCAGCTCGGGGGAGGCTCATACCCCTTCCCTCTCCGCACTTCTTGCCCGGCTGGGCAGCACTCACTTTGGTCTATAAATCATTTCTTCTGACAGATCTCGCTGGATGCTGATTCAGACCCATCACCCACGCTCTGCACTTCACGGTAGGTACCAGGGGCTGCTTCTGTTTCTGGCCCTTTAACAACAGCGTCTCTTCTTATCTGTATCCCCAAGAGCAGATCTCTGCTGGTGGGAGGTGCCACCAGGAAGCTGCCTGCAGCCAGGTTATGGGTTTGTTCAATAGCTATTGTCACTTTTAAGGGGGGATCAAATTGGCCCCGGAGAGCAGGGCTATTACTCAGCAGTGACCTCAAGGCCCAGGAGCCACACACTGAGAGACTCCCAGCACATTAGTCCTTGCTGCTGCACCTCACACAGCCTTGACATCAACCTGACATTGATGTCACCAAGGTGAGGAGGACACTGTTCAGCCCCTGATTCAGTTCAAAGTCCTTCTCTTCCAGTGAAACACTTGGCCCCGGGGAGCCTGACCCCATGCTGGGCTGGAGAAGGGGATGAACTAAGTTCTTGCATGGGCACATGACCTACACTATCCAATCACGAAGAAGCAATAAATGCTTGCACACTCCGGAATGCTCTTGCCTCTGCTGCTGCTCCTTGACATCCCTGTCATTCTCCCCATCTCTGCAGTGCACGGGGAGTCAGGCCAGGGAGTGCTCAGCAATGCGCTCTCTCTCTTCAGCTCCAGTTCTAAAGGGGCATGGGAAGTCTTTAGGGAAAGTCCAATTCTGGATATGTGACAACTCAGTCACAGAAGCTGTGCCTGCCTGCAGGACTTTTTCTTGTTATTTTCCCTTAATATCATGATAGCATAACACCCCACTGTGCTAGGCACTGGGGGTGCAGCTCAGTTGGGAGAGTGCTTGCTTAGCATCCAAGAAGCCCTGGGGCAGATCACCAATGTCACATAAGCTATTCACAGGACTCAGCCCTGGGGAGACCGAGGCAGGGGCATCACTGCTATACGCACTTCCACACTCTGGAGCATGGCTTACCCTCCTGGCATGTGTAAGACATTCCCTTCCTCCCCTGTGCTGGATAACTTCCTTCAGCTCTGACCTTGCTGTACTGTGAGGATTTCCATGGAGCCCTCCTGCTCTGGTCTCAGGAAGGCTACCCAGATCTTGCTCTCACATAACCTCCCGGTCATCTCACTGGGCTTCACCGTCACCCCAGGGACAGGGATGCTTCCACCTTTATGATGAGGAAACGGGCCAGTGTTACAGCTGGTCAGAACTCTAGGCCAGACGACGTTCTCTAAATGGCAAGTTTTGCCAGCAATGCATCATAGGTGAGGCTGACCTGAACCTGGGCTGGCCATGCTGGCTGTGCAGTCTCTGTTAGATTACCTTTCCTGTTTCCTTTCTCTAGACTAAAGATCCTCATGGGGGGGGGGGTGGTGTAAAGAGCGGAGGTGTGAAAGGCACTTAGCACATGGTGGCTACTTGTCAGTAACACCCCCAGCAGGGTTTCTTCTCCATTCAGTTCCAGATTTGAGGAGGAGCTGTGAATAGGTTGTGTGTGTGTGTGTGTGTGTGTGTGTGTGTGTGTGTGTGTGTGTGTGTGTGTGAATTGTGGGTGAAACTGACTTTGAGAAAAACATAACTCTCAAACCAACATAGTCGGCAATGCGCTAGGAGGCAGCTCAGTGGAGTCTTCACTTACAAGTATGGGACCCTGCATTCTGTCCACTATAAAAAGCCGGGCGTGGTGGTGGTGCTGGTGTTGCCAGCACTGGAGAGACAGAGACTCGCCCGCCGTTCTCTCACTGGACAGCCAAACTAGCGTACTTGATAAACTCCAGGCCAGTGAGAGACATGTTACCACAGGGGTGACAGGAAGGCAGACCTCTGTATCTCCATACACTTGGACACAAATGTGATCGTTCAGCCACGCAGCCTCCATTCAGCCAGTCCGAACTGGATTTCCCACTGACAGAACACAAGTGGCTAAGTGACCAGCTATTAGGAAGGCGCCGGATAAATGGCGTCTGTCTGTGCGGTGGCTTCACATCTGTTCTTTGTGCAGTCTTTGGAGACAGTCTTGTGTGGCCGGACCGTCCTCACACTCCTCAGCTGTGCTGTGTGGTGGAGGCTGACTCTGAGCTGTTGACCCGCATGCCTCCACCTCCCAGAGCGCTGGGATCAGCTTTGCAACACCCAGACCTTCCCGTGCACCAGGCGAGTGTTCTACAGATCCTTATACGACCTCAGAGGCAGGGTCTGTGTGGGTGGTGACGACAGCAGCCCAAGTTTAGGTGACTCAGCGATGACCCTGTCCCAGAAGCAAAGGGTTCCCAGGGTAGACTCCAAATTCTAGCCACACCCTGTGACCTGGCCGAATTATATAGGAGCCTTTGGGTTCTGGCTCTGTACCCAGCCTTGTGAAACCCACACAGTGAGTCCCTTCAGAGCCCACAGTCTATAGTGGAAGTTCCACATGCTGCTTGGAAAACGGATTAGTGAAGCTGGTGTGACGTGCTGGCATGAAGATTCTAAGCCATGGGCTACATATCTGCAGTGGAGGGTCCGGGCTGAGAGCAAGTGCTGCGTCTCAGAAACCACGCATGTAACTGTTTATTCAGTGTTCTTTAGCCCCTCTCCTCATCATTTGTGTGAGAGTGTGTGTGTGCATGTACATGTGTGTGTGCTCATGTGCGTGTGTGTGCAGAGGTCACAGGTCAACATCTGGCATCTTCCCATTCCTCTTTACCTTAGTTTTTGAGACATGGTGGGCCAGAAATTGAAATCTCTGAACCTGGGGCTCACCAACTTGGCTAAACTGGTTTAGTTACCTAGCCCCAGGACACCTCCTTTCTGCCTCCCCAGCACCAGGTTCACAGATGTGCCCCACCCCACTCAGTGCTTTATGGACGGGTGCCAGCGGTCCAAACTCAGGTCCTTATGCTGTCACAGTGAGCATCTTACTGACTGAGCCATCTCACCAGACCTCATCATCCACCATTACAAAACACAAACAAACAAAAGGGACAGCCCATTGTGGGTGGGACTGCCCCTGGGCTGCTGGTCTAGGGTTCTATAAGAAAGCAGGCTGAGCAAGCCACTAGGAGCAAGCCGGTAAGAAGCACCCCTCCATGGCCTCTGCATCAGCTTCTGCCTTCAGGTTCCTGCCATTTGAGGTTCCTGTCCGGACTTCCTTCAATGATGAACAGTGATGTGGAAGATGTTAGCCAAATAAATCCCTTTCTCCCCAACTTGCTTTTGGTCATGGTGCTTTATCATAGCAATAGTAACTCTAACTAAGACTTGACCCAAAGCAAGAAGTGTTCCTTCCAGCCTTCCAGTATCAACCACATGGCAGAGTTAATGTAAAGGGGTTACAGCAGGTCATTTCATCACTGATAATTGGGCTGCATTTTGATATTTGAATGTTTACTAGTCACCAGTAGTAAGGAGATGTGTGTGTGTGTGTGTGTGTGTGAGTGAAAACAACCAAATCTTATCAAGGTGACTCCATAGCAACCAAAGACAGTTGCAACCTACAGACAGTATTTGGGATTGCATGGAAAATGTGTCCTCTAGAAAGTCCTGGTCTATATAGACCCTAAAGAGTCTAGTCACAGCTGGAACACATTAGCATCCCAGTTGCCAAAAGCTGGACTTGGTGGATACAGACCCTGGTCACTAGAAAGCCAGGTTCCCATGTGGAAGGAATAGGCCTTGCTGCAGTTCCAGGACTCAAAGGAAAAAAATCTCGGAGACATTCAATAACTTTTGCTCCAAAGCCTGAATGCCAAGCGAGCTTCTTACAAATTCATTCCCCAGTGCCTTGAGGCAGGCTCTAAAAGGGAGCCGCTGCTGGGACATATTTATGTTTCTAACTATAAAGGGGACAACTTCAGCTAGATCCCAGCTACTGAACATAACACATTTATCTCTTATCTTTCTTCTAATGCACCAAGGTTTAGGGGTTTTTGTCTTTGTTTTGTTTGTTTGTTGTTGTTGTTTTAAGGAATAAATCCACATAGAAAAACCCAATCAGAAAGGAGGTAACAGTTACAAAATTTAGAATCTAGAGGCAAGAAGAACAAACTGAAGCATCTTAGCAGACCCAGAGCTGCAACGCCTGAGGTGGTTGGCATAGTGGGACCCTGGGGCGCTTTCTGCAGCATCACCATGTTCCTGGGCCTGGAGATGTGAGCCCAGAACAGTGTGTTCTTTTGGATTATAGGACAAAGGTGAAGACGGTTTAATTTCCAGTCCCCTTCTCTACCATGATAAACTCTTTCACCTTGCAAAGGTGGAGAGTATATGCTTAAAATCAAGCTCTCCAAGCTGCTTTTGCCACCTGCCTTCCAGGATACTGGCAACTCTGTAAGAGTCCAACTCATACAGTCATCAGATAATTCTTTTCTGGAAACATGGGTGTGGTGGTTTGAATGTGCTTGGCCCATAGGGAGTGGTACTGTTAGGAGGTGTGGCCTTGTTGGAGGAAGTGTGTCACTGTGGGGTGGGCTATGGAGGTCTCCTCCTATGCTCAGGCTTCACCCATTGTAGAATTTCCTCCTAACTTCCTGAGGATGCCAGTCTCTGCTTGCCTTTGAATCAAGATGCAGAACTCTCAGCTCCTTCCCCAGCACCACATCTGCCTGCAGCCTGCCATGCTTCCTGTTATGTTGATAATGGACTGAACCTCTGAAACTGTAAGCCAGCCCTAATTCAATGTTTCTCTTTATAATGTTGCCTTATAACATGGTGTCTTTTCATGGCAATGGAAACCGAAGACAATGGCCCTAGCTCTAGAGCAAAGACAAAACCAGTTAACTTTATAGAATTCCAAAATTCAAAGGTTTAGACAGGTCATGGCATAATCATGGTTTTCAACCAGAAGTGAGCACAAGCACTGTGGCCCCAAGAGAACATGTCTGGAGACATTATGATTGTCACACTGGAGAAGGAACTATCAGCATATATGGGGAAGACATCAGTATTGTTCTACTATAGTGTACAAGACAGCCTCCTCCCAATACAGAACAATAGTCCAGCCTATACTAACAGTATTTGTTGAGAAATCCTGACCTACAAGGAGACCCGAGTTAAACAACCCCCTCACATACCCTTCTCCCATGTGTTAAGTACCAATAGAACCTTTGGAAATTCCAAGTTAGCCTTCTTGAGCGTTAGAGGTTGAGAGGAGAGGCTATACAAGAACTTCTAAAGAACAAAGGCACAAGAGAGCACGGTCCATTTGAAGGACTAAGCTGTATCTACAGCAGGCACCCCAAAGAAACCCAGACATTGAACTTGATGGAAGAAAAAAGTTCCCTTTACTAGACTCAGTCACTCCCAAAGGCATACATACCATAGTCACTAAACTCAGTCACTCCATAGCATAATCCTCCTGGGTCTGCAGGACATACAGTCTAAGACTCTCAGACACAGAGAATTGTGGATGGTCTCCAAACCTAATATTACTGTATTTTTCCTATGTACACACACCTATGATAAATTCAATTTATAAGTTAGATGTAATAAAAACATCAAGAACAAGTAATAAGCTAGATCACTATACTGCAGTTAATCAGACTTCAAAGGAACTACCATTAACATCCTTAGAGAAACTGCAAAAAATATTTCATCAAAAAAACAAACCACTAGGTGTGTTATGAAAACTGGGCATGCACCACACACCCAGTGTGGTGGTGCACACTTTTAATCCCAGCATTTAGGAGACAGAGACATGTAGATCTCTGAGTCTAAGCCAGCCTGATCTACATAGTGAGTTCAGGCTAGCCAGGGCCAGCCTGAGACTCTGTTTCAAATAACAAGAACCCCTAGCTGAGCAACAGAGGCAGGGAAAGGGCGCATCCAGAAAACAAAATAGGGATATACGAAAATAATAAACTTGAGGAAATAACCCTAAAATAGAGAAAATGAACAAGGAAAATAAAACGTAAGGAAATTAAGAAGCCGTCCCAGGAAGCCTGGCCTTTACATCTAGGTAAAAGATGCAGAAGAGAGGAAATTAGGGAAATGAACCAAAGCATTTCCCAGCAGCACATTACAAATTTCTAGACGCAGTAGCCAGTCAGACCCTAACCAGCAGCGAAGGCCTGCCGCCTTTCAGGGGGTGAAATCAAAGTCCTGACTATTTCCAGAGCCAGGTTCCTGAAGACAGATCAAGACCCAGTTGGCTTGAGATTCAAAGAACAGAAACTATTAGAGAGTAAAGCTATGCCTTTGAAATTCTGAAGAAGAAAGAAAAAGTCAACCAAGTCTGAAACAAACAAACAAGCTATTAGTTCTAGCGATGATGGCGAACACTTGATTTGGGGTCAGCCTGGTCTTACATGGTGAGTTCCAGGGCAGCCAGGCTACACAGAGAAACCCTGTCTTGGGGAGGAAGGGTTGGGGGGGCATAAAAACAAACAAACAAACAAAAAAAAACCTTGCCCATGATAAACCTTCACTCAGGAAACCGATGAAAACACGTCCTCCATCAGAATGAAGAACTGAAGGAGAAGCCATGAAGTCCTGAACATGGGGGTTGTGATCAGGAAACTCACAAAAGTCCAGCTGAAAGGCTTGGGAGGGATGCTCCCAAGGAGAGGCTGACAGGATGTTGGATGTAGGTGACTGTGTGGAGGGTGGGCTCAGGTGGGGGGGGTAGTGAGGCCTGCTGTGAATGCTAAACAAAAGAAGACAATCCCTAACTTTGCATAAACACCTGAGGAGTCTGGGGAAGTGGGTGTGGCACCCTACCTGGTTCACCTGTGGCCACCTAGTCACTAGCGGAAACGCACACCACCTGTCCGCCTGAAACTATAAAATAGACAGAATGTTTGCTCCTAACTGCTGCAGAGGAGCTGCTGGGTCTCCTCACCGGCCCTCTCAGGATGGCCAGCTCTTAAAGCATCTACGTCAACACTTTGACACAAATAAAATGACTTTAAAAATCCTGGGGGAGAACAGAAGAAATGTCTAAAATCATTCAGTGTTTCTGCTTAGAGGTGATCACTTTGACTCTGCTGTTCCATCCTCCCTGTTTATTGTACACACATCCACCACCGTGGTCATCACTGTTTATAGTTTTAATTCCTGCTGTTCACGACTTGCACATCATTCGCTTTCTACTTTTCTTTAAAAGTTTGTGAAAGTGGTTTCTACTGGCTGTTATTATCCTAACACATGTCCATGCTTAATGATTGTCTTTTTTACTGGTCCTCAGTGTGTTCATAAGTGGTCAGTGCCACACGTTACGCTGTGAGGAATACCATTTGAGTGTAAACCTCTGTGTACTCTGATTGTTTTCTGGTTATAAATTTGGAGAAAAAGATCGCTGCTGATTCAGGGGCTTTGTCAAGTATCTTCAAACTAGGCGAGACAGTTTTTACTCCCAACATGGTGTGTCCGACCTTTTTATTTATTTATTTATTCATTCATTCATTCATTTACTTTACATCCCGAAAACTGTCCCTCCCCTGTGTCTGCACTACATTATCATCTACGAAGTCCATACTCAAGAACTTGTAATTGAGTTAACAAAAATCTCTCATGCAAACAAAGATCTCAGAATGTTTTAAATATGTTTTATATTTTTTTCCGGGTCCACATTTATAGCTATCTTGAGGTACAGGTAGCCCTCAGGCCATAGGGTAGTTACGTCTGGTAGACTCTCCTGTCTCTTGGATATCACCTTTTCCTATTTTGTCTAGTCCAATAGATTACAAATCTTTTTATTGCATATCTTTGCACAGTGAGTTTTGATTGGCTACTTGCTTTTCTTCTTGTAGCTTTGTCTTTTTCCTACATGCCTGTTAGCAACCCCATCGGGACTCAACTCTTACAGAACAACACGATCAAACCCATGGATCTGACCATCCACGACTGTTTCCAATAAAGCCACTCCAAAGACTCTGCCTGAAGAAGGGGGAGAGTGGCCCCATTCCTTTAAGAGTCAAAGGCCAGCAGAATGTTGCATTCTGCATTTATACTAAGTATGATCCCCAGGGAAAGAAAGACAGAAAGAGGGAAAAATCCAGCCAAAAAGAAATGTGATATTGGCAATACAGGCAAACCTTGAAAACATATATCAAATGAAAGCGCTAACGATACAAGAGCAAATCTCAACACAAAACATCAAGAATAGGCAATTCTACAGAACAGAAGTGGACCAATGGTTGCTAGGGAGTTGCTAGGGAGGAAGGGGGTATGGAGGGTGATCAATAATGGCTGTGAAATTTTTTGGGGTGGGGGTGATAAAAATGTTCTGCAATTTATAATATCTCACCTTTAAATACCAAAGTAAGAGTAAATATGTACATCACCGGCTGGATCCACCGTGGATGCCCACTCTCCTGGTTACCGATTCCTCTGTTACCCAAGTGGCCACATGAAACACACAGGTGTCCCTGCCTGACTGGGCCCACCTGAACAACACATCCTTCCCACTCCCTTCCCCTGGTCTGCACAGGCCTGTCTGGAGGCACACCTGACGTAACAGAGTTTTGTAGGTCTAGGCTCACTGGCAGTCCGTCTGCTCCGGGCTCTGCAGTGAGTGTCATTGTACCTCCGAGGGCAATGCATTAAAACCACCACTTACAAGCTCTTCGAAAGCCTTCGATAATGTCTAGACAGGTCAGAATGCTCTTCCAAATAACAGAGCCATTTATGAAAGTCAGGTTTTTCCATAATAATCTGACTAACAGACTCTCCGAAATCCAATACTCACCTGGTTCCTATGGCGACTGCCAAACCTTGTGTAAAATGCTATGTCACATACAGTGCCCCTTAGGGGCTTCAGCAATCTTCATGGTAGTAAAGATCCACCCAGGAACAAAGCCAAGTGTCAAGCTGGCTCAGTCAGTTACTTGGTTAAAATTCAAAATACGTCAACCTCAAATGGGAGGGGGCTGCTGAGCGCGCCACCTCAGAATGACTTTCTTGATTTCGGGGTGAGGCTTGGGTGACGGCTCCGCCTGTTGGACCGAGTTGCTAATGTGGAAACAGAAATCTCCATCCCTCTTCTGCCTCTCCTTTGTCTTCTCCTGACATGTAGCACCATCCCCAGGTTCTCATGGCCAATGAAGCTTCTAGAAACACCTTCAGGTAATAAGAGTTGAGTGAACCCTGACCCAGCTGACCAGGGAGGACAGCCTTTTGCAATTAAGCTGAGCAAACAAACGGAGCTTTAATTAAACTGGTAAGTCAGAACTAAGCGCTCTTGGTGGCAGCTCGAACAAGGGGCCTCTGCAGGCCAAGTCACTCACACTACTGATCTTTATACCATCCAAAGGATGCTGCCTCTGGACTGGAACCAACCAAACCAAAAAAAAAAAAAAAAAAAAAAAAAAAAAATTAGGGAAACAAAATGATAACATCTGAAAGGGAAGAGCAGAGGTCACTCCACCAAGCACTGAGGTCAGCCATGGAAAGAGTGATTACTGCCAACACAGCATTTCCTCTACCTCCAGTCACTGTGAGTGACCTGCCTGGGGTTAAATACCAGAAGGGTGCCACCGCCCATCCACTACGCTGTAGCTAAGGCAACAACGCGGAGCCAAGCCACCATTGTGGCTGGACACTGGGTTTGATAGCACCAACAAACCTCGGCTAAGGAGAGCCTGTCTGTCAAGGGCAGGGGAGGGCATGGCAATGGCCTGCAAACCCTATCAAGGAATAGTCGTGGAGTTTACTATTTGTGCCCCTTTAGGGCAGACATCACAATCGTGGAACCAAGGTTTGCACGTGGTATCTCACCTCCTTTTTTCTCCTGTGTCTGTCCACAGGCGGGCTGGGAGGAGTCCATTGATTAAGCAAATGTGGAGAGTCCAAACACATGTTCAGAATGAGGAAGGAAGTGACGAGAATGTTTGAGAGAGAAGATTAAACATGAAGTTCAGTCATGTTCCCTAGACTGCTGGGACAGTATATAAGGTGGGTGACGAAGGCAGCTTGCTGAGAGGCACCAGGTCTCACAAACAGCATCTGTGCAGCTCTGACTTTTTGACCTCTGACAGAATATAGCTCATCCAGTCTGGACCAACAAGTGATCCCCCAAGTTTGTGATTTAGGAGATGGGGTAGATCCTAAGATTTGAGATGCCTAACAAGTTCCCAGGCAGGATGTGGCATCAAGGAACACGTTCTAAGAAGCCAGTGCATGTGGCGATACAGTCTGGCACTGTCCCCTGGAAAGCCATGCTCTGACTTAGCTATCCATAGGAACTCACTACAGAAGAGCAGCCCAGAAATGGACCCCACTGTGCTTCCATGGCAGGCCCCAGACTTGGTTCTCAGGGCCCAGACTTGGTTCTCAGGGCCCAGACTTGGTTCTCAGGGCCCAGACTTGGTTCTCTGGGCCCAGACATGGTTCTCAGAGCCCAGACTTGGTTCTCTGGAACCGCTTACTGGCTGGCTAGAGGGATGTTCTCATCTAGATGGACAGCTACCACAGAAAGCTAGAAGCTAGACTCTGGGATGAAAGAGACTATTTCTCCTCTGAGTACATAACAAGCAAGCTCTTTCTTACTGTGTATAGCCCAAGTCTCAGACATATACATTTGTGAAGAGGCAACTTCCCCTAAATAAGAAAACCCTGAGAAGGATAAAAGAGGCATCTAAGTGGTCACAGCAGGGCAGTTCCCTAGTGGGAGACTGACAGCCGGTCAGGTGGGCACAATGGCATGGGAGCAGAAAGGGGTGTGAAGGGAGGGATATTATCTCTTAGACTTGAGGGATGTCCAGTTCAACACAAGGCAAATGGCTCGTCCACTTTGTCCGCTTACCCATCAGCAGTGTGGCAGAAGCACCCCCCAGGCGTGCCCCTTTTAAGGAAGTACAGTGGTATATGGGCAGCAAGACAAAACAGTCTCAAGTTCACAGGAACAACTTTTGCTGGAAGAGTTCCAGCCCCAGCCCCTGCCATCCTACCTCCAGACACCCCTCCACCAACTGTTCTGTCTAGAAAAGTGATGGCAGTTTTTGCACGAAACAGTCAACACTGGAGTGTGTCAGGGGACGAGGCATTTGCTTATGGGCAGGCTGATTAGCGTCAGCTGACACAAAGATCCAGGACTTGGAATTCCAAGGCCTATCCTAGAAACATGTCTTTAAACTTTCACCAACTCCACGTCCTGGAGCAAAGCACTTAACCTCCCTGACTCCGCAAAATGGAGCAAATGTCACAGCCTCTGTGACTTCACAGGGTGAGAAAGCAAAGAGGTGTCGAGTGTAGCACTGGGGGAAATCACCATTTGAGCCTGGGGTTCCCCAAGTCTACCCTGAGGCTCCACATACCCCCCTCTCCAGGCTTCCAGGTACTTGGAGGGTCAAGTCTGTAGCTTAGCTATCAAGCTGGCGGAGAGCAGGTACCCCAGGCCCACAAAGACCACGTGGGACCCTCCTGTGCCCGCTCTCTCCACATCACCTCCCAGCACCCCTGCCAGGGAGTGAGCTTTGTCACACGCTCTCTGTCGCATGACCTCTTAGAGTGCTGTGCTCCTCAGACTTGCACTTGGTGGCACAGACAGAAAGGACCTGCTGTGCCCAGCACAAGCTAGGTGGGGACATGGAGCACGGGTGAGCGACTGGAAGGGAAAGCTGAACACCAGCATGTCCCAAGCCCCTCCTGGCCACCCTGAGACAGGAGGAAAGTCCTCTGTTGGGAGACAGGAAGCTCTGACTTGGCCCCCAAACCTATGAGAAAGTACAATCATAACCCCATTATAGGAATGTGGGCATCAGTTTGGGAGAGGTGGGGCTTCTTGGTGGGAAGCAACAGGCCTGGCCAGTACTCCGCAGTGAGACGGCTTCCCTGGCCGGCAGTGTTCCCCCCCTCCCCGCCTCCTGCCTTTCCCTATATCCTCAAAAGTAGCAATCCCCACCTTCGGGGGGGGAGGTCTGGGGGGGGATCCTGACGCATCGCTGACCTTTAGCCCCCCAGTTGTACAATACCCTTCCTAGGGTCTCATCTCCTTCCTTTCCCCCATAGAAGGCGGGAACACAGAGCAGGCACTAAATCGACGTCACCAGAATCTAGGTTTGGCACTCCTTAGAGTGAAGTAAGTAATATGTAATTCCTAACCCTTGCAGCCAACCTGCAAGGTAGAAACTGTCTCCCATCACATATGGACGGAAAGAGGCTGTGGGAGGAGTTGGCTGGTGCACTGAGCCTAGCCACACAAAAGATGCAAAGTCTGGTGTTCACCAGCAAAATCCAAAGCACATCACCCTGCTGCCAAACTACCTGTGGTCAGGGGACCTTGGGCCTGAGCCTGGTAACCGTCAAGCCTAGCGAGCCAGGTCACAGGCAAACTTGGTGGTTTGATGCACCATCCACGTGCCTGCCTCACACTCCTCTTACAGATGGCAGCGGAAAAGCCAGAGAAAAAGCTGTACCTGGTGCTTTCAGCCACTGCTTGGCTTTGAGCTGAGCAAGTGGAGCGCCAAATGAAGAATATCTCATTTTAAGATGTCTGTGCCTCATGAGGCACTGCGCTAGGGTCTGGGATGTGTGGAGCTCATCGAAGGCACAGAGCGTCCAGAGACAATGGCAGGCAGTGGTCCCACACCACTCACTGGGGCACATGAAGGGCTGGGGCTGCTCTGACAGGCACTGAAAGAGGAACAGCCGGCCGAAGTGCTGAGGGCAAAGAAAGCCACTCCCCGACCCAAACGGGCCAAATTAGGGCAAAATCAACCCCTTGGGGTGTGAAAGGAAATCCAGCCCATCTTAAATAGTTCAGTTTTTTTTTTTTTTTTTTTTTTTTTTTTAGCTACATTTGTAGGGGGTTTTTGCCTGGTTTCTCTGCTGCTGCCTTTTCCTCTCTGAAGCACAACTGCTGTGTCTGAGGCCTCTGGGGTACCTGCTGCTGCTAACACACGTCCTCACTAGAGACTGACACTCTCCTGGAGAGATTCTAGGCTGAAACCCCAAACTCCACCACAAAACCACAAAAGTCCATCCAGTTCTCCAAAAGACCCTGACCTGGGCATGAGGCCACAAGTTCAAACCCTATTACTTAAAAGGGGGAGTGGTCGGAGAGATGGCTCGGTGGTTAAGAGCACTGACTGCTCTTCCAGAGGTCCTGAGTTCAAATCCCAGCTCCTACACGATGGCTCACAATTATCTGTAATGGGATCCCTCTTCTGGTGTGTCTGAAGACAGTGACAGCATACTCACACATAAATTAAAAAAAAAAAACAAGTTAGCTCTGTGGCTGTACCGTGGCATACACAGCAATCGTGCTCCGCCCCCAAGGCTGACAGACCTGCATCTTGTTATGTCTGCAGTCTTCACCCTTGGTGTACCAGTCAGGAAACATTAGTTTAAAGACTAGAAAGGTCAGACCTCAGGAGAATCATGTTGGAAGCTGATCAAAGTGCTCAGAAAGGTTGAGACAGCACAAGGCTCAAGTGGACACTCCCCCCACCCTAAGGTTCCTGCCTGACCTGGAAGAGACCACCAGAAGCCTCCCCACCCGGAGGAGGGTGTATTTTGAGGAGCAACAGCTTATGAATGGACAGGCCACCCACCTTCTCAGTCCAGAGAGGAAGCTAAGCCTGTGTGATACAGAGCAGCCTGGGGTATAAATAGCCTCTACAGAGGTTAGCAAAATGCAGACAAGAAATCTACGGTGTTACCAGGGGAGACCGGATGCTCCGTGCTGCAGCTCACGTCCGAAAGAGACTGAGGGAACCTGAGCAGGTGGGAGGCCAGTGACCAGGTCTGTGTGCTGCACACCTACACTCAAGTGGACAGCCTTTCTCCTGACTCACATGGCTCTTTCGCACTAGCTCATTCACTTGTACTTTCTTCTCTGGGAACACTCAACCTGGAAAGGTATTATGAACAAACCTTACCTAAAGATAAAAGGGATTTGATGAGGTGGCGGTACCACTGCCCCCCACACACACACACTCTATGCTAGGTTCTTGGGTGCTGTTCCATGAATTGTAGAAGAGGGGAGAGACCTCCTGCCTGCTGCCTCCAGTTGGGGTTCTGTTTGTTGGAGGAAGTGCCTTCCTGGGTACCCAGAGGGCTGTGGGGGGAAGGGGGCAGCTACAGCTGCTGTGTTCTGGCAAGTGTGAAGTAAATCTCATTTGTCACTGAAAAGCTACCCCCAGGGGATACTGGAGCAAGGATATTTATAGCTCTCATGTATGCAACCCTGAACTTGGATGCTTAAGTTGCCAGATATAGCAACAACGTGCCTCAAGCATACATGTGAACTTGGACGGGGATACAGTGGCTAAATCTAGAAGTTTAGGGATCCCAAACTCAGTCCCCGACACACCCTCCTGAGTGTCGGTATTCTGAGACCTGGGATCAACTGGGCTTTGCTGCGTCCCTCTTCAGAGCATCAGGTTCTGCCTTCCTGCCAAGGATTAAGAGATCAGGCCCGGAGCCCGCAGGCACAGAGCAGCCTGCCAAGCAGATCCCTGCAGGCTTGTTTGGATACAGGGAAAATTTGCCCTACATCCTTTCATTCCCAAGAGTAGAGGCCATGGGGACAGTCCTACCTTCCTAATTCCCTCCCAGAGTGGGCAATGGGCTAGTGCAGAGCCTACACTGAAGACCCAGACGCGGGCACAAAAGAAGTTCCACAGAGACCTAGGCAGAAAGCCAGACCTCCCTGCAAGGCCCCATAGTAAAGGTGCCTGTGTTGACTTCCACTCCAAAACACTTGGCAGCCAAAATGGTATGCTGTCCTTGGACCAATCTCCAGTTCAGCCAAGAAGGGGAGGGGGATTCCCTTCAGCGGCCATTCTTGTGAGTGAGTGAAGCATTGAGAGATGTCCCCAGATAAGGCACATACCGTCTAGACAGGGGATTGCTGTGCAACACACTCTTGTAGTCCCTTTCTCTGTCTCTCTGCTGATAGGCATGAGTCTGCTCAAGAAGACCAAAGGTCGTCTCCCAACCATCCTCCCTTGACTGGTAGATTTCTAGTAGGTCAACTGGGTAAATGTTGTGCCTATGGGCTTCACTGGAGTCAGCAAGAAGGCCAAGAGTAAAAACGTGGACTAGAGTTGCCAACCTGAGGGAGGCACTGATGCATTTATTTAAGTCGCTATGCCAAACACCCACACACATGAGCAAACAGTTTGGAGAGAAGGCCAGTGCTTTCCACCACCGTAATCCTCCTTCTCATCCCACTGTCTCTGGAAAAAGAACCAACCGAAACCTACATATGCCCCTTGCTTCTCAACTTCTACACGGAACCTGAAACGATTTCTCTGGCTCCACACCTCTGCCAACGATTCTAGGATCTGGCACCGTTAGCAGACTCTATCAACTTCAGGCGTGATACATTGTCCTCCTCCACTTGGGATCACCCCCAACCCCCAAAATTACCCCGTCCATAGCAGAACACAGTAATTTCTTGTGATATCATTTTCACGCCTACCATACACAAAGAACTGTTCATGCCAACTGTTTTTGCAAAGGTTAATGAATTTAAGGCAGCCTACATCTCTGCAGTGTAGATTCTAATTATCCACATTTTACTATTACAGAGAAAGTAAATACATTCAGTTAGAATTACATGCCTAGTGTAGGTAAAGATGTGACCCCAAGATGTTTTAGTCCCTCTAATATCTAATAGATATTCCTCTTTTGCTTATCTGGCTAAAAATTCCTGGCATCTGAGTATATGCATGTGTGCCTAAGTATTTACCACTTATTATAAAAGGAAGCTGGTACCTATTTATAGAGAAATAGGGTCTTAACAATCAGCATAGAAACCTCCATAAGACACATAAACAATCATGTGATCCGGACTCCTACATACACTCCTACAGGCAGTGGTAACCCCATCACTTAAATGCTTTTCTCTCGCACACTCCAGATGTTTACTTAGCATGACACAACAGCCCTACCACTTTGTCTAATAATGGCTTATTAGTATATAATATAAGTATATAAGTGCTTATTGCAAATGAAATTAAGTATCAATCACTTTAGTCCAAAACCTTAAGTATTAGTCTGTGGTACCTAATCAGGTGACATGAGACTTCTGATCACAACAACTCCACCCTCACCAGGACTACTGCCACCAAGAGAACAGCTGTAAGACTTCAAATACTATATGCATGCAAACAATTTGACCAACCTGGGGGTATCTCCGTACTTCCCAGGACCCCACTGGAGTGGTCTGGGGTCCTTTATCTCATCAGCAAGCTTTTGTACGCTGTGTGAGCTTAGATGTACACACACGTGCACATGGTTGCTCTGGACAACTGGGCACACTGAATAAAGGGCATGTTTAAAATACAACCATTGACTGCAACAGTAAGATGGGGTAGGATAAGAAATTAAAGCTGGGAACTTGCTTCTCCAACAATTCTATTTTCAACTATTGTCAACTCCTTCTCTATCAACAGGACTACTTGAAAGTTGGAGGCACTTGACTGTGTTCCTCCTGTTGCCCTCCAAAACTGACCAAAGGGGCACTGGTGGGGTTAAAAAATAACCAAACAGGCCCAGAAGCTGAGGATCAGCCCTGGCAACTGCAGTGAAGGCGGGGGTGGGGTCCTCTGGCCCTTTGCACTACCAGCAGGTCTCCATCCTCAGCTGTTCCTCTGGGGAAGTGCTCCTCAACCTTCCCATTCTCCTTTAACACAACCCCTCCTGTATCAGAGACCCCCCAACCACAGAGTTATTTTGTTGCTATTTCATAACTGGAACTTTGCTACTGTTACGGATCTTAATGTAAGTATCTGATGTGAAGGATAAGTGATATGTGGCCCTTTCTTTCCCCACAGGCTGAGAACCACTACTCTAACAGTTTAGAAATCAGCGACAAATCAAGCCCCTCCCCCTCCCAAAAAAACCCACAAAATATTTCTAGACTTCAGTATAGAATCTGAGAGCCTACAATGCTAAAAGGCAAATCTAACCAAACACATATTTAACATACAATATCTGTGATGGTATTTTTCCCCCCTCCCCAACCCTCCCACCCTATCCCACCCCTGTTTAGTCCCCTGTTTACAAATAAAGATGCTCAAAGATTGGGGTTCAATCTTAAACGTTCAATGGTTCACACATTCTCAGGGTTCTCAAGTCTGCATAATACACTGAAACTTTTGAAGTTCAGAGACTTCAGAGCAAATTGTAGAGCTGAATTCTGCAAAACTTTATCACCTTAGCCCCAGAAGAAAGAAAGTGGGTCTGGCAAGGCAGTAGAGCTGGGTTAGAGAGACAGAAAATCAGAAATGTCCTTAACCCTACAGGACAGCCTGGCTCTTCTGGGTTGCAAACACTAGCCAGAGGCTGCAGAGAGAAGTGTTCCTTTCCTTTCTGCACATAATCTCTCCAAAGAAAACACAGTCAGTCACCTGGCCCTCCAGGGGGAAAGACTCCTGCTGAACTCTTAACCCTAATCGCCCCAAACCCCAGGGAGTGGCTGATGGTTGTTGTTTCTTGTCTTTTTCCCTGTGCTCCTCTGGTAACACCACAAATTACGTTTTCAGAGACTGGAGTCCCAGAGTGCAAAGATGTTGTAATAAACATAACCAGGACCAAATGCCTTCCCATCATCTTAGATGATGCCATTTCCCACCAATCAGGCTCCTCGGGCAGGCCGACCACTCACCAATGAGGGACCAGACAGAGGCTGTGGAGGGGAGACCTAGTCATCAGCAACTAAAAATAAGAACGCTTTACCACTGGCCGCTGCCACTTTGCAACAGGAGTTGGGACCCGCTCACTAGGCGGCATACGTAACGACCCGTACAGTCAAAAACTTTCACATCGCGGGGTTCACGCTGGTCTGCGTTTTCTTTTGGGTTTGTTTCCTTAATTTGCTTACTTAAGAAAAAAACCTGATCCCGAGGCAGCCCCTGGAAGACACACCCTCCCACCTAGACACCTCAGTTTCCAAAGGCCCTGCACAGCCACACAGAACTGGCCAGAGGCCAAAACACTCACCTGTCCAGCTGTGTCATAGAGTCCCAAGAGGTACTGCTTGCCTCCCACGGTGACGCTGACTACAAGGACAGAAGTGGGGGTGGGGAGAAAAGCTCACAATGACCTGAGGTCTAGCAATTTCGTTCCCCACGGTACCCTCCTTTCCCAAATCACTGGGAAGCATGTGGGTGCTTCCCAGGAAAGAACAACCCCTTTTTTTCTTTGAGTACAGTTGATTGCCAAGTGGCATGAGATATAGGTGTAATGTGGCCCCCTGTCATCCACCTCACCCCACCCCCTCCCAAACCCTAGAGCCACGTCTACCCTAGTGTTCCCAGATGTTTCCCCTTAACAGGGGTTTCGGGCAGTAAGAGAAGAAACCGCAGGAAGGTCAAGAAGGGCGCTCAGGGGACCAAGAAGTGTGGGAGAGGGGCGAAGGGAGGTAGGAATGGGGTGGGAGTTACTGCGAGGGGTGACCAGAGGCACAGCTGGGGGGGGGGGTGGAGCCGCCAGGAGAGGGCACGGCGGGGGAGGGGAGCACGCTCAGGGGAGGCAAGCCAGGGGGCTCAGCCAAAGTTGCTCCAAAGTTCCCAGCCCGGGATCAGCCCCTTAGTCAGCAGGACAGAAGCTTACCTGCGTAGTGGTCGAAGACAGTGGGCACGTACTCCTCGGGGAAGGCGTCGTTGGCATAGCTCATGAGCAGGCACGTCTTGCCCACCGCCCCGTCGCCGACCACCACGCACTTGAGCATCAACGCGCCGGGCCCGTGAGCCATGCTGCGGCCGGCCGGCCTCGGGGCATGGTCCCCCCGGAGCCCCCGCCCCGGCCCCGGGCTCAGCCCCAGCCCGCCTGGGGGGTCCGCCGTCGCCGCCGCTCGGCGCAGCAGGGCCGCCCCCCCGGCCCCATGCAGCGGTTCCCCTGACCGGAGGGGAAGGTGCGGCGGGCCCGGGGCGCAGCCGCCGCAGCTTCGATCTCTGCCTGGCTCCCCGCCCCGGCCCCGCTCGCCGCGCCCGCCTGCTGGCCCCGCCGCTCGGCGCCCGAACCCGCTCCCCGGCCCGGCCTCCCCAGGAGGATCCGCCGGATCATAAGACCGTCCGGCCCCAGGGGAGTCGGCAACTTTGGGGAGGGCGGCGGAGGGGAGGGGCCAGGCGGCTCAGCCCGCCCCGCGCCGCCCCGGCCCCCGCCCGCCTGCACCGGGGAGGGCGGTCCCGGCGGCTCCCGAAAGCCGCGCGCACCGCGCCCGCGCCCGCCGTGCGCTCCTGCCGCTCACCCTAGCTTGACTCCCCGCGAGGCGGGCGCGGAGGCCGAGGAGGAGGCGCCGGGGAGCGGGGGTGGGGGGTGGGGGGAGACTAGGGCTGGGGGAGGGGCTCTCGGGCAGCCGCTCAGATGGTGTCCAGGGCTCCTCGCGAAAGTGCGGCCAGAGCCCGGAAGCGTCCTCAGGCCCCGGTGCCGGGAGGAGACTTGGAGGCCTTTCGGGGAACCACGACGACTTCAACGGTGACGCAATTGTGCAAAATTCTACAGATGTGTATATTTAAATTCTGCCTGGAAGGCTCCACGCAACTAGAAATCAGGAACAGCGGCCAAGAGGGTTATAAAAATAATTAATAACAATAATTAGAAAGGCGCGGAGGCTGGGAGGATGGTGGGTCCCTAAGCAGGAAAGCTGGGACTCCTGGCTTATTGCTTGCTCTTCAGCACCACCACCCCACGCCTTTCGCAGCACGAGCTTGAGTCATTTTCTATGAAATTGGTGACTAAGAGATGCAGCATATTGCACCCCCAACCAACCACAAAGGGGCGAGCCCTTGTCGGGAGACCGCAAATGTTATTTGTGCTCCCCCTGGAGGCGACATTGTCTGAGGCTTCCTTTAGGTTCCAAGTGTCTCTCCAAAAGTATTCAGTTGTGATCCTTGAGATATGATGTATCCTTGTGCTCTGAGATTTGGCCAGTGATCCAGGACCAGCCCTGCGCCTGTCTGGCAAGTCCGGAAACACTTGTCTGGCCAGGGCCACTTGTGTGGCTGAGTGCTGATTAAAACGTAAGGCCCGGGGCGAAGTCCCACTGTGTGCTGACCCCACACAGCACCCTACCCCCAGCTTACTGCTATGGAAATCGCTACCTCTCACCAGTTCAGAGTGGTAGAAAATGCTGCGTACATGGCTCATTCAAACCCTCGCCCCCGGAATTTAGGTAGGAAACTGGGACCTGGGACGGAACCAAAAGGCTCCCCCGTTACTCCAGGGGGTCAATGACTTAGGGACCACCGGGGGAGATGCTTACTCTGATGCCCTCCTTTCACTTTCAATTTTCAAATCACAATCCTGATTTCAATTCTACCAGGAAGATGTGAAGTATTATTTAAAGTTCCTTGTGAGTGAGAGTAGGGAAACATCTCTCCATCCCTCGCCCATTGCATTTGGACGGAGGTGTTTGCATCGACTGCGTTAGTAAATCTGGAAGTTACTTCGTTAAATTCCGAAAGGTTAAGAGAGGCAGGACACTGTCTTGAAGTCAGGTCTTGGCACTTTCCTGTGGAGGGAAGAGAGGAAGGCTTGCCACTCGCATGACCATCAGCTCTGGCTGTGTTTGCAAAGACTAGTATTCTGAAAGGAGGAACTGAAGAAAAGGTTAGAGAGCGGTGCATGCCGGCCCCTCCGGAAAGCTGAATTTGGTCCAAGTACCACAAGTTAGCACTGTGGCTGGCTGCCTTCTTTAGGCCTCGGGCTTTGAAAAATGTGAGCTCATCGCACAGGGACCCCGGGCTCTGGATGGCATGTGGGAAGCCCTGAGGATCTCAGAGCACACTCCAAGTTGGGGACTGATGTGGGATGAATCATGCGGTGGTGACTTCATTGGCGACAGTGACCTCATTCCCTTGGCCCACAGTAATGCCAGACAGACTGCCAAGAATATTAGAGCTCTGGGGACAGTCACACCTGGTGGATGGGGGTGGGGGAAACGGCCACCCAGAACACTGCCAAAACGCTCCATGCACCCTTCAATTGGAATAATTAGACCTCTGCAAGACCCTCGCTTTCCCATGGGCAAAGGAGAGAATGCCCAAGTAAAACAGAACAAAACCAAAAACAGTTCTCAAATGTCAAGGACCAGGAAACAACTTTGTTTCTAAGCATCCCAGAGGCCTCTGCTCTTTTCCTTTTGTTTGAACTGGGAACACTGGGACAGACACAGGTCTGTGTGAGAACAGTGAACTTGTCTAGGCAGCCTTCTCTTTTTCCTCTATTCCTTCCTTCCTTCTCATTCAGTATCCCATTTAACAAGCATGAATTGAGGTCGACTAGAGGCTTTCTTCCTGGGCAGGGGACTTCGAGCTGGCACGCCACACTCGCTGGAGAGGGAGCGGAAAGGAGCTGATGGGCAGACAGTTGCTATATAATGCAATCAGTACTGTGGGAGGGAATAAAGAACAGGCTCTGGAAGAGACGAGGAGGCAGCGGTGCATAGCTGTGGGTGCTGTGGGGGGATCTGCAAAGTGGTATTATTGGCCCCGGGGCTCTGAGGCTAACAGGGAAAGGCCTAGGAAAAGCAGACAGAGCACTGGCCAAAGGAGCGCGGCACAGAGCTTATTGGGAATGGTGAGCATCTGAGGTGGACAGGTTGTTTGTCAAACCTTATCCTTACTGGGGTGCAGACATTCAGAGAGGTATGTCTTTATCTCCATAGCCAGAGAGAAGGGCACCATTTAGGTGAGCAGGGGTGTAACAGCCAGGGCATGGTGAAGAAGGGAAAGATTGGCAGCATGCTGCTGTGTGTGTTACCTACGTGGCCCTGAGTGCTTGGTGGTCAGTGACGTAGATAACCTTATTTTATCTCTCAAATGACTGCAGCGTGAGACTTGTAGACAGCAGCTGTTAGTCAGTCTGTCTGGGTCTGTGCACCAATTGCTCCGTGTATGGCATCGGGAGGTTTGACTTCACTTTACACTTCCTGCCTGAGCCCCGACCCCGAAACCCCTGCCCCAGGTACTGAATCCAGGGCAAGAAAGACAAGCGAAATGCTCGCTGTCCTGGAATTTTTGAATTTGGGGTTCACAGTAGGATTTTCCGCTCCTTTGCTGCACAGCTGGTTTGTGTGGGTCTGAGTACAAGAGTCTGAAACCAGAGAGCAGAGGGAAGCAGAGAGGCTGCCCTCAAGGTTCATGTGCACACATTCCCACACGTGCACATGCATGCCACGAGCATGTAAACAATTTTAAGTTTATGCCTCTACTGTTCCTGAGGTCCTGCTGACTCCTTCAGACTGACAAATTGAGCTAACTCAGCTCTCCTCTTTGACTAATGAGTTGAAGTTCGTTTTTAGCCTCTGATAACCAAAGGAATTCTGACTCGCTATAGTGTTCCCTTGATAGCCAAGGAAAGAAATATACAAAGACACCAAGAACCTTGCTCAGTCACACAGCCAAGTAGCGGGGCTAGGGTTTGAAATGTGGTCCCTCAAGGTCATCCTACCCGACGTATGTTCCATGACAAAGCATCAGAGATTGCAGATAAGGAAAATGACAAATCTAGGCCTGTCTTTTGAGACCGCTCTGGGGCTAGAACATGGGTTTGGAGACAAGAGATAAGGTCAGATGGGGGAGGGAGGAGCTTGTGTAAGATGGATGGCATACATGGAGAGTGAGGGTCAGATCTGTGGGGTTTGGTAACAGTCTGGGGAGGGTTGGTATCTTCCGTTTGCCGCTCTGACCAGCAGGTCTTCCTTGATTCCCTAATTAAACCAAACCCTTAGACTTCCTCTAACTAGCTGCATTCACTTCATCCTTAGCCAGTCAGGGCAGGCAGTGAAATGCTGGGCGGCTTTTGCCTAACACTGTTTATAAAACCATCATCATGAGAAGGGGTTGGGACCATTCGATCTATTGAGGCTTTACTACCGGGGCATGGGCTTCATTCTGACAAGATTCTGTGCTTCTGATGTGCTAGGCAGCAATTAGGATGGACAATATCTGCTGGAAAGGCAGCCGGTGACATCCATCGTATCTTGCTGCTCAGCAGAGTTCCCAACGCTACAGTGGACATGACGTTTTCAATGGGAGACGTGAGGTGTGCGTCAGGCGCAGTGTGGAGGAGGGGAAGATGGATCCATCGAGAATCCATGGTTGGTTGCTGATTCCAGTCTGTGGCTCTGACAATACAGGAGCCCACGCTCACTCCAAGTCTCACTGTGTCTCCCTCTCTGAAACTCATTCTCAGGCATTATCAATAACGTCGTCCCTGTCTTTAGATGGAGACCCCTGACTGCCAATCACCCTCCTCCCACCCCCACTCCACTGACTTCATGGCATCTGGCCATGAACAGACCTATGCTTCCCTTTCCCACACACCCCTCCCTTCCTGTTTGCATCCCCTTTTTGGTAACACACATTGCACCGTATTTTGAGCTGAGGTGCTAATGGCAAGGTCTTAAAAGTCATTGGACCTTAATGAGCAAGTCTAATAAAATTACCATACTTGGCTTTCATTGACAAATGAACATAACCAAACACCTCCTCCTTTCCAGTTCAGGGCCTCCTAGAAGTTCAGGCCATACCCCCATACACTGAGGATGCAAGCTCAAGTATCCTTAGTGACGTTTTTCAGTCTTCTGCCTTCCACTAGGCCCTACGTTTAGAAACGCTGTCTACTGGGACCCATGTTATCAACCACCCACTGCTCAACGGTAGGAGAGGGCACTTCCTTGGAAACTGCTGGAAATATAATTTGGAAATTGTCCCTTTCCATAAACTTCAAAGAAAGACGGGTCACAGACTTTCCTGAGAAATGGAATAAGTATTTTATCCCATGCTTCAGTACTAAGAGCTATAATTGAGCTTCTGGCTCAGAAGTGACAGATACTTGAGGTATTTCAATCTAGGTGGTGACAATGACATCTGCCAGCCAAATTCATTTGTCCCTATTCTGTCACGGTGGATGTTTTGGTCAGTGAACATCAAATGCACATTTTGAATGTTAAATATCTTCTACTTTAGTGAATCTCAACCTGTGGGCTGCAACACTTTTGGGGGTTGAATTTCAGATGCCCTGCATATCAGATATTTATATTATGATTCATAACAGTAGTAGAAATTTCAGGTATAAAGTAGCAATGAAAGAAATGTTATGGGCTGGAAAGATGGCTCCGTGGTTAAGAGCACTGACTGCTCTTTTAGAGGTCCTGAGTACAATTCCCAGCAACCATATGGTGGCTCACAGCCATCTGTAGTGGGGTCTGATGCCCTCTTCTGGTGTGTCTGAAAACAGCTATGGTATACTCATATAAATAAATAATTTTTTTTAAGCAAAGACATTTTATCGTTGGGAGTCACCACAATGGGAGGCACTGTAGAAGAGGGTTGCGCCATTAGGAAGGTTGGGAACCACCAGTCTAGTTTGCAAATCTCAGTCTCAGTGGGAAGAGAAGAATTAACCTTAAAGTAAAGCTAGACATTACAGACTTTCTATCCTTGGCAAGTTCATGAGCTTAAGCCACACCCTCTCTGGAGGCTCAGCTTCAGTGGTGGGGATGTAAGTCAGTCAGTTCCTCACACGGGAAGGGGCACCTCAGAGCAGGCAGTGGTTGTAGATGGTGAGTGATTAGATTCCTGGCTCAGAACTGGCAGATACACACACGGACTGTGGGCAGCTGGCAGACAGTGATGGTGCTGGAAGCGGTTTTCTTGCCAGCAAAGCTCTGAGGTGTGGGCTGGACATCACACTGATCTTCAGCAGTTCCTCCAGCCCTTCTGCAACCCCGTGTGCTTTCTGTGACTCTCTCAGGAGTCTCTGTGCCTTTCTGTTTCATCAGCCATGATTTCTGTGGCTGGCAACCAGCCCCCTGAGAAGGGGCGGATAAGCAGGTAACCACAGTGAATGCACTTCGTGTAAGCAATGCAACCCGTCTGCCATAGCAAGAAACAGCACCCATGCTTCGTGCAGTCCAGGGCCAGATTCTGAGTGGTGCAAACCTTGCAGACTCCCCAGCTTCTAGAGGAGCATTTTATTAATGGAAGCACTAAGCAAAAGACTTGGGGGGGCAATGGGGAGACTTTCCAAAGCCAGGTATGAGAGAGGAGAAGGTATGGATGCAAACGACCCCTGGGCCCCTGGTCTGTTGTTGACTGTCAAGTTGCACACCTGTAGGGTAAACTTCTAGAGGCTCAGCAGAGGGCAAAGGCTTTCAATGCTCCAGAATATGTTGGGGTGTCAACTAGCCAGCGTGAAGGGACCTTAGTGAATTCAGTAGTCCAGGGACAACGGCAGCTCCAGTAGAAGGGTTATATATAGCTCTAGCGACAAGCTGGCTTCAGACATTTCCTCAAGAAGGTTTAGAAACAAGCCTCAGAAGTAGCAAGTTTACTATAAACACTGATGAGTAAAAGGAATCTGCATTTTTTAAATAACAAAATACAGGTGTACAGCAAAACAAACAAACAAACAAAAACAAAGCAACCACTTTCAGAGAGTTAAAGCAGGGCACATACAGGTAGGCGGGACACCGCAGCAATCACAGGAAATGCAGTCAACAAAAACAACCAGAAATGACAACAGGCAACTAGCACACAGGTACCTACCAAGAAGTTTACAATGTGCACGAAGATTTAAAGGAAAGCATGAACGTAATGAGGAGGGAAATAGAAAGGTTGTTTTTAGAACTACATGGAAGTTTTAGAGTTGAAATGTTCACTACCTGAAGGGAGTAATTCACTGAACTTTGATGAGGAAACATCGGGGCTGGAGAGATGGCTCAGTGGTTAGAGCACTGGCTGCTCTTCCAGAGGTCCTGAGTTCAATTCCCAGCAGCCACATGGTGGCTCACAACCATCTGTAATGGGATCTGATGCCCTCTTCTGGTGTGTCTGAAGACAGCTACAGTGTGCTTATAAATAATAAATAAATAAATACTTAATTAAGTAAATAAAAAGGAAACAACAGTTGACACTGGAGATTTAGCCACAGAGGCCATCCGAACTAAAGAACACATGTATAGAGAAACACACATGAGTGCATGCACAGGCATACATGTGCACACAGGTGCATGTGCACACATGCATACACACACGAATGCACACACACCTCACAAACAGCAACATCGAATGATTTTATGTGTACATAAATTTGGACTCAAAATGGACTGAGGGGGTTAATAATGCTTTCAAGTCATACCAGTTTTATGAAAATTATTAATCAAGAATTTCAACATATGCAAAGCAAGGGAAACCACAAAGTAAACCACATCATAAAAGCACTTCATGATAGAATCACTAAAAATCAGTAATAAAAAGAAAAAATTGTAAAAGCAAAAAGAGATTATGTACCAAGGAACAAAGGTAGAAGAACCAAGTTCTCATCTGTGGTAATCCGAGTCGGAGTTCAATGTAAGAGAATCTTTATATAGTGTGGAAAAAAAGAAAAAGAAAGCATCATAAATTAGATTCTATAGTCAGCAAAAGCTATCTTCCAAAATGGAAGGCAAAAGTAACTGGTTTTTTTTTTTTTTTTTCAGATATCAAAAGGCTTAAATGTTTCTAATGAAATGTTTCTCCGTTATTTCTTTTTATGTGTGTGGGTGTTCTGCCTATGCGTGTGTCTGTGTACCACTTACATGTCTGCTGCCAAGGAGGCCAGAAGCAGACATCAGATCCCCTGGGTATTGAACTTGGATCCTCTGGAAGAGTAGCCAATTTCTAAACTCCTGAGCCATCTCTCTGAGCTCTTAAAAGACTTTTTTAACCATAAGATCTTTACTCCAAGAAATGTTAAGAAAGTTCTCCAGGTATTGAGACCAGAGGAAAAGTCAGACCGCCACAATAAAATTAAGAGCCCAAAGGTGTTAAAATGTGTAGACAAATATGTGACATTTTTCTTTGTCATTAAAGCAATTTTAGAAGATAATAGAAGATCTGGAGAAAAATTTTAAAATTTTGCATTTATAACATCTACAAAAATAAAACTATAATTAAAAAAAACTACACCAACAGAAACAGAAGTACATTTTTGTAAAATATCCTATATCGCACATTAAGTAATATTATGGTGGTTTGTTGAGAATGGCCCCCACTGGCACACATGTTTAAATAGTTGGTTCCCAGTTCGTAGAGCTGTTTGAGAAGGATTAGGAGGTGAGGCCTTGTTGAAGGTGGTCTGTAACCTGGGTGGGCTTTGAGGCCACAAGAGCCTCTGTTTCACTCACAGTGACTTAATCTGCAGTGACTTCACCTGCAGTGACTTCACCCTTAGTGACTTCACCTGCAGTGACTTCATCCTCAGTGACTTCACCCTCAGTGACTTCATCCTCAGTGACTTCACCTGAAGTGACTTCACCTGCAGTGACTTCATCCTCAGTGACTTCACCCTCAGTGACTTCACCCTCAGTGACTTCACCCGCAGTGACTTCATCTGCAGTGACTTCATCTGCAGTGACTTCACCTGCAGTGACTTCACCCGCAGTGACTTCACCCGCAGTGACTTCATCCTCAGTGACTTCACCCTCAGTGACTTCACCCTCAGTGACTTCACCCGCAGTGACTTCATCTGCAGTGACTTCATCTGCAGTGACTTCACCTGCAGTGACTTCACCCGCAGTGACTTCACCCGCAGTGACTTCATCCTCAGTGACTTCACCCTCAGTGACTTCACCCTCAGTGACTTCACCCGCAGTGACTTCACCCTCAGTGACTTCACCTGAAGTGACTTCACCCTCAGTGACTTCATCCGCAGTGACTTCATCTGCAGTGACTTCACCTGCAGTGACTTCACCCGCAGTGACTTCACCCGCAGTGACTTCACCCGCAGTTTGCTCTGTCTCCTATCCAGCTCATCTCTGAGCTTCTGTTCCTCCACTCTGCCGTCATGAATCCTAACCCTCTGGAACCATAATCCCCAAATACACTCTTGTCTACAAGCTGCCTAGGTCATGGTGTCTTATCACATCATAGAAAAGTAACCAAGACGGTACAGTGTGGTTTGAGTGTTGTGTCCCTCCATCTATCCCTGATTTTAAAAGGAAAGGTGCTAGATTGGCTGGTTTATAAATAATGGACATCTTGGGAAGCTCAGGATCAAAATGTGGCAGACTTTACTACATCTAAAAAGGGCCAGTCTCTGCTACCAAGATGGTGTTACTGCATTTACTCCAGGGGAACAGAGGGAAAAAGAGAATGGGAAAAGGTGGGGTGTATACAAAACCACAGACCTTCTTGCAAGAGCACCTGCTGCAGCCACACATTCTTTGCCATGGCTAAACAGGTTGTGAAAGTACTAAAATCACTTTGCCTTGCTTGGAAAAAACTCTGCACCTTGAGCTTCCTTAGGGAAGTTATCCCAAGCCTGACCTTGGCTCCCTCTGACCTCCTGATTTAGTATCTGGAGGGCTTATGCTGGGGGCTTTGAGACAGTTTCAGCAGGAACACTCTGGTTGGCCTTATCCTTGCGTATAGGTTAGAATCATGACAGCCTTATAGTCACCACTTTGAGCAGAAGAGTCTCAGAGGCCTCCAGACAAATCCATATAACTTCTCCACACTCTACAAATCCTCTTGGAGCTCTGTGCTCCGGCAATCTGGGCTGTGTAAGAGGAGCCCCACATGAGCAGGCCACTGCCCCTCGCGTCACTGCCCCCTTGCGTTGGTCCTCTCTCATTCTAAGGGCCGAAACCACCCCCCCCAAGGCTGTTGGCAATTTATAGGGGGCACTATGTCTTCACCAGCCAGTGAGTCATGTGTGGGCTCTGTGAATTGCCATGATGGGATGGCTGCATCATGCTGGCCTCCATGGGAAGCAAAGAGGTGAATAAAGAAAAGGGGAAGGGGCTGGAGAGATGGCTCAGCGGTTGAGACTGCTCTTCCAGAGGTCCCGAGTTCAATTCCCAGCAACCACATGGTGGCTCACAACCATCTGTAATGGAATCTGATGACCTCTTCTGATGTGTCTAGTATACTCACATATATGTCAAATAAATAAATAAATAAACAAACAAATAAATAAATAAATTCAAAAAAGGAAAGGAAGGAAAAGGGAAAATAGTTCTCTTCCCAGAGAACTTCCTGAAGAGACCCTGGACATGCTTGGGACAATGTGGAATAGACATTTATATTCTCTTCCTTGCAAACTGGAACTTTCCCTGTGCCACAGGTTGAGCTGTGTCTCTGCAGAGCCACATGAGCAGAGTGAATTTGGTGACAGTAGTGCTTGCTCTGGACATGTCACATAAAGCTGTGGGCCAATAACAGACATGGCTGCCATGCATCTCTGAGGCTGAACATTTGTTTTCCTTTCTGGGGCCTTTCTCAGCTTGCAGGCTAGATCTCCGACATGCCCTGGAGACTTCCTCGTGACCTAGGTCCACTTCCCCACAGGTGGTTAGAGGAGTCTGGTTCTAAGGAGGTCAGAGGGGAGGGACCTTGGAGCTGAGGCCAGGGAAGCTACGCTTTGTAATATTAAACCCACACGGCACTCTCCAAAGCTTGTTCAACCTTTGCTTTCTTGTCCTTTTCAGTTCCATTGTGAGGGTGGCAGGCCACTCATCAACATCTCTTTTACAGATGGAGCTTCTCTGTGTCAAAGCCACCTGACCCTGTGCTGTCACCATGACACAGACTAGAGTCACCTAGAAAGAGGTGGTCTCAATTATGGATCCACAGATGGCCTAAGGGCACATCTGTTGAAATTTCTTTCCTTCTCTATCTGCCCCCCCCCCCGTGTGTGTGTGTGTGTGTGTGTGTGTGTGTGTGTGTGTGTGTATGTCTTTCTTTTGTTGGTTGGTTGTTTTCAGGACAGGGTGTATCTGCGTAGCCCTGGCTGTCCTGGAACTCACTCTGCCAACCAGGCTGACCTTAAACTCACAGAGATCTGCCTGCCTCTGTCTCCCAACTGTTAGGATTAAAGGTATGCACCACCACCGCCTGGCTTTGTTGAGCATTTTCTTGTTTAATAATTGATGTGGGCGGGCCCAGCCCACTATGGGTGATGCCATCCCAAGGCAGGTGGTCCAGGGTTGCTTAAGGAAGCAGGCTGAGCAAGCCATGGAACAGCATTTCTCTGTGTCTTTGCTTCAGCCCCGGCCTCCAGGTTCCTGCCTTGACTTCCCTCATGATGGCCTGTGAGCTGCAGGAGGAAGTAAACCTTCCCAAGGGGTTTTAGGTCAGTGTTTTATCAACAGGAAGTAAGTTAGGACAGGAGCTGGTAGAGAATGGGTTGTTATGGTGACAGACCAGGCCACGCTGTTTAGGGGAGGATTCTTGACGTATTGGTAGGTTTTGTCTGGAAGTGCACTCAAGTGCTTTGAATTTGCCTGTGGGGGGATAGAAGACAATGCTGAGCAGATGATGGAAGCCTGGCTTGTGAAACCTCAGAGGGAAGCAAAGACTATTAGGGCTGTTGATATTTTGAACTGATAATCTGTGGGCCTTGGTCAATCTCATGGAAGAATCAGCTGTGATTAAGAAGAGACCAACACGAAGAAAGTGAATTCTCGGATTTTCGGGCACAATCCACGCTGGTTGGTTAGTGCCGAGAAGCCATGAGTGATTAAGAGACCAGAATCACTGAGGTGAAACCCAGAAAGCATTTCCTCGGGGTCAGGACACAGGGTTATGACCCAGAGGCTCCAAGGCCCGAGCTCTGAACTGGCAAATGAGCTTGGAAACTTAAATAAAAGTATCTCATGTAGTATCGGTATTGTTGCTATGGAAGTTGCAAGACTGAAGAGGTCATAAGGGTGAGGCTGAGGCATGGTATTGTGAGCTATCAGGAGAGATCGCTGGTGAAGGGGCAGCTTCAGCTGCAGTGGGAACCCCAGTATTGAAGAGTTAGAAAGAGAAGCCTAGGCTTGGCACCACGTGGCAGAGTTGGAGTCCCTGAAGAAGCTAAGTGGGACCACCGTTGAAGGCACAGTCCTGGTGTAGCTGAAGGCACAGTCCTAGTGTGGTTGAAGGCACAGTCCTAGTGTAGCTGGAGCTCAACTAGGAACTCACTATCTTGGAGATGCCTCATTCTGTCAAGGTGGTTTGTGCTGTGTCATCCAGAGCTCAGATGGAATTGAAGGGCTTTTCTTGTGGAGGACACTGTCCCTGGAAACCAAGCTGTGCTAATCCGAAGCAAACTGCTGTTGGGGAAAACCCTGGTCCTCTGGAGTGCTGCTTTGAAATGCCCGATCTCCAGATGTTTCTTAGAGGAAGCTAAGTTGTGGGTTCTTAATGTAAATTATTTTAGAAGAGATGTTTTCTGTCTTTGGTTGGCCCATTCTTCCTTTTTCTGCCTGACTCCTGCAGGCATTTCCCACTCTGAAGCCGGGGATGGAGTCTTCAAGACTAATGTCCTCACTGTCAGCGCTGAGGAAATCTTTGCTTTTCAGCCACTTTTCTCTCTGGGAGCCGGACTTTCACTTCCGAATATAATGAATGTTCTCTCTTACTTTCCTTCCTTTCAGCTTGCTCTTGAGAGAGAACATGGTGGCATTTGGTTCCTGCTATTCCACAGCCTCAGCCCTAGCCCAGGTGTCAAATCTGATAGTTTTCTGTCTTCCCTGTTCATTACTGATAGCTTGTTTCTCATCCCAGGCCTCACCTGAGCACATGGCTTAACTGCTTTGTCGCCTTCTGCCACTACCTGGTGAATCTTCCTAGACCAACGTTAGGGCAAATTACAACCCTGTTTGAAAGCCATAATTAAGTTATCTGGGCCTCGCCTTTCCTTTTTCCCTTTCTCACCTTGAGTGGTAGGCACCTTTCCACACATCTTAGCTGGAGGCCTTACCCTAGTGACTCCTAAGAACTGAGTCTCCCAAGAGGATGGTGAAGAGTAGCCTGATGTGAGTAGCCTACACTGTCACCTGCGGCTGTGACGTCCCAGCCCATGATGCTTCCTAGAGTTGTGTCTGGATTCATGGCCCTTGGCCCACCCACCAAAGGCCATGTGGACATCCCTGGTCTGGACTACTGTCTGGGCCATGTTGATGTCCCAGGGCTACACAGAGCTGGCCCTGCCCCTCGTCTGGCAGTGCAGAAGATCTGGCCCTGGTGCCACGGTACAGGAGAATTATGGGCTGACGAACTTAGCTACCACCCACCTCAACCTCTACTCCATCTTTGAACTGCTGGAGCTTGTGAAGAGGCTGGTTCTGCAGATCCAAAGCTGCAGGACCTTCATGACACAGGGAAACAACAGAATATCCAAGAGGAGCAAAAGGCTGTATAATGGGGCACACCATGAGAGATTCCAGGAGAGATTTTTTTGTTTCTATTATTATTTTTATTTACATTTCTTTGAGGGGCAGGGGAGGTTGCAAAGGCAGAGAGCAGACATGAAGGGACAGAAAGGTGAGTAGCATTGGGGTGCATGATGTAAAATCACAAAGAATCAATAAAAAGTTAAGAGAGAGAGAGAGAGAGAGAGAGAGAGAGAGAGAATGAGAATATGGTGTCTCTATGAAGTCTTGACTATTCCTACCAATCGGATACATTCTCAATTGTGAATTCTACCCATGGGTGTCCGAGTGTCTCTAAATGTCTGTGTGTCCTTCCATTTACTTTCATCCTCTTGCTCCCCCATTTGTATCTTACTGCCAACACCCAGACATTTGAAACCACGCCCTTGCAAGCCTGAGCTGTCTGCTGGGCAGGACGCTGAGCCCCCTGTGACGGACTCGGGAGGGACTGGGGCTGGGTCCCTTCAGTCCTGTAGCTCTATTGACATCACTGATGCCCAACCCTCTGCTCTGCGATTTCCAGCTCACAGACCGAGTCTCCAGGCTCTTGGAGCCGTAGCCAGCATCTGCCTTGTTGTTCGCTCTTTGCCTCTGCCTGCACAGTGCCTCACACACTGCTCAGCAGTATCTGCTCAGAGACAGAGAAGAGGGTGCTGCCTCCCATGTATTTAATTCTGAACCCCCCCCCCCCAAGGATTTCCCAAATTTCTTCACCTACTTCCTGGGCCCTACGTGTTGTCCCTGGGAAACCCCCTTCCTCTTGTTACTCAGCAATTCCTAAGTGTCTAAAGGCTGGAGTCTGGCCCTGCTTCCCTTTTGAAGGGGTAAAGAGACCATACATCTGACCTCAGGCATGCTTACAGACATGGCTGGAATTAGTGTTGCTTCAGGACCTGGGCGAGGTTTCTGCAGAGATCCTCACATTTTCTAGAATGGACACGGCTTCACATGGGTGAGGGTCTGAAGAAGCAGAGACTTCCAAGCTCAGACTTCCTCCTAGGACCTTTCCCATACCCACAAATACAAAATCATGGGTTCTGTAATGCCCCCTCCACAGTCACAGGAGGGCTGTCAGCATTCCTTGCTAAAAAATTACTTTTGGGGCTGGAGAGATGGCTCAGCGGTTAAGAGCATGGACTCCTCTTCCAGAGTCCTGAGTTCAATTCCCAGCAACCACATGGTGACTCACAACCATCTGTAATGGGATCTGATGCCCTCTTCTGGTGTGTCTGAAGACAGCGACGGTGTACTCATATACATAAAATAAATAAATAAATCTTTTTTAAAAAGTAGTGTTTTGTTTATTGGTGTGAACATGCCATGCACATGTCTGAAGGTCAGGGGACAACTGTGGGAGTCTGTCCTCTGCTTTCATCATGTGGATCTTAGGGTCTGAACTCCGGTCAGGTTTGGTAGCAAACACCTGCTGAGATATCGTTGAGGCTTTTTCTTTCCTCACCTGGGCCATAGTTACCAGGTACGTGCCTGATAATTCATTAAACTGCACATTTGCTTTCTCTGAACCTTTTCTGAATGTATGTTGTATTTTGCAATGTAAGAAGACAAGAGAGAGAGAAAAAAAAAACATTTTTTCCTCACTCCAAGTCCCATCAATCACAGAGAGGTAGCGTCCATCGGCACTGGGGCGCTAGGCCCAGCTCTGAATTGTCACTGTCCCAACCCCGAAACACAAACACTTCCACACAAAATAAGTTTATTGATTTTTAAGACAAGGAATGTTGACGGCCCTGCAGTCGTTTCTACTGTAAGGAGGGCACATCTCAGAACTGGTGATCTTGTATTTGTGGGTGTCATGTTGAGAAGGAGCCCAGAGGCCCAAAAAGCACTATGACTCAAACTGGGTCTCAGGGTAAAAGAGGGATTTAGCCAAGTGGACATTTTACTTGAGGGAACAGTGGGAACAAACATTGCGATATAGAACTGTGTGTTTGGGTCTGAAGCATTAAGGACACCCTGACACTGTGTGGGGAGGTAGATGCTGGGGGTATGTTTGCCTTAGAGGCCTGACTTACTGTCCCAGCCCTAAATGTGGGCAAATGCCACTTTCAAGCCCCGTACAAAAGCGATCACAAGGTTTTCTCAGTTTGGTTTGCTGTTTTGCCTAAACCACAGGCCCGTGTGAGCTCATAATCTCTATCCCAGACAGGCAGAAAGTTACATCTGCCAGACACATGACATGGATGCCGAGTTCCTGCAGACACAGTTGCTCCAGCCTCAAATTCCAGCCCAGCCCCTCCAGCCCTGAATTTCAGCCCAGCCCACCCCGCAGCTGCTTCCAAGTTCAGTACCAACTGGTGCACAGGGAGAGAGCCACAAGGCCTGTGGGCTGCAGCATCTAGCAGGGGGGTTGCAATGAGCTATGAGATGACCCACCGTCACCCCCAGACCAGGGTCCTAGAATTCAGAACTTTACCCACGATGTCTGAGGGTCTGGCTGTATCTGGACCGGGGATGAGATGTGTTAGAAGAGTTCGTGAACTCCAGACAGGGCTAGTAAGTTTAACAAGGAGAGTCCGGTCTGATCTAGACCCTTTGCATTCAAACAGGGGCTGCGGTGAGGGGCAGCACCCAAATCCAAGCGGGGCTGTCCCTGGCAACTGTGGTTCACGAGAACTGTCTCTGCGCACCGCTACGATAACCCCCCCCCCCTTCATTTAAGCAAAGGCCTCGTGTTGGAGATGCTGTCACATTCCACGGGGATCAGAGCAGCTTCAGGAGAATCCCATGCGTGATCAGGAGTGGGACATTCAGGCAGCCTTTCTGGGGGAGCCTGCGCTGTGGAAACTGCCCGTCTGGGCCTGGAGAGGTGACTCCATCATGAAGGAGCCCGGCAGCTCTGTGGTAGGAATGGCTCTCTTAGAGACCATCTGGTGAATTGTCGTTAGACTGCTTTCTCATTAAACAGCCTTCAGATTTGGCTCCACAGGCAGCTTGCCTTCAATAAGAGAGGCCATGGCCCACCAGCGTGGTAGCTGGATTTTCATTAGTAAATTAATAAACTGGCTGCCTGGGTGCATACACATCTGTTAAGGGAAGCCCACCCAAGTGGGGCCAATTCTGCGCCTACTTAATTGAGATTCTGACTGTGCAAGGACAAGCCCCGGCCATAGTCCAGGTGCCAAGGAACCCTCTTCTGGACTTTTCTCAGCCGAACTGGTCAGCTGTCCAGTAGACTAGCTCTGTGAATTGGAGCTGCCTGGTCAGATGGCCGGAATCATCTGCACAGAGGATACGGCAGTGCCAGGTTCCAAGCGAGCGTTCCAGGCTCCACATTCTGAGTCAGACTCCCGGCGCCAGACCAAAGGCTCCTGGCAGGGAACGGTAAGGGCTTGTCTGGTGCGTTTGTTCCTCCACACACATGCCTGGAGTGTCCTACATTTCACACCCCTTTATATCCCTTCATCCACAGTGGCTCCAAAAGCTGGTGACCATCGGAGTCGCTCGGGGAGCCTTTAAAAACTGATTTAATTGACATGTCTTATGTAGGAACAGGGAGTGTTTATGCTCTCTTGACAAAAAAAGCTCAGTTTTCAAAAGTATACCTCTAAGTAACATGGGATGAATAATATGCTTTTTGGATAAAATTTATTTCACTTAGGAACTTGCCATGGAACTCACTATGTAGACCTCTGCCTGCCTCTGCCTCCCAAGGGTCACAGGCATGAGCCACCATGCCTGGCCCTTTCGAGAATTTAAAATTACGTTAATGTTATCAGGGCACAGCTGTGAAGTTCAAAAGAAAACTGACTTGAGCTGGGGTTTTTCCTTCTACCATGTGCATCTCGGGGGATCGAACTTGGGCCTTCAGTCTTGGTAGCAAGTGCTGTTACCCAGCGAGACATTTTACGAGTCCTATTTATGGCCTAAATATCTTTTTAATTCAATTATTCTTCAGCTCAGACATTTATCTAGCTCTTTTTATATTTGGATTGTTCAGATACTTTCCTGAGCCTAAGAAGTTCCTTTGAGTTTTTTGACCATTTCCCTTGTTAATTTCATGTGTGTTTATAATCCACTCTGTTCACAGCCAGCCCTCCACCCTCCTTACCCTGTCTATACCCCTGCCATGCCTCCTGCCAGCCCTCCACCCTCCTTACCCCGTCTAAACCCCTGCCATGCCTCCTGCCAGCCCTCCACCCTCCTTACCCTGTCTAAACCCCTGCCATGCCTCCTGTCCTCACACCAAATCCCCCCCATATATTCTTGGCCTTTGCTTTGTTTTGTTGATTTTGTTTTGGTTTTTGTTTTGTGACCCACTGGATTTAACCAGGTCCCTCCGTGGCATGGGCGGAGGGGTGTACTGTCGTCTGGGTCACTCACGGTCGGCTGTATTCCTAAAGAAAACGACTTTCTGTGCGGCAGCAGCTCATGGCTCCCATTAGCTTTCCTGGGTGTGCCGGGCCCCACTGAGCCCTCCTCTGTCATGAGTTCAGTTCTCTGTGGGCCCTGTGGGGGCAACTGCAGCTGTTGTAATCACAAATGTCATGGCTGTGTCCTGCCTTGGGGCAGCATTTTATGGCCTGTGTGGGAAAGATCTTCTCACTTCTTGTGTTTTCATTTTTGTGTTTAGTTTGTTTGTTTGTGGTGTGCAAGGATGAAAGCCAGGGTCAAGCATACATTAGGTAAATGTTCTACCACTAAATCATATCCCCACTCTGAAGACTTTTCTCTTCCTCCTCCTGCTCCTGCTCTTCCTCCTCCTGTTCCTCTTCCTCCTGCTCCTCCTCCTGCTCCTCCTGCTCCTGCTCCTCCTCCTGTTCCTGTTCCTCCTCCTGCTCCTCCTCCTGCTCCTCCTCCTGATCCTCCTCCTCCTCTTCTCCTCCTCCTCTTCTCCTCCTGCTCCTCCTCCTCCTCCTGTTCCTCCTCCTCCTCCTCCTCCTCCTGCTCCTCCTGCTCCTCCTCCTCCTCCTCCTGCTCCTCCTCCTCCTCCTGTTCCTGCTCCTCCTGTTCCTGCTCCTCCTGCTCTTCCTCCTCCTGTTCCTCCTCCTCCTGCTCCTCCTCCTCCTGCTCCTCCTGCTCCTCCTCCTCCTCCTCCTGCTCCTCCTCCTCCTCCTGTTCCTGCTCCTCCTGTTCCTGCTCCTCCTGCTCTTCCTCCTCCTGTTCCTCCTCCTCCTGCTCCTCCTCCTCCTGCTCCTCCTGCTCCTCCTCCTCCTGCTCCTCCTCCTCCTGCTCCTCCTCCTCCTGCTCCTCCTCCTCCTGCTCCTCCTCCTGCTCCTCCTGCTCCTCCTCCTCCTGCTCCTCCTCCTGATCCTCCTCCTCCTCTTCTCCTCCTCCTCTTCTCCTCCTGCTCCTCCTCCTCCTCCTGCTCCTCCTCCTCCTGCTCATCCTTCTCTTGCTCCTCCTCCTGTTCCTCCTCCTCCTCCTGTTCCTCCTCCTCCTCCTGTTCCTCCTCCTCCTCCTCCTCCTGCTCCTCCTGCTCCTCCTGCCCCTCCTCCTTCTGTTCCTCTTCCTCCTGTTCCTCCTCCTCCTCCTCCTCCTGCTTCTCCTGCTCCTCCTGCTCCTCCTGCTCCTCCTGCTCCTCCTGCTCCTCCTCCTCCTCTTCTCCTCCTGCTCCTCCTCCTCCTCCCGCTCCTCACTGTTATCACTGAGGGAAGATGTGTGTGATAGGGTCTGTGAGTGAGGACGCACACACACCATCATCACACGTTTATGAAGGTCAGAGGTGAACCCCACAGACTTGGTTCTACCCTTTCACCTTTACGTGGGTTCTGGAGGTCAAACGCAGGTTCTCAGGATTGTTTGCGAGCACTCTTACCCTAGCCTTGAGATCTTTTTAGCATAGAGAATCCCAGCTGACACTGGCAGAGCCTTTGATAACAGTGGTGCATGAGGAACAGCAGATACAGAAGGCGACTTTCAAGGACCGACTTCTTAAAGATCCTACAGGCGATTGGACACCATTCGCGGTGAAAGACTGCCTTCAGCCTCTCCAACCCCACACTTCTCCCCAGAGTGCTCCTATCCACTTAGCTGTACTCTAAGTCATCACAGGTTTTGTGAAGCCTTCTGCCTCTAAGCAACCTTCCTGAATTGAGTCTGCATTAGCGGGTTCTCAGGATTCTCCTCAGTCCTTCCCAACCCATAATGTGTTCATTTATCTTTAATCTTTGTTTTTAAAATCTGTATGCGTGGGAGATCTGCTTGTCTGTGTACCTCATGTGTGCAATGCCTGAGAGGCTATAAGAAGATGCCAGATCCCCTAGGACTCGAGTGACAGGGAGTTGTGAGCTCCCATGTGAACGCTGGGAATTGAACTCAGGTCTTAATGGCTGAGCCTTCTCTCCAGCCCCATGCTGAGACATTCTTTACGCTTAGGTATGTGTTTGGCATTTCCACTCCATTGACTTCATATCTGAGTTTTGGGTCATCACTGCTTAGAGAGCTCTGGACCAGAATGGCCCCGACTTGCTGCTATTTTGAGTCTTGGGTCAACACTGCTTTTGGATGACAACTCTGCTATTGGATGACAAAGAGTGAGCAGGGTCAGGGTGGCGCAGGTGGAAGCTTCGCTTTCTGCAAATCACCTTCTGCCTCTGGATTAACTTATCTACAAACTGAGGGCCGTGGGGATAGTTTCTGCTCTCCTCCCTTCAAACTCTGACTTCCACCTTTCTCTTCTGTGCAGCGCACAGGGAGGGAGCGGACGTTAGCGATACTCTGGAAACTGTTCTACACTGAAGACACCAGAAGGTCCACGGACCCTCCCTCTGTCCCATTTCTGCGAGTAGCTATGGCCCTGACTGACATAGATGTGCAGAAACAGATCAAGCACATGATGGCGTTCATCGAGCAGGAAGCCAACGAGAAGGCAGAGGAGATAGACGCCAAGGCAGAGGAAGAGTTCAACATTGAGAAAGGCCGGCTGGTGCAGACCCAGAGGCTGAAGATCATGGATTATTTTGAGAAGAAGGAGAAACAGATAGAGCAGCAGAAAAAAATCCAGCTGTCCACCATGAGAAACCAGGCTCGGATCACAGTCCTCAGAGCCCGAGACAATCTCATCCTGGAACTTCTCAAAGACGCGAAGATGAGACTCAGCAGAATTGTGTCGGATGAAGAGATCTACCAGGATCTGCTCGATAAACTGGTTCTCCAAGCCTTGCTCCGGCTGCTGGAGCCTGTGATGATTGTCCGATGCAGGCCACAGGACCTCCACCTGGTGGAGTCTGCGGTCCTAAGAGCCATCCCTCAGTACATGATGCTCTGCCAGAAACATTTGGAGGTCCAGGTTGATCAAGTTGAATACTTGGCTTCTAATGCTGCTGGAGGGGTGGAGGTTTACAGCAGTGATCAGAAAATAAAGGTTTCCAATACCCTGGAGAGTCGACTGAATCTCGCAGCCCTGCAAAAGATGCCAGAGATTCGAAGGACTTTGTTTGGTGATAATGCCAACAGAAAGTTCTTCATATAGGCTCTTGGAAGGGAAGCCTGTGTTGAACTGCAAAAGTCTAAGTCATTTGGTCAAAGGGAACTTGGGGGGGGGTTATCTTCTGTCCCTTCTCTACAGTCATTTCCTACGTTTGAATAGCTAAGAACGTTACACATTGCTAACTTTTGAATAAATCCCAAATTATGTGCAGAAATCAAATTATGTGCATTTCATCTGTCTTGACCATTTCTGGGGCATTTCAAAGTCTGGGATGAAGATGTATCTGTCAGCTTTGCCTTAGGTGAGATGTAAATTGTACCTTTGACCTAGGCGTCTGAAGCTCTAAGCTTACTCAAATATGAAGTGTGGTTTCCCTCTTGTTTCAGGTGTAGTAACTTGGGACAATGGTATTTAATGAGGGTCAGCATCATGAATGTGAAAACCCCCAGGCAATCAGAAACTGCACCTGCAGTTTAACGTCCCTGTAGCCACTGCCTTGAGATTCCTGCTGACATCTCTGGAGCTGTGTTGTGCGGGAGAGGTGGCAGTGGGTATGTACCGTGGGTCTGGAGCCTCGGTTCATGCACGCTACTGATTCCAGAAGCCCACCCGTATTCCTGAAACTTGTTCTTGGCCCGTCTCTCCATCTCCCCGGTGCTCCGAAGCCCAGCCTTCTTCTACATTACCAGTTAACATTGCCACCCCTCTGAGCCTGCGTGCGCGCTGGTTGGAGGAAGGCGTGCAGGTTCTACGGTGTTCAGAGGTTACAGTGGGAGACTGATCTCAGCTCAGGCTCAGTGTGTAGCTTTTGAGGCTGATGGGAAAAAGAACCCAGAAGCTGTCAAAGTATCAGGTATCAAGAATTGAGGCAGAATCCTCAGGAATGTCTGAGGGTGTGCCTGGGGCCTGCAGAGAGCCCTACACCTGCTTGGAGCATTCCCTTGGACAGTCGAATTTGGGCTATCTCTCCCAACAGCTTGAAGTACTTTCTGGGAGAAGCCAAGAAATAGATCGTGGTCATTTTTGTCTACACACGTGCATTATGTAGTGTAAAGTGAATGGTGGAGCTGGAGATAGAAATAGTCCCGTAGGTAAGAACACTCGGTGCTCTTTCAGAGAACCTGAGTTCAGTTCCCAAGATCTGCACGGTGGCTTGTAACTACTCATCTCTAACTCATCATCTAGTTCCAGAGGTTCCCATTCATTACAGCCTTTGCAGGCATCAGGCTCACGTGTGGTACACACATAATACACACACACACACACACACACACACACACACACACACACACACACGAGGCAAACACTCCTAAATGAATAGCAAAATCTATGTTGGGTTTTCTTTATTCAGGAAGACATTAAAGAGTAAACAAACACAAAAAGCAGAGAAATTAAGACAGGAAGCCCTTCCGACAGCGGCACACTTTCTTCCCCTGCCTTTAGGCAAAGGCTCCTTCACTTTTAGTTTACTCTGGAGCCCACACATTTCGTATTTAGTTCTGTGTGACTATGTATGCTTTCAGGCTGAATCTGTGTCTGAGTTCGTGCCATTGACTAAAGGGTTTGGAACAGAGGAAACTCCAAACAACTTCCTGGAGTCGGTGCTTATGCCTGGTTAGAACCATGTACTGAATAGAAGGCTGGAACGCCTCGCAGGACCCAGAGGCAGAAATCCCATGGGGCCTCGGGAAAGGGCTGGGATTAAGGCTCACAAGCCACTCAAATCTTTTATTTCCTAAGTCCCATCTCCATGTCTCCATGTTTTGCCAAATTCTCTCTCTCACAGAGTCGATATGCTACACATTGCTCCTTCTCTTCCTCCCCTTCTTCTTCCTCCTTGCCCTCTCTGCCTATGGTTCCAGTACAACCCCTTCATGTCCCTTCAGCAATACAAAAAGGCGATGTTTAATCAAGCCCTGGCTTTTCCTCAGTTCCCAGTCACAGGACCTCGTCCCCTTGAGGGGTCAGCACAATATGGCCTTTATGTGCTAGACCCCATTTTCCCACCGGTCTCTTCTACACACCGCCTTCCAGACAGGGGTCCTCTTACTTCTTCGTGGCCCTGCTGCTTGTGGCTTTTGCATCTGGCGTTGGGCAACATAGGAGGCTCATGAATGTTCTGGGTGTGGGACTCCAGGGTCTCTTCAGAGAAGGAGCGGGAAAGGCATCTCTGGGGTATTTCAGAATCAGAGCTTGACAAAAACATCCTTCTCCACTGGCTGTATGTCACGGAGCTGCTGAAGTTAAGGCAGACTGTGCATGTCTCGTGCCTCGCTTCTTCCTGATGTATCTGGGGGTTTCTGCGTGTCTTCTCTCCATGGGCATAGCTTTACTTTGCACCTGTGTGCACAGAGCAGGACTGTCTGAAAGGCCTGTGCCTGACCAGTGTTCTCCACACGTGCTGTGGGAAATGCACATTTCAGCCTTTGAATCTGCATGGCTTTAACACTAACCTGACACCGCTTCTCCATGCAGTGGAGTTCCCAGCTCTGTGCCCTCCTCCAGGGTCTTTGCTTTGGGAGTGCTCATGCATTTTGTAGGCAGGTGGGTGGGCCCTCTTCATTAGCAGTCGCATCCTACCCCAAAGAACGTGTGTCCTTGGAGCAAACTTAGGAAGCCCACAGTCAGATGCAGCTCTTCCTTCATGCTCCCTTCATTAGCGCCTCCTCCTGAGGTGTCAGGCAAACTGCTCGCTTCAGGGCAGAGAGGCTAAGCCTGAAGTGGCATGTGTACTGTCACCAGCAGCTCCTGCCACCACCACACAGATGTGTGCATCATCAACAGTTAGGCCTGTCATCAGGCAGAGGAGGAAAACACTCTCAGCTTTGCTTCCCGGAGAGCAGCAGACAGAGATGGGTGGGTGAGGCCAGTCCAGAGAAAGCTGGGAGACCAGACCTGCAACAACGAAGACACAGTAGGGCTCTGGCCTGACTGTAAAGTCATTGGGACCTTAGAAATGGGCCACTGGATTATTCTGGACCCAACCACAGCCCTACTGGCACCTCTGAAGAGCACCTCGCTTGACTGCCTGGGGACACTGCTCTTTACCCTCCCCAGGCTTTCCCCAGAGTACACTTTAGTACACTTTACTTTCACCTCAGATCCTTCCTCTGGTTACCCTCACTTCTGACAGAAAGGCAGCTCAGGTTACCTTCCCCCAACACTGCCCCTAGTTTCTGTTGTAAAGCAAAAGGAAACCCTGGCTTTCTAGCTCACAGGACTTATCCTGCAGGGTGGGCCCTCTCTTATGGGAAGACGGGGTACTTCTGCCTGAAGACACAGCAAAAGGGGGACCCCTAGGCTCTACAATGCAGGCCTTCTACTCTTTGCCTACATCCTTTGCCATCTTCTGAGAGAGATGAGTGTGAACTCTTTCATAACTCAGCAATAAGCCTATGGAGGGTGGTGCTGGGTTCATCCTGGAGGCTTCCAAACCAGTGAAGACTTGTCCTGGAGGTTATATGAGGCTCAGAGGTCTAGGACATCCAGCAAGCTGAAGGTCTGCTTGAGTCTGAAGTCCCGAGGGAGTAAGGATGCAGTCTGGTCAGGGTCACAACCTGCTGATACCTACCTGCTGATAACCTGAGACCAAGAATAAGTCTTTTTTCTTTCTTTCTTTTTTTTTAAATAAAACACACTGTGTAGGAGTTGAGAGACTTGGTGGCCAGCGGGTCAGAAATGTCAGCAACTACAAAGCCATAGCTGGCACCACAGAGAGACCTTCATTTGTTCACTCTCAGGGTGTTTGAGCTCCGGTCAGTCACAATGAGGACCACAGCAGTGGCACCTGTACAAGAGAGGAGAGATGGGAGTGTGCCCAAAGGAACAGAGTGGGCAGGAAGGTAAACTGTGTGCTCTGCCCATGGAACCTAACCCAGGGATGTCCCCCAGTGGGTACTGACAAACCTCTGAAAAAGAAGGAAAGAAAGGGAGGGAAAAGAAATATAGACATGCAGAAAAGGAGGGGTAGGAGAGTGGAGGGAAGGGGAGGAGAAGAAAGGGGAAGGAAAGGAAGCAGGATGGCTGGGGCCTAATTGGCCAGGAGGAAAACAGTGGGAGGTATTTAAACTTTTTTTTTTTTTTTTTTTTTTTTTTTGAGTCCTGGCTTTTCACTTAGTGGAACTGCATATCAACAGACTTCTTACTCACACATTCTGAAAATATTTATAGCACCATTACTAAGTGCCCTCTGCACTGAACAGGACAATTAAGGCCCCAGCCTTGAGGAACTTTCTGATATAGAGGGCATCAATGGGAGGAACCGCCAGGGGCACTAAAAGACAATTAGCCAAATGGATGGACCTAGAAAGAAGGTTTAAGTTGGTCTGAGAAAATACTAAGGAGTTATAGTTCAAGAAGTCCTCCATAACTCCAGCTCAGCCAGGGCCCTCCTAACTGTCCCTGGTATCTGGGGGATGGGGGGATGGAGAGGCAGCCATATTAGCAGAACAGCAGAGAGGATGAGGACAGGGCAGAACAAATGTTCTCAGCAGAGTGAGCTATGAAGTGGCCACTCTTGTCTTGGTCTGAGTGCCATAGATACCAGAATGCTTTAGATAAGATCATTTCTAAGCATCAGAAATGTGTTGCTCACAGGCTGGAAGCTGGAAAGTCAAGTTCCCAGAGGTTTGGTATTAGGGGTCATCACTGATGGTGTTTTCTATAAGACTCCCTATGGTAGAGGGGTCACCAAGCTCCCTCAGGCTCTCTCATCCCATTCGTGAAGGTGTACTCCTAATTACGATCTAACCCCTTCCCCTCAAATAGCTATGATTTGTTTTAGCTTGTTTTGTTTTATGGTGCTGGGGATGGAACCCAGGCTTCTCCCTATGTCCAAGGACCAGGTATGTTCCTAAGAAGTCAGCTTTAAGATACCAGGGCTACAATGTATCTATGGGGTTAGTAAAGAGGCAGGTGAATGCTTCAGACCTTAGGCTTCCCAAGAGCATCTGAAAAGGGCATGCTTGCTGCTTACCAGGCTCACCCACTAGAAAGGCTCACCACACTAGGAGCTTGGGGTCGTCATAATAGCAGCTTGTACTCTCCAGCAGCCCTTGATATAAAGAAATCAGCGTATCAGAGGCTGGGCGCTGGGTGGGAGATCGCTGACAGAGGTTCTTGTTGCAGAGTTGCAAGCCATTTGCTGGAATAACCTAGTAATTCACTTTCTGTCCTAACTTTCCTTCGGTAAGGCAGGAGAGAAATGCAGCTTCTCATTGGGGTGTTTTGACGGTGAAATAAAACAAAATAGAAAGCTCTTGTAAAAAGCCAAAGAGAGATCTACGTGTCCCATGCTAATTTTCATACTCAGCCTTAACTCGGGGAATTATTTCATTACCACATTATACAAGAAATAAGGAAACATTATGAAGTCCAGAATGATTAAAGAGCCTAAAAACCTTGAAAGTTTAGTATTTGAAAGTTTTTAATTTGGCTATCCTTTTAAAGTTACCATATCCTCACTTTCCCAGCTAAATAAAAAATGGCATCTTTACATAATTATACACAATGAATTTATTACACTTACCTTTTTATACCCAGCTTTTTCACATAATGGGATCATGGGTCTATGTAATTTTCACCTTCTTTGTTTGCTTGTTTGTTTCGAGACAATTTTTCTCTGTGTAGCCCTAGCTGTCCTGAACCTTCCTCTGTAGACCAGGCTGGCCTTGAACTCACAGAGATCTGCCTGCCCCTGCCTCCTGAGTGCTGGGATTAAAGGTGTGTGTCATTACTGTCCAGCTGTCATTTTCCTTTTCAATGTCCATAAACTACGGCAAACAACATGTTTCATAATTAAATGAACCCAGCAGAAATCGACAGCTGAGCTACTTTCAGTGTTTCATTTCTGTAAATAATACTGTGAGTAACACATTTTTAAAAAGTAAAACAGATCTATGTGTAGTATTTTGTCTAAGTGTGCTACTGAGAGATTCCATAGTAAAAACGTGGAGATATGCTTTGAGAGAGAGAGAGAGAGAGAGAGAGAGAGAGAGAGAGAGAGAGAGAGAGAGAGATTCTTGTGGCGTTGGTTGGTCTCAAACTCACTGTGTAATCAAAGCTGACTTTCAAATCCTAATGTTCCTGCCTCTGTGTATAGAGACTCCTTTGTACAAACATACAATCATTGGCCTAATGGTGCACATGCAGTATTTTAATGTGACTTAAAATGGTCTTATTCATCTATTTATTTTACTCACTACTATTGTGGTAAGCAGGAAATGCATGAGGGTTAGGAGGTCAGAGTCTAGAATAACCTACTTCAAATCCAGGCCCTGCCACTTTATCCTTCAACAAAGCTCTAAGTCTCCATATTTATCCATTAGTCAGCAAGTCAACCCTGGGCAACTTTCTTTTCCCGGTCACTCTTTAGATGATCACAGTGCTTGCCTTTTCAATGTGTAAGAATCGTTCCATAGAAAGCCTTCGTCAGAACTGACAGGTACTCAGTAAGTGCTCCGTAAATACCAGCCACTCCCATTTTTAAAAACTCCATGTTCTGTGTCAGGAAGCATTCTTGGAGAGATTTTTTTTGTTTATTAATTTTTGTCTTGTGTGTTTGAGTGTCTTACGTGCATGTATGTGTAGGATAGTCCATATATGTGGGTAGTGTCTGGTACTCCCGGAGGCTAGAAGAAAGCGTCAGATCCTCTGGAACTGGACAGACAGTAGTTGGTCACCATAGGTCCTCTGGAAGAATGGCCAATACTCTTTACTTCAGAGCCATTATTCCAGTCCTGAGGTCATCATTTATAGTGATGTGTTATTCAGTGTCATTGTATACTTTGTTTGTCTTAATAAGGCAGTGATTTTTGGGGTACCTAAAGTTCTGTCCCGGTTTTAAGTATTTCCACCCTAGACTTGGAATTAAAGACTGTTATGGTTTTTAGGAGTCTGCTAAATCATATGCTAGATTGCTTTAACAGAAGAGATTTTAAGATTAGGGCTCAAGCGTGGTTTTCAAACTGCAGCAGCAGGAACTACACACAATCTTGGACGTTTCCATCCCGCTCCTACCTCCCTTTTTAAAGTTGTCCAGCTGCAAGGCATACACTTCAGATTCCTGAACTTTTGAGACGGTCCCTTGGTTGTGAAAGGGACCAGCATGTGGAGGGGGGAAGAGGTGCTGGTGGTAAAGGAGAAAGAGGAGGAGGAGGAAGAGGAGGAGGAGATAAGAGCAGTTTTGAATGTCATAAACGCCCTCTCTGACTTAGTAATATTATCATGGTTGACAGATGCAGCAGCGGTCACGTGGCGTGAGCATGACGTCATAGCTCCTGGCCTGTGCCCAGCAGCTGTGGGAGGAAGGGAGGGAAGGTCGTCTGCATCACCCCAAGTTGGCAAGTTCTTTAAAGGAAGACTTGAGGGCCTGGCAACTCTTCTTGGTCCCCTGAGTGCAGAGGAAAGAGATGCTCCGCTTTTTCTGATGGACTGGAAATGCTATTTCGCTGCTTCATTAACAACTATTTGCTGCGTGCATCTGGATACCCAACTCCGACTGCAGGCCAATGTCTGTGCCAGCTGATCTGCCCATTTCCTCTCCCTGCACTCTGACTGTCCACATCTTAGTACCCAGGAAGTAGGCTTGGAAACAGAATGAGAAAACTTTAGGTTCCAGCCAGGATGTGAGGAGGGGACAGGCAGCTTTAGGCACCCCAATTCACACCCCAGCCTCTGAAGCTGGGACTCCTGGGGTGCAGAAACTTCCTGAAAGAAAGGGGAGAGGCTGGATGGGACAGGGCAGACCGGCAGACAGAACTTACCTGGATCTGTAAGGCAGAGAGGGCATTTTTGAGAGACATCAAGATAACTGACCAAGAGATAGCAGTGCTGACCGAGTGAGGGAGCGCTTCCTTCCCTCCCCAGCCTATGACGGTTCCACTTCCCTCTAGAATGCCTGCGACAGATGGGCAAAGACCCAGGGAACATTTCCAGCTTTAGGTTTTGCATGTGTTCTAGACAGCTTCCTATTGCATGCAAATGCCAACTCCTTCACAGGCAATCGTGGCTCCAAATGCTCCAACCCCTGCATGTCTGTGTGCACATACATAAATACATACATACATACATACACACACCACAAATATACACACACAGGCACACACATACACAAACACACGTATAAACACAATATGCACACACATGTACACTGGCACACATATACACACATACATACACACATACCACAAATTCACGCACGTGTGCATGCACAAATGTGTGCACACATGCACGTGCCCACACACACGTTCTTCTTAGACCTCTTAAGAAATAAATCTATGCAGCTTCTTGTACATTTTTAGGCTTAAGCATTCAAATGTTTTCCCTCAGTTTAAATCGTTACATGGAATACGCTTTCTGGTATATTGCAAATATTGACATTTTAAAATAGCATTGTTACAGTACTCTGAAACATGTTTCTAAATGCAAAGCCATGGTGGTTGGATGCCCACCACCATCCCTTTAAAAATGCATGAAGACGATGGAACTGTCTCTCTGTCATTACACACTTCCCCTCCTCTCGGTGAGCCCACACTTTATGAATGGAAGTCTCCTGTATCTCGGCGCAGCCCTGCTTGCTCGGCAAGGCTATTTTTGCAAACCTGGATTCACACAGAATGAGTTTTTAACACAATTCTTGTGACTGTGCTCTCTTTTTGTCATTTTAAAAATCATTTTTGACAACTTTATATTTGATCAACTATACCATTATCCTCTCTAAACCCCTGAACCCTTCTTCCCAACAACTCCCTGTCTGCCTCTCTGTGTGTGTATATGTTCCTGTGTGGGTGCCTGTGTGCATGTGAGTATGGGTGAGTACCTGTGTGTGTGTATGTATGTGTGTATGCACATGCATGTATGTATGTGTGTTATGTGTGTGCCCAAATTTTTGTGCATGTGTATGTGCCCCGATTCAGGTTGCTTGATTGGGTAGGGTGGGGGTGGATTGGCATGAGTGGGGGTGAGGGTGGGTTAGCATGGGTAGGGGTGAGGGGTGAGGTGGGTTAGCATGGGTAGGGGTGAGGGGTGAGGTGGGTTAGCATGGGTAGGGGTGAGGTGTGTTAGCATGGGTAGGGGTGAGGTGGGTTAGCATGGGTAGGGGTGAGGGGTGAGGTGGGTTAGCATGGGTAGGGGTGAGGGGTGAGGTGGGTTAGCATGGGTAGGGGTGAGGGGTGAGGTGGGTTGGCATTGGTAGGGGTGAGGTGGGTTGGCATTGGTAGGGGTGAGGTGGGTTGGCATTGGTAGGGGTGAGGTGGGTTGGCATTGGTAGGGGTGAGGGGTGAGGTGGGTTAGCATGGGTAGGGGTGAGGTGGGTTGGCATTGGTAGGGGTGAGGTGGGTTGGCATTGGTAGGGGTGAGGTGGGTTGGCATTGGTAGGGGTGAGGGGTGAGGTGGGTTAGCATGGGTAGGGGTGAGGTGGGTTAGCATGGGTAGGGGTGAGGTGGGTTATCATGATTAGGGGTGAGAGTGGGTTGGGATAGGTAGGGGTGAGGTGGGTTGGTGGCATGGGTAATGGTGAGGGGTGAGGTGTGTTAGCATGGGTAGGGGTGAGGGGTGAGGTGTGTTAGCATGGGTAGGGGTGAGGGGTGAGGTGTGTTAACATGGGTAGGTGTGAGGTGGGTTAGCATGGGTAGGTGTGAGGTGTGTTAGCATGGGTAGGGGTGAGGGGTGAGGTGTGTTAGCATGGGTAGGGGTGAGGGGTGAGGTGTGTTAGCATGGGTAGGGGTGAGGGGTGAGGTGTGTTAGCATGGGTAGGGGTGAGGTGTGTTAGCATGGGTAGGGGTGAGGGGTGAGGTGTGTTAGCATGGGTAGGGGTGAGGTGTGTTAGCATGGGTAGGGGTGAGGGGTGAGGTGGGTTAGCATGGGTAGGGGTGAGAGGTGAGGTGGGTTAGCATGGGTAGGGGTGAGAGGTGAGGGTATATTGGCATGCATAGAGAAAGGGAGGCCTCCAGGAGCCATTGGGTAGTGTGTGGAGCCTTGTTCTTAGAGGTTGACGCTGTTTTATCTGGAAAAGGCAGAGTGAAGAGAGTGAAACTGAGTGCATTCATTACCTCAGCTCACAGACCTCCTCTCAGTCTGTGCTTCGCGGTTCCAACCAATCTTTGAGAGAAATCATTGAACTTCAAGGTTTCCGGTGGCTGTGTGGCGGCTTTCTGTTTAGCCTAGAGCAAGGAATCTATGAACCATGTTTTCGAAATCTGTGAGCACAGCCTGGGAAACCTCACACCCCGATTGGCTGGGAAGGCAAGCTGAGAGGTGCCTCTCTCAGATGTAGCACTTTTGAAGGATCTCAGCTCCTTACTTTTATAGACGCTCTGCAGAAGCCTACAAGTGCAGCGCCACAAAGGCAGACATTTAAATGCAGACACAAAGTGGACGGACACGTGGCCCAGGGCGCTAGCCTCTCAATCTGGTGAATCACACTTCATAACGTTCTGCTCAGATGGCTTCACGAGAGTATGGTAGCAGCGTGGAGAGGTCTTGCCTGGCCTCAGTCCTCAGCTGCACTCACAGCCCGTATAGGTGGCTCTTTCAACACCAGCTCTACCTCAGGCTTTGAGTTTGCTACATTCTGCCCATACGAATGACGGGAAAGATCTTAGAAACAGGTTCTAGGCCTGTGACGTGGGGAACTCCGTGGTTTTATGTATCTTTCTGGATCCAGGGAATGGTCCAGAAAGAGAAAGCACGGTTAGGTGTGTCGCCTGGGTGAGGTACATCCCACAAGAAAGACTAAAGCCAGAGTGGTTTGTCAGTGTGCTAGCCTAGACTAATGTCCCTGCTGCTTGTGACGTGGTTTGTCAGTGTGCTAGCCTAGACTAATGTCCCTGCTGCTTGTGACTAGGAGTCAGTCTACAGTGGTGGCAGCTACGTGATGTGTTGTAGGGCTTTCTGCGGCTCACTCTACCACACAGAGCTGGGAACCTCAACTTGCTTTCCTTCTTTTGAGAACAGTTTTATCAAGAGACTGTTCACCTAACATGCATGTCACCCACTTTAAAGTGTACAGTTTAGATGCTTTTAGTATATTCATAGAACTGTACAGACAATTACCACCACAACCTGTTTTAGACATTTCAAGACCCCCAAGGGAAACCCTGCACTCTTCAGCTGTCACCCCATAATTTCCCTGTTCTTATAATCTTAGGCAACTACAAATGCGGTCCCCAGTTCTTGAGTCTCCTACTCTGGATCCTTCACATAATCCAGTCTTTTGTATCAGGGGTTGTCTTGCTGTAAATGTTTTCAGGATCCATTTATGCTGTAGCAGGATTAAGCATTTCATTTCTCATCATTGTGGAATAATTTATGGATGGCCCACATTATACGACCTTCCTACCACGTGATGGGCATTTAGGTTGCGCAGCGCGCTGTGCAGGGGCCGCATCTGAGTCCTGCAGTGGACAACAGCCACAGGGATGCCTCTTACTTCCGTGGATCTAGAGCTCACCTATTCCATCAAGGACTCACAGTTCCTCTCCTTTCTCTCCTGTTTTCCCACCCTGTATCTTCTTATCCCCCGGTTTTGCTTTTCTTTATATTGGCTTTATTCTCAGGTAGCTTTCCTATGGCAAAACAAGACAGCCACCTGGCGTTCTGCACATTTCTTCACGCAGCTTAGTAACCAGTCTGAAAGTATGAGGAGACTGCCACCGCTGCCCAGCAGCCCTCCTTGGTTTCCTCTATTTATTTTTTTATTCAGTCTCCAACTCTAGCTCATGAATGAGTGTGAGTGTGTGTGTTTTGAGGTCCCTCCTCATTTAAGCCTATCTGGAAACGCCCTCAAAGACACCCTTAGAGGTGTGCTTCCTAGGTAGTCCAAATCCAATCCTGCTGATGTGAGCATTAGTAACCCATCTCCAAATCACTCCAGTTACCATACTTTCTCTGCCTTGATGGACCATATGTTTTGAAATATAAGCTGAGAGACATCGTCCCTGCAGTGGCTCTTGTCCCTTGGTTACAGGCACGAGAAAGGCAATTATCGCAAGTCAGCTCACCTGAACTTCATGGAGGAAGAGGGAGTCCGCCAAAAGGAAGTCAGAGGAGTAAGTTTGAATAAACATATATAGTCACTGTGATGGTTTGTATATAGACAAAGGAGTGGCACTTTTAGGTGGTGTGGCCTTGTTGGAGGAAGTGTGTTACTGTTGGGGTTGGCTTTAAGACCCTCCTCCTAGTCACGTGGGAGCCAGTCTTCTCCTTTCTGCCTTTGGATCAAGTTATAAAACTTTTGGCTCCTCCAACCCCATATCTGCCTGGACGCTGCCATGTTCCTGCCTTGATGATAATGGACTGAGTCTCTGAACCTGTAAGCCTGCCTCAATTAAATGCTGTCCTTAAAATAGCTGCCTTGGTCATGGTGTCTGCTCACAGCAATGGAACCCTAACTAAGACAGTGGCTGTCACTGCCACCATAGGCAATGCCCTGTCTGGAGTCTGCCCACGTGTGTCATACACGTTCAGAATCTTGGAGTGGCCATTCACTAGATGACACTGAAGTCCTTGCACACAATTATCACCTCCTTCCGAAAGCCTAGAAATGAATTTGCAAGACGTTAAACCTTCTAATGAGGATGTGTAATTGAACAGGAGCGAAGTCTTAGGCATCCACAAACTGCTGCTCTCAGAGTAGACTAACAGGCTTCATGGCGGGACCGTGCTGGCTGGGAATATTTTGAATGCAAGCAGTCTTTTGGAGACCCAGAGATTCACTAAGATTCACTAAGTATGTGCCCACCCATCCATGTTTAATGTGTTCTTGACTTAATTTCACAGTGACTGATTTACACTGTGAGCAGATTCAGGGGGGGCCATGGAATCTTAGACAAAGGGAGAAGTCTTGCTGCAGTAGCATATGCAGGTCTTCCTCCAGACGCCCCCTTCTTCCCCTTTCCTTGGTTCTTTCATTACCATGGCAACTAATAATGCTCCTCCTCTCTGGCTTTCTCCTGTTGGTCCCCAGACCCCACCTGTCTTTGTCTTACAAACTTCAAAGAGCAGCTGCCAACCTCTCCCAGTCACAGCTAGAGCCCCTAGCTTCTCCCCTCCTTACCCCCCCCCCCAACACCTTCTCCCACCTCATTTCTCTTCTCCCAGGTCTCCAAACTGAGCCTTCTTTAATCTTGATCTAGGCTTTAGTTAAATTCCCATCTATAAGAAGTTGTCTGAGAATTAGATTCTTGCCACTCTAACCTGATTTGAAATGCATTAGGAGATCTGCCTCTTGGAACACCTCAAGGTGAGGTAACTGATATTCAGAGCTTTAACACTGTTAGGGAGTGAATCACATTTTATTTCTGTACCAGGAGTGCTTCTGTTTGAAGAAATCCCCCTGCGTGTTTCTGAGGGAAACAGAGACTCCCCTAATCGAAACAGTGTCTCAAGTTCAGGGATTCTGAGCTGCTGGCCCTACAGACTTTTGTCAGGGGCACAGAGCGACCAAAGAAAATTGAACCAGCATTTGAAAGGCAGCAGGTTCTCAGATGAAAGTTCTCCCTGACTGCTCTGAGCTGGGCGTGGTGTGTGCATCCCCACACAGCGGAGGAGACGCGGGGCTTTGTTTCCTACCAGCTACACCAGCTCCTTTACCTGACACACCTGAGTTCCCTGGCATCCACGTGTCTGAGTGCTTACCCTAACTGTTCTGGTGTGCGTGTGTTTGGTGTGGTGTTTCTGTGGTATATGCGTGTGGCGTGTTTGTGTGGCGTATGTGGGAGGTGTGTGGTACTGTGATGTATGCATGTGTGGTGTGTGATAGTATGTAGCAGTGTGTGGTGTTTATGTATGGTGCTTGATATGTATGGTGTATTTGAGGTGTTCATGTGGTATATTGTGTGTCACGTGTATCTGGTGTGCTCGTGTGGTATGTATATGTATGGGACTGTGATATGGGTGTGTGGTTTGTGTAGTGTGTCTGTGGTCTATGTGTAGTAGTGTGTGGAATGTGTGATATATGTGAGAAATGTAGTGTTATATGTACGCTGTGGTGTTTTGTGGATATATGTGGCGTATATAATGCATGTGTGGGTACGTGTATGGTATGTGTAACTGGGGAGTATGTGTGTAGTGTATGCTTGATCAGTGTGTAATGTGTGGTGATGTGTGTTCTGTATGTATGTGTATGTTAGTATGTAGTAGTGCGTGGTATATGTATCTTATGTATAGTGAATACGTAAGGTAGTGTGTGGCATGTACAATGTGTGTAGTATATAAAGTGCATAGTGTATGTGAGGTGTGTATATAATGTGTACATGTACGGTATATGTGTATATAGTATGGCTGTGTGGTATAAGGGGTATATGTGTATATGTGTACTGTGTGTGAAATGATCGTGTGGTATATGTATGATGTGACTATGTGTATGGTGGTGAGCAATAGTGTGTCTGTATAAGTGTATGTGTTATGTATGCATATGTGTGATATGTGGTTGAGTGGAATGTATGTGTGATGTCTGTATGTTTGGTTATGTGTGGTCTGTCTGCATATCTATAGTGTGTGTAGTGTGTGCTGGGTATGTGTGCTGGAGAGTGTATACATGTGATATGTTTTTGCCTCCCCGCTGCTGTGATTATAAGCATGTGTCGCCATGCCTGGCTTTTTTGTTACTGTGTTCTGGGACCTGAACTCATGTCCTTGTACTTGCAAAGCACAAACCTTATACAGACCGGGCTGTATGTCTGCCCCTGGAGTCGGGGCTTTTAAAGGCGTAATTGGGCCGAGGCCGCAGTGCCCTGTGTAGCGCCCTTGCTGCGGTTTCCTCCGGGTTGGCCGTGGCGTTACCTTTAAGGCACAGCACTAATGAGGATGCACTGAAGCTCCCCATGGCCTCAGGCCTGTGAGCAACGCTCTGCAGGAAGGCAGGAGGCTCTGCTCCTCCCCAAGGCTCTCTAAGAATTGAAGGGTTGACTGAGGTGGAACGAGGCAAGGGTTTACCTGCCTGTAAATCACCCAGGGATCTTCTGAGGGCTGCCTCAGTGACTTTGGGGTACCCATGCCTCTACAAGCCATTAATAACTTCATTAATTCGCCAGGCCAAACTTCAGTAGACTTCTTTTTTTGGTCTCCAGCATTTATGATGGTCAGACATCCCTGTTTTCCCAGAAAGAGCCATGCAATAGGGTATGTTGGACACCCGGGTTGAGTCCACACAGAGGAAAGCCATCTATAAACGGAGGAGAAGACTACCTCGGTCTGAAGCTTCCAACCTCCAGAGCTGGATGAAATGTCTTTGGTTTAATCTATCTGTGCCTTTTTGTTGCGGTGATCTGAACAGCTTAAGACTAGGTGGCCATGGGGTGATCTGCATAAAGAACGCACAGGACAGAGCAGATGTACTGGAAGAATTTGGACAAGGCGCCCCCCAGCAAGCCACCACCACACTGTCCGTGAGCTCCTGGGCCCTTTCTCAGACACCCCCCGCCCCCGCCTTAGTTTCTTTGTGTGTTTTTCCCCCTGTGGAATTGCTGCGGGGCCATGATAGCCATTGCTCTGGCAACTCCAGGGTCCAGGGCCGCAGCAGATGTGCTCACAGAGGAGACACCCGGCGTCGGGGAGGACTCCCCACACTCCTCCCTACTTCTTCTGCTAGGTCCCCTGGCTCAGCATTTTCAGCAGGGTTTCCTGGTGGCTGCGGTCCAAGGCCTCCTTCTGTCCCAGGACTGAACAAAGGCCCCTTTGATGAGAAGTGTGAGTCAAAATGACCTTCTGTCATCTGAGGCTCAGGAGGATAAAAAAAGTGTAGCTTTCTCCTACTGGGCCTTTCTAAGCCCCAGAAGGAGTAAGGAGAGAAGGCGGAAGGCAGGAGGAAGAGGAGAGGTGTCCAGGAGTTGGAGACCTTGAGTTCTCAGTAAGCACTGTGAGGATGAGTGGTCGTGGGCCTGCAATGGGACATGCTCACTAAAATATCTCTCCTGCACGCCCAGGGTCTGCTCCTATAGCTGGGACACCAGACTCAGACCCCCACACCACCCCCCCACCTTGAAGCTGGGTGCATTCAGTGCCCAGAGCCCTCTTCTTCCCAGCTGCGGGTGGGAGCTAAGGGGACTACGTCTCCGGGATGGGATCTGAGAGACAATTATGAAACCTTGACCCCAGAGACGTCTTCATTCACTGCCAGGCTGGGTTTGTGGGCCCGCCGCAGGCTACAAGATGGTTGGAAGAACCCTGGACCTGATCTCTTCTGTAAGCAATGGTGTGGGCGTGGTGCAGGCGTGGTGTGGGCGTGGTGCAGGTAGTGTGGGCGTGGTGTGGGCGTGGGTATCAAGAGAATACCTTCAGGTCATCCTTCAGGTGCTTGCCACATTGTTTTTTTTTCTCCTTCCTCCTTCCCTCCTTCCCTTCTTCCCTTCCTCCCCCCTCCCTCCCTCCTCCCTCCCTCTTTCTGATTTTTTGTTTTTTGTTTTTGTTTTTGTTTTTTTGAGACAAGGCCTCTCTCTCTCACTGGCTGACCAGAGAGGCACTCCTTCTCCAAGCCTGACTCTGCTCCTACCCCTGGTGAGACTTGCTTCTTTACCTGGGTTCTAAGGAGTAAAGTCACTTTACCAACTGAATTGTCTCCAGAGACCCTATGTGCTGTCCTTTTACACTGAGCTCCCAAATTCTGGAGCCCTGTCCTCCCTGCCAACCTCCGGTCTTAAATTCAGGCTGATACCTTTTACCTGCTCAGTTCTGCTCATGATCCAATTAATCACAGCCCACGAAGGGGCTGCCATCTCTCACTGGGCCATTGTGGGGACAATGAGGCCTTCGATGTCACCATTTTGCTTTCCAAGGAACAAAAATGCTTTCCTCTTGACACTGACACACACACACACACACACACACACACTGAGCCAATCCCCACAAAGCTTAGGAAACATTGACAACGAACCTGCCTGCAGCTGTGTCCCTCTGTCTAATTAGGTGTAAATAAGTCACAGACTTTAAATCATATAAGAGGGCTTGACCAAAACAGCTTTGAAATGTGAGAGTTCTAGCTGTTTCCCGGGCTGGTAGACCAATCCCATCTTTAAATCAGCAGTGAGCTTTACATAATGAACGGAGGGTCTCCCAAAGCCACACACAGGAGACATAAAAGACAGGAGAGGCAGGCGGAGGCCTGGGGGGATTCCAGAACTTTCTGGTGGTTCCTGGGGTGCTCGTTGAAATTGATTGGGTCCCACAGCAAGGACTGGTCAAAGAGCAGAGGGAGGAGGACAGACGGTGGTGTCCTGTGGCCATGCTACCACTCTGGCTAGCGTTTGCCCATGCCGGGCATAGATGGAGGCCCCGTGGCGCTTCTAGCTTCCACACTCAGGCCCTCTTGCCAACTCATTTTCTACCTTTGTCCTTATATCTCCTTGGAAAGTCCTCCGAGTCAACAAGAAAGGAATGGAGCCTCATTCTGGGTAAGCAGGCTCCTAGCTGGGGTGGTCCCTATCACAATGTTCCTGACTCTGGGTTTGGGATGGAACCCAGGAAGCCTCATCTGTAATGTGGTTCCTCAGCAGCACTGATGCTGAAGGTCACCTCTAGACACAATCTCGGGTCAACTGAACCAGATGCTATATTAATTAATTTTATTAATTAATAGGCCTTTATTTGCCTCACTGAGTTTCTAGGTAACTTCCATGTCACTTTAATAATACCCAAGAAGTTTAAAGGAATTGTAGTCACCTGTTCAACAGAAGAAGACAGGGGAGTGGCCCTTTGGAACTATGCCTGCTGTCCTTCCCCTCCTGTAAATGACAGAGGTCTCTTTGCTCTAGCTTATCCTTGGACCTGGGTTGGCAATTTATGGTATTCTACTTAGAGGGAGACAAACTGGTGTCTTTCCTCTCTTATGCCTACTTGAAATGTTATTAGGTTTTGTTTGTTTGGGCTGAAGCAGAGCAGACCTTGGTGATGAGTTCTTTTTGTGAGGCGATCTTTAGCTGCTGGGTATAGGACCAGGACATAGATCGCCTGGCCTACAGTGGGCTGTGTTCTGTGGGATCTGAGTTCAGGAAGGAGAGAGACTCTATCCTTGAACACTTCTCCCAGTTTTGGGGGAGATCTGACACTAATCTGTGTAGTCCCCAAGAAGGGCCACTGCGCTGGTGGTAGATGTTGGGTTAGTTCTTGGCATGTATGCATCTGGATGAAACAATGAACTTTCCACTACTGTATGCAGTTGTGGCCTGGTGTGCTCTTCCTCAGGTGGCTAGCCTAGCCCCAGATTGGCTGCTGCCATGCTCCACTTACCTGTCTCAACCAACCAAGGCTCCAACTTAGTAAGTAACTCAGGCCTTTTAAAGCAGGAATCGTGGGCAACTAGTTCTTATGCAGTTACTAACCCTTGCCCTTGTCCTATCAAAATCCCAATTCTTTTAATTGTATATTCTCTGCATTTACATCTCTGATGTCAAAATCTCAATTTTGTTTAAGGTTGCAAAGACAGTGCAGAGGTTCCTCTGTCTTGTGTTCTTGCCAAGGCCATTTCAGTTTTAACCAGATTTTGATCTCCTTGATGGAGGCTCCCTTGGAAAATTATCTAACACTATTCTAGAAACCCAAGGTCAAGATGCCCCTGCTAGTTTATCATAATTTCTGTTAAATTCCTGCTTGTGCAAAACTGCACCTCTAGCCAACTGCTTGTCTTAACTTCTGTTAAACTGCTTGCTTGTGCAAAGCCTTTTTCTCTGTAGCTGCTGACTAAGATACCAGGGTATAGATTTTGCCTTTAAAAAGATTCTAGGTCTAAATGCTCTGGGCTACACTTGGGTTTCTTAATACCTAGGTATAGTTCAAACTGGGTGGAACAACAACTTTCAATTGTCTATGAAATGTGTGAAGTGGGTTGACCCCGATGCTGCTTGTATTGTAATGTTAACTTGGGCCCCCAAACTGGTTGTCCTAGAGATGAGAGCTGAGAGAATCCATACATAAATGCTTGCCAACAGCCAAAAGTTTGGTAGAAGAGACATAGGTGGGATTTAGGTTTCCCAGGCTTGGGGTCAGAGAAGAACAAGGAGGAGAGGAAGGTGGATGGAAGAGGGAGAAGCTCCCATGGGTTAGGGGTCAAGCCCTGTGGGCTGGCCAATTGAAGTTAGGAACAGCCCAGATAAAACATAGTAAGTAGTAAGTAATACTTTGAGGCCATCAGTAGGAAAGTAGATCCTAATAGCATAGAGCGAGATACCTGCCCAGCTATTGTGCTGTTTACGGCTTATTGTAAATATAAAGGTTTTTATGTGTTCTTTTGTCCAGGGACTAAACGATAAAGGCAGGATAGAAACCCTGGGCAGGGTTTAAATAATTTCTACAACAGTGTGTCTGAGTGGTCAACTATGGTGAGTTCCCTATAGCAAAACCTTACATCTCAGAAACCTGGTAGCTAGAAGCAGCCTCATGATTGTATTTTAACAATGAGATATAATCAGAAATCTCTGGTTGCAGCTTCTTGGGAAGTACTTTTGCTTTTTTGTTGTGTGGCTTTTAAAAGAGATTTTGAGACAAGTTCTATGCAGCCCATACTGGCCTTGAATGCAGAGAATGCTGACTCCTGAGTGCTGGGATTGAAGGCCCCCTGACCAGTTTGGAAAGCCTTCAAAGGGCAGTGCTCCCTCCCCTCCTGCTCTTGGCCCGTGGATTGGTGCCTAAAGCTGTAGTAGCCATGATGGAATCAGACTGTAGCCACAGGATCAAAAGGAAAGCTGTTACCACGAGGCAGCCCTGAACCAGAGCCTTCTGTCATTTCATAGCCCCTGGGCTGATCACCTGGAGCTTCTTGGTTTGTATAAACACACTTTGGTTAAGTTAAGCTGCAGATCTGGGTATTATTTTGGTTTTGCCTTTGTTATTTTAATAGTTGACTGTAACACTCGCACTCTGAACCTCTAAAACATGTCTAGACCAGGAATGGGAAGAGGGGGTTCAAAGTGAGCATGGTTTCCAGACTTCTGGGAGGGTTGGGGGAGGCAAAGCTTCTCTCTTGCCTCTTTTGTGTCATTAGACTTCTTTACCAGCTTCAGGGCTCCTAGTTTCTCAAAGGATCAAGGTCATATTCCTGGGACCAGCATTCAAGACTATGAAACCGGGCTGGAGCCAGTTGTCCAGCCTGTTAGCCTTTATAGGACTCCTCTGAACACACCAGCCTTCTACCTTAGTGGTGATCCCTGTGAGTCCTCCCTCCTCCTTCTCACTTACCTGCCCAGGGTTTCCTAACCCACCAGGGGCCGCTCTTACTGGCTCCAACCAACACCCCTTCACACCTGGGGTCTTTAGGCTGTAAGTTACCGTCAGTGTTCTTGTGTGCTAAAGCTGCCTCACCTGGCAGGAATGTGGCAACCTGGGAAGAGTGGGCTTCAGAGCACGACTCCTCTGAACCCTGGAGTTCTCTGTAAGATGGCTTTAATACATGCTCTGCCTCCCTTGGCAAGCTTGCCTTCCCCAGCATTGAGCTGGATACTTGGCTTCAGAGGCACTTAAGAGCTGCTAATGTGTTGACTTGTTGCTAGGTTGGTTACCAATTAGCCCGGCCGCTTTCCTGTCCTTTGTGGCCTTGTCTTTCCGGATTTTCTGCTTTGCATTTTAACAAGGAGACTTGTCCTAAGTTGAAGGTGATCGTGAGGAGCTGGATCTTCCTAAGATCCTCAATTTAGATGCAAGTCCTAGCTCCTGGCATTCATCTTTAGATCTGGGCAGAGGGAAAGAGGATTTGTATCTATCCCTCAGGGTGTGCTGTGCTAATTCAAAGACTTCAGAGAGTTCATCTTCCTCTTAGGTCCAGCATTGCCAGACAACAGGAGCGATGGGGTGGCCCTGACATTTCATTTTTACCTGGTGCCCACCTCTGTGACAGGGGAATAGATGGACCTGTGACAATTTGCTCTCCTAATCTTCTTCGCCTCGGTCTCACGGCAGAAACCTAAAACAATCTCGAGAACTGACCCACAGCAAGCAACTTCATCGCTGAAAGATTAACGAGAAATGCCAGTGTTACCATTTGCAAGTGGTAAGTGCCTGTCACATACAGCCGTAAGTGAGGATAGATGCACTGAACTGGGTCAAAGACCGGAGGTCACCGTGGGCAGGAATGGCAGGATAATATATCTTGACACTGGTCCCAAGACAGTCTGCTGTTTGAGCGAGCATTACAGAACTCAGGCAAGCCATGACAGGGGAGAGGAAGGTCATGGTGGACTCACCAAGAGCTTTGCTCCCTGGTGTGGCTCTCAGTGCCAGCACTGGCTGCTGTCTAGCAGTTTGGGCAGGTGGAAACAGCAGGTGACAGAGAGGTGGGCTGGAAGGGCGGCGCCCAGGGGGGGTGCTGACAGTCTGTATGCAGGGGTGTGCTGGAAGGGCAGGACCCTGGGCAGGGGATTGCTGGAGGAGCTGAGCTGCTTTTTTTTTTTTTTGTGTAAATCTTGCCAATTTGGTCCTGGGCTTGGGGTTGAGTGTCCTCTGTTTACTTGTGGGTTGGTAACTATCCTTCTACAGGAAATTGTTTTCTATGATCTTTGTAAGCCTGTGTGTTTGTCTGTATCTCCCTCTCTCCCCACCCTTTATCCCTTTCCCTAATCCCACTGCCTTCCAACTTCCCTCCTCCCACATGAGGCTTCTTTGCATAGCCTTGACTATGTAGACCAGGCTGGCCTCCAACTCACAGACATTCAACTGCTCTGCTTTCCGAGTGCTGGGATTAAAGGCTGCTGTCAGCATGGCCCAGCTTGTATCTACATTTTTAATAGTCTTCCTTGCTTGGTGTGTGTGTGTGTGTGTGTGTGTGTGTGTTGTGTTGAGCTGTGTGTGTCTGGTATCTTTTTCTTCTACCCATTTTTTTTTCCTATTAAAGTAATGGAGATGACACCCTCTAGGCTGTTACTCCCAGGCTCAGCCACGTTGAAGACCTTCCTCTCTGTGTCTTGGTGTGGCTATATTTTCTGTTGGTCTTGCCAAGGGAAGCTCGGGCTGCCCTGACTTGTGGCCCTACTGTGCTCTCACCCTGGGGGGTTGCTCCTCACACCTGCCATGATATTGGGCCTCCCTGGATAACCCAGCCTTTCCACATCAAGGATCCTGAGCATGGCTTAGTGTTACAACTGTAGCAGCAGGAATGGAGGTATTCTAAACTAAGAGGCACGGATGCTCCTCCTTTTGGCCATCAGATTCTGAAACAACCAACCATAAGAAATTGGGATTTCCCTAGGCAGGAGAGGAAAGGTGAAGCCTAGGCTCAGCACAGGAGAGCTTGTCTTCTGGAGAGAGATTTTAGACAACCTTCAGACCTTGCAAGAGAGACTAGCTAAGCCAGTGATGATGAACCACACCGTACTGCTTTGTTGTGTATAGCCCTGGCTCTCTGTGGGAATCTTCCCGTGTTAGGACCCCAGAGACGTCCCCTTCTGCTGTACCGCACTGAGCACAGCTCCAGTCTCCGCTTTCTACTATTGTCTAATTGGCCTGAGGAGGACAGGTGGTGAAACCCAGTTTGCTGTAAGATTCTGGGGATTGGGACAAGGACATTTTTGTTGGGGGAGGAACTCATGTCAACCTTGCAATTTAAAGGAAAGGAAAAACGGTGTGAACATGAGATGTGTTGGGATGCAAGCCAGCTTGGTCGTGGATGTGACTGTGTAGTTCTGCATTATCTTGGTTATCTACCCTCCCCCAACCCTGCTAACTTCTGAAGGTCTCCCATGGGGAGGAGGCATGGTCACACAGGCTCAGGTGCCAGTGGCTGTGCCATCGAGCCAGGTCACGATGGGAGGGGAGGGGTTTGGTGATGCACAGACCGCATTGTCAGCGATGGAAGAAGCAACGGCACTTGGAAGTAGGACCACAAGGTTTTAATCAAACACAGCAAGATGGCCGCGAGGCAGAACAGGTAATGCTTGGAGAAGAGAAAGAAGACCATCTCCTTGGCAACGTAGATGATGTGGATGAAGATGAAGCAGTAGAGAAACATGGCGAATTGGTTCTGGGGGAGCAAGAGGTCCTGGAGGCCTCCTGAGAACTGTGGGAAAGAAGAGAGCAGAGCTGGTAACTACACAGCTGGAGTCACCTGCCGGACTCTATAGAGGTGACCTCGTGCAAGACCACCTTTCCTTTCGTACACCTCCTTTCCAAGACCACCGAGAGGAGAAATTAAAGGGAAGTATTTCTAGCAAGGTCACTGGTGCACAGACGGATCTCCTTCATTTTCTCTCTCTTGAGATTGCATTCTCCGACGGTGACCCCAGGCACTAGGCCACCACTGAGGTTCTTTCTCTGCCTCGTCTTGCCCTGGGGGTTACCCATGTGAGTAAGCTCTCAAGGACTTCGAGGTTCCCAGATCTGGACTCTGGGTCTTAGAAACATTGTTTCCTGATAGGTTAACTCTCTGGACAGCGGCACTCTGATGGGACACCCCTTGAGCACAAGCCTTAGACTCCCCGTCTTGCGAATATCACACAGTCTGTAGCTCTCCACCCCTCGGTAGAGGCTCTTTCCTAGGGCAGTTATAGGCTCCCTGACACCACAGGGTATTGGGGGTTTGGACAGGTCTGATTATGAGTTCCATCTGTGTGTGGGTTGTGTATGGTATGTTTGTGTAGTGTGTGTGTGTGTGTGTGTGTGTGTGTATGTGTGCACACATGTGTGTGCATATGTGTGTGGTGTGTGTTTGTGTAGTGTGTAGTGTGTGTGTTTGTGTAGTGTGTAGTGTGTGTGTTTGTGTAGCGTGTGGTGTGTGTGTTTGTGTAGTGTGTGGTATGTGTGTATATGTATGTGTGCACATGTGTGTGGTGTGTGTGCATATGTGTGTGGTGTGTGTGCTTGTGTGGGTGGTGTGTGTGGTATATGTGTGTGCATGTATGTGTACAATGTATGTATGTGCTTAGTGTGTGTGTATATGTGTGTGGGGGGGTGGTATGTGAGTGTGTGGGTGTGTGAGGTGTTTAGTGTGTGTGCAGTGTATGTGTGGTGTGTGTGCATGTGGTGTATGTGTGTGTATTTGTGTGTGTGGTGTGTATTATATGAACACATGCACAAACATATTTGTTGACTTTTGAAAGCACTTCTCATGGTCTATCTTTAAAAAGGCAGAGGATTCAATGCTAAGGACTTCCCTCTCATCCAGCAAGAAGAGATGTTTTCCTAATGAGAAAGAGGTGATGAGGACGTGTGGACCTTCAACACTGGGGTCGCTGGTTTCCCCTGTGGCCTGGTAGGATGTAGAACCGTGCGGGAGACATGCCGACGAGGCTTCGCGGTCCGGTTAGGTTACCTGAGATGGACTGTCCCCTGGCTGTGGCTGGCGTTCTGGACTGAGTTATCTGGGCGTCCGTGACAGAAACACTGTGAGCAGCTGCTCCTGCGGCTGTGACCACTGTTGTTCCCGGGAACCGTGAGCCAGAATGGACTGTCCCTTGTGTTTGTTAGGGAAAATCTGCCGCAGCAACCAGACAAACTAAGACAAATCCCATACCTGACTTAAACAGTTTGTGGCTCAATTTTGTAGCAGCTTTTAGTCCTGCTACAGACTCAAGGCAGAAAAATCTAAGGACTTTCAAGAATTGGAAAATATTAGGGAGCAGATAGCTGCACTTTTCCTATGAAAAATAATTTTTATGAAAAAATAATTAGTAAGCCAGCAAGTGTTCGCTGAGAACAAGTCCTGTCAAACAAACCTATTTTCTCTTTGAAGAACTGACCAGCCAATGAGACAAATGATTCAGGTAACGCAGTGCCTTATCCTAGGAAGCCTCCAGAGGCAGGGCTCAGGACAGGTTTCTTGGGCGAGCTGGAGAAAATGTATCCCTGCGGCCTTGTTGAGTGGAGCCGCTGATAACACGCAGTGAGATCTTGCGATGGGATTTACTTTAGGTCACATCCTTCTCAACAGCTACAGCCGTAGCTTAGATCATGACAAGCTTCTCAGAACAGAGGGTGACTCAGAGCTGGGAAGTGGAGCTAATACATCACATCCCAAGAAGACCGAGAAATGACGAGTGAAAGTTGCTGCATTCGGGTCAAGAAGTGAACTGGAGGGGTTCATAAAAATGGCAATAGCCAGCAATCACTGGGCACTTACCTAATGTGCTGGGCCACTACAAAGAGCTTCTGTGCATTCTTCCACTCGCCCTTTACGACCCCATGAGACGGTTCTACTTTAGTGATAAGCAAACCAAAGCTCGAGGGGGATTAGCAATGTGTCCAAGGTTAAGTGGTTAAGACAAAACAAAGCACAGAGCCCCAGATTTTATCCAGAACCTATGACTTTAGAGACCAGGAGGCACTACTTTTTAAGTAGTGCCGTCTTTCATCACAGGGTGTTTGGAATGGTCTGGCCAGAGCGTTAAGTGCCTTGGGCAGCATCTCATCTCAAGTTTTCTTTTGGAACAAGGTCTCATGTAGCCCAGGCTAGCCTCAAACTCACCATGTCATCTTGAATTGATCATCCTGCCTCTATGGATGGGTTGGTGCTGGAGACCGAACCCGGGGCTTCATGAATGCTAGTCAAGTCCTCTGACAACTGGGCCAGACCCCATCCTTTAGGTGTGCACTCTTGTCCCACTTACTGCCCTAGGGGTTGAATATATCTTTCTTGTGGAGAGAACTCTGCTTTGGTTGGTTATAAAGCAGTGTGTTTAACAGAGAAAACTCAGTCCTGAAAGGAAGGCGATGTCTTTGTTGTCACTCAGTGGACAGATGACGGAGACTGCTAGCTCAGCTTAAGAGAAATGAAAGTCCCGGAAAGGGCTAGAGAGACGGCTCAGTGGTTAAGAGTGCTGGCTGATCTCATGAAGGTCCTGAGTTCAATTCCCAGCAACCATATGGTGGCTCACAACCATGTATAATGGCACCCTTTTCTGGCATGTGGGCATATATGCAGGCAGAATACTATATATGTTACACACATGCACACACACACACACACACACACATATAACAGTGGTGGAAAATCTGTCATGGTAAACGTATTGAACACTGAGAGTTCAAAGGGGATTCTGGGTAGAGGATGTGGCTTCAGATCCCCTGCTCTCCGTAGAACCTTCACATGCTTTAATCTAACATAGCAGGAAGCTAATCTCACGGCAGTGGTCTCAGGCCGTCCTGCAAACCGCCGACCCAAGCACCAGCGTAGAGGCAGCTACACGATGGTCACCACCTCTCAGCCAGACCTGGGACCAGCAGACAGGATGCGCAGCCCAGAGCCCTCTGCACTACCTGGCGAGGTAACGCCTGCTGCTGCTGCTGCTGCATCACTTCCTCGTGCTGCCGCTGCCGCTCGTTCTCCTGGTGCAGGTACTTGAGGCGCGTCAGCTCGAACTCCATGCGCACCTTCTCCAGCTCCATCGCGTTGTGGTGTTCTGTCTCCAGGGGCAGGGGCGGCTCCGTGGGTTCCGGTCCAGGTCCATCGCCAGCCTGACCCTTGGTGGTAGGGCCAGACTTTGGAGACTTCGGGGGCCCTGGGCAATCTCTGTCCTCACAGGTTCCATTCTCTTCCAGGGTGGGCAGTTCTGGCCTGGGGGGCTCTGCATCCTGGGATGGGGATGAAGATGTGGGGTGATGGCAGCGGTCAGTATGTAGCTCTCTACAACCACTCCGAGCTTCAGGAACCTGGGCTGTGTTGCAAAGACTGCCTAGATGGGGTGTTTTCTGGAAGTGCACACAGAACCTTTAGAACAGCGGAGGGTAAACTGCCATGAAAGGCAGATGCCCTAAAGTCGTGAGCCATAGGTAGACTGCCTACCTGCTCAGGAAGCGGCTCTTTATCACAGTGGAGGTCACCTTCCCAATCCCCCACATTCCCGTCAGACTACAGCTTTTTCAGGAACTCCAGACTGAGGAGGAAGCCCAGGGCCTGTGTTAAAAAGTACCCCCCAACATGTGTCTATGTCTTTGTGTGTGTGTGTCCTGTCCACAGAGAGAAGAAAGGGCCTCAAACAGACAGTTTCCTGCAACCTTACAATTCTGTCGAGAGTTGCTGGTTCCTGGTGGCTGCTGAGGACCAGTTATGGGGACGGGACACTGTTCCTCTTGGCAACCAAATCACCGACCGCATGCCCACAGACTCTACGGCTTAGAGCTCCCCATCCCTGGTCCCGGATGAAATGATTAGGACACGTCACAAGAGGGGTTCTCTTACCAAGGAAGCCTTTGGCTTCCCCTCAGGCACACTGTCAGCAGGTGGTGCCTTGGAGAGGGTGGGGCAGCTTTCTCCCGCCCCTCGGGCTTCCATCACCTCCCTGTCCTCTGCTGCCATCCAGATAACCACAGTGCTGTCGACCAGGGCCAGAGGACATCTTTTGAGACACTAACATTTGGCTGCACCAGGTTCTGACCACCGTCATAATCCCCTCCCTCATAATTGCTGCATTCCAGTTGCCAGGGCAGTTTTGGTGGAGGCTGTGATGCCTCTGAGGAGTCCTGGGGAGGACAGAAGGTGGAGGGACAGCGACACAGTTCAGTCAGTCCGGTTGTCCGCTGGCAAGTCTGCTAACCTGAATTTAATCCCTAAGTCCGGTACAGTAGAAAAAGAGAATAGATTCCCCATTATATAATAGAATAGTGTATGCTGTGGTGTAAGTGTATACCACATACCCCCAAAGAAATATATGTAATAAACAAACAAACAAACAAACACACTCAGGAGAGGTTGGGCTTTCTTCCCCAGAGGGGCTGCTGTAAAACCGGAATGTTTTTTAATGGTGCTTGAGGCAGATACCTGAGATCCTTTCCCTGGGAGTCTCTTTTAAATAGAATTTATTATGTTGGGGGTGAGTTTGTTTCCTCCTTCCCCAGTCCTGAGATAAAGTCCTAACCGCAGTGCCTGGAATGTAATATCCATGGGATCTTCATGGGTATTAGTGCCTTAAAATGATGTCACCGCAGTGCTCTTAATCCAATGTGACAAATGTCTTTTAGCAGAGGACAGCCAAGTGTCCAGAGGGAACACAGTGCCGAACAGAGAGATACAGAAGTTTTGGGCTGGCTCCCTGGAGAAACAGACTAACAGGTGGCATAGAAAAGAGACGTGGGCATCAGTTCGAGAGGTTATAGAGGTGGGAAGCTCATAGATTTCAGTCTGCACGCCGAAAACCCAGGAGCTGGTACTGTAACTCTACTCAGTCCTAGAACAATGATGCTAGCTGTCATCCGAGGGCAGAGACCCAGGAGCCCACCACTGGAACGAGAGACATTCTTCCTCCCATCTTTTTTAATTGATAACCTCGGTGAATGAGGTCCACTCACTGGGGAGCAGTCTGATTTTCTTACTCGGTTTCCTGAAAGGTTAACCCTCAGTATTACACCTATAAAGAACGCCCAACGAGATGACAAGGCATCCTAGGGCCCATTCAAGCGGGCTGGATCAGAGCCTCTGTCTTGTCATTTAAAAAGTCTGAGCCTGCTGATGCTTTGATCCTAATGTGTAGCTGTCAGAACACTGAATATAAATGCCAGTTGGTTGGGCCACCCAATCCATGAAACCTGTCACTGGGGGAGGGAGGGCTCTGAGTAAAGCTACACATGAAAAGAGTCAACATCACATGGAGGCCCAGCAGCAAGGACTCGGGGTGACCTCTGAATTCAAGGCAGGTCCCAGGCTGGCTTTCTTCATGCTGAGACCCTTGCTGTGTTTTACTGTTGCTATGACCTGGCTGATTTGTGGAGTCTTTCCTTCTGTGCAGTGTTCCCACCCCAATATTGCTTCATAATTTTTGTTTGAGACAGGGTTTTTCTGTGTAGCCCTGGCTGTCCTGGAACTCACTCTGTCTACCTGCCTCTGACCTGCTCCCCCTTACACACACACACACACACACACACACACACTGTGTCATAGCCTTACAGTGTGCAGGTTTCTGCTGCTTCCTGGTTTTAGCTTACTTGTAACATCAACTGCTAGTGGTTCTTCATGGCTACTCTCTTTCTTTTTGCTTGTCTTGGTGAGAGTCATGAGGACCTGGCTTGTCAGTACAAATGCAGAGCCAGTCACTGTAGTCGCTGGGCAGCCTTACAGAGGCACCCAGGCCTGTTCATCTGTGCGATGAAAACCGAAGGGCGGAAGGGCGCGCACTAAGCCATCCTTAGTTACCAAGCTTCGGAGCTAAGGTAGGCGGGCCAGCGGCTCTTCGAAGGGGTGGAGCAAACAGCGCGCTGAAGGCGGAGGACACATCAGAAAGCGTGCATCAGTTACGGGTATGGCTCAGAATTTGATGTTTGAGGACAGAAAGAACTCTTGAGCTTTCATGAACACCCAATTCCCAGGATGCCCTGCGAGGTGATGCAAAGCACGTGCGATCACCACTGCCTACTACGGAGGGAAGCTGGATATGCAGGAAGCGATGCAATTTGAGTCTGGGTTGGGACGCGGGTTTTTGTTTCATACCCCTGTGTTTCCGTATAAGACCATCAAGGTGGTCTTTGGAGGCTTCCACTCCAAGACATGAGATGTTTTCTGCATCATGAAAAGTTGATGTATCATAGAGGGTTTTTATAACCTTATTTATCACAGCAAGAATCAGAGCTGATTAAATAGCTCGTGTTGCATTCGTATCAAAGCTGCTAAACAGAGCCCCGTGTGGTGGCGCAGGGCTGCCATCTTAGCAGTTTGGAGGTTGTAGGTGGACCACTGAGAATTCAGGAGAAGCTTGGGCTACATAACATACTGTCTCAAGCCTAACAAAACAAAACAAAGCAGGCATCCTAAACTGCGTTTAAACAAATAGCATGTCCTCAAAGAAGGGTAATTTGGAAAACGAAATCTAGAACACGTCCGACCTCTTCCCCCAGAGCAACTGCTTCACGATGGCTCTGGGGTGAAAGAGCTGAGGGACCAAACTTGGCCAGGGTAGGAGGACTTATATTCCTGTTAACCGGGCTATTTGTGCTCTGGCTTTAAAAAATGTGAATGTATTATAGTTTAATTAAAATTTCAAAATGTGCCCAGAGGAGAGAGATCTGCAGGTGAGAAGGTTAGGATGAAGGGCAGGCCGTCTTAGAAGCACGAGCCCCGTGGAACCTGCACATCATTCAAGGACTTCAGTCTTCACTCAGAGATGATATCTCCCTGTTGAAGCGTCCCCCGCCCCCCCCCCCCGCATTGCCTCAGCTATGGGCTCAGTGACTTTGAGGTACCTTGCTGTCATGCTAGAGAGGCTTAGAGGGTTCTAATGGTAACCATAGCAACAGCTTTCGGTTAGTGTGCACTGAGCTATATATGCTAGAGACTCCTCATGGTGCACTGAACTCAAATCTCAGAACAGCCTATGAAGTTAGGCGCTATCATCATCTCTAGAGGTAGAAACTGTGTTGGGGGGGGGGTATGTGGCCTGGCCATAGCTACGGGGCAAGAAGAAGCCAGGATTTCAGCACGCATGTCCCTGTGTTAAATCTCCGACTTGAAACACTTGGAGTGATTTCTGTTTTCTTAACCCGACCTTGCTGATACAAGGGTATTCGAGAGAGGAAGTGACTGAAGATGTTCTGAGGATTTGTGGAGGAAGACACGTGGAGGTGGAGGCGAGGAGATGTCTGAAGCATCCTGGATGCCTGTGTGTGCGAGTGTTGTAAGTGTCAAAGCCAGTCAGGAGATAGAACCCACGCAGTGGTTCCAACAGCAGAGGAAGGAATTCTAATACAAGGAAGCGTTAGTAACACGGATGAGGAATACAAGAAATGAAGAAGGTGGGGTCTGGAGAGATGGCTCAGGGATTCAGAGCACTTTCTGTTCTTGCAGGGGACCTGGAGTGCTTCCTGCCACTCACATGGGAGCTCAAAAATACCGCAACTCCAGTCCCAGAGCTACACACATGCAGACACTCTAGTCACATACATACATACATACATGCAGACAGTCTAGTACACATACATGCAGACAGTCTAGTACACATACATGCAGACAGTCTAGTATACATACATGCAGACAGTCTAGTACACATACATGCAGACAGTCTAGTACACATACATGCAGACAGTCTAGTACACATACATGCAGACAGTCTAGTACACATACATGCATGCAGACAGTCTAGTACACATACATACATGCAGACAGTCTAGTCACATACATACATGCAGACAGTCTAGTCACATACATACATGCAGACAGTCTAGTACATATACATGCAGACAGTCTAGTATACATACATGCATGCAGACAGTCTAGTCACATACATGCAGTCTAGTCACATACATGCAGACAGTCTAGTACATATACATGCAGACACTCTAGTCACATACATACATACATACATGCAGACAGTCTAGTACACATACATACATGCAGACACTCTAGTCACATACATGCATGCATGCAGACAGTCTAGTCACATACATGCATGCATGCAGACAGTCTAGTCACATACATGCATGCATGCAGACAGTCTAGTCACATACATACATGCAGACAGTCTAGTACACATACATGCATGCATACTCTCTAGACACATACATACATACATGCAGACACTCTAGTCACATACATGCATGCATACTCTCTAGACACATACACACATACATGCAGACAGTCTAGTACACATACATGCAGACAGTCTAGTCACATACATACATACATACATGCAGACAGTCTAGTACACATACATGCAGACACTCTAGTCACATACATACATGCAGACACTCTAGTCACATACATACATGCAGACACTCTAGTCACATACATACATGCAGACAGTCTAGTACACATACATACATGCAGACACTCTAGTCACATACATACATGCAGACAGTCTAGTACACATACATGCATGCATACTCTCTAGACACATACATACATACATGCAGACAGTCTAGTACACATACATGCATGCAGACCTCTAGCATATACATTAAAAAACCTCCACAACCATTTAGAAAAGTAAGGATAGGGAGATGTCTGGGCCATGGTGGTGGTAGCATGCACAAAGGCCGGGCTTTGGATCCCTAACACCTCTTTAACGGCTGGGGGGATGACGAATGTCTATTATTCAACACTGGGGAGGGGGGAGAGGTGAATTTCTGTGCATCACTGGCCAGCCAGTCTAGCTGAACTCCATAAATTCTAGGTTTAGGAAGATTTCCCAGCTCAGAAAGTATGGTGAAGAGTGACTGAGAAAGACACTGGACATCAACCTCTGGTTTCCATGCAAATCATACACACACACACACACACACACACACACACACACACTCACTCACTCACTCACTACAATGTACACACACACTCACTATAGGTACACACACACATTCACTACTCACTACAATGCACACACACACTCACTATAGTGCACACACACATACACACTCACTACAATGCACACACACTACAATGCACACACACATGCACATACACTCACTACAATGCACACACACTCACTACAATGCACACACACTCACTACAATGAACACACACACTACAGAAAAGAAAACAATTGTGGGAGGTTGAGATTCAAAGTTTAGAAGAGAGTGTTCAAGCTCACTGGGGTCACAGTCAAGCGTATGGAGACCAGCCTGCTTTTGGGAGTGCCAGCAGAACTCCGGGGAGGTTTCCCAGAAGATGATGCACTTGGCGTAAAGTCACTTCTGAAAACCTCATCTGGGAACTGGCCACAAGGTGAAACTCTGGAATGGTCAAGGCATTTCGGTCATGCATTCCGGCATTTCCTAAGAAAGGAAGGTATGCTAGAATTAGAAAGCATGTGTCCAGAGATGGCTCTGCACCCTCTGCAGACAATCAAGCCACCAGGCAAGGGAAACAGTGTAGGGATTGATAGCTTCAGCTTACAGAAGGAACAATGAGAGGTAAGTCAGTTCCCTTTCAACACACCTGCCGCCCTGCCCAGCCTGTGAGAAGACACCAAAAATCTTCCACACCTCTGATCCTGCCGGAGAAACAGCAGTTCTCCCCTCTGTGGGGCAGGCAGCAGCACTAGAGGGGACACTTCTTGGCTTCTCCCTGCTCCCTCAGCACACACACTACGGCCTGCCTCCTTGCTTTCACTGGCAGGCTTAGCAGTCATTCCTGATAAACTGATTGTTTCCTTTCATTAACTGCAAAGGCCAGTAAAGGGGGTGCTTAGCCAGGTACCCTGCTAGGCTGCGGAATCCTTTCTGACCAGTGAATGTGACGTGATGTGGTCATGGAGCAATAGCCCCACCTTGAGTCTGGACATCCTAAAGAGAACCAGAGGTCCTTCTTAACCACAGTCTGTCTGCCTTTGGCTTCTCACCTTACTGTGGGTGAGTGAGCTGTGGACGGCAGAAACCTAGTTCAGCAATCAAGTTCTTAAATTCCCAGGCAGCAGTGACAGGTGTGTGAGCTTTGCTATTTAAAGAAACTTGATTTTACTTTCGTGGTGTGTGCATGTATACAAGTTTGTGTGTGTGTGTGTGTGTGTGTGTGTGGCAGAAAGAAGATCTGAACTCAGGCCCTTATGATATATGCACACATATATTTGAGAGAGGATATCACTGTATGACCCAGGGTATTCTCAAATGTATGATTCCCCTGCCTCATCTTGAGTGCTGAGACTAGGGTCTGGCTTGTTTAGTATTCTCAAATGTATGATTCCCCTGCCTCATCTTGAGTGCTGAGACTAGGGTCTGGCTTGTTTAAAGGAACTTTGCATAATTTAACAACACTGTTTTATCCAAGTGTATATTTATATGATTCCAGTTACTTTTAATATAGAGGGTCTACAATAGCGGAACCCATTTCTGGGGACCCTGAGAAACTGGAGTGACAGCATCCTGTTCTTTAGCCGGGCTGGGCCTTCTGAAGGAGGGATGTTCCAAGGAAGAGCCTGTGCCAGGTTGGAATCCTTCATCTCATCACTTGCAGATGGAAGGGCCTGGATTCTGTCCAGCTTACGTGCACAGTAACCTTCAGAGACCGACTGTCCCACTTACTTGCTTGAGGTTAGACGGCAGACCCGTCAGACATAGTGGAGAGGCTGTGCGCAGAGCTGCCACCAGCCCGGCCACGTGGGTGCTGCCTGTGGTGTTTCCTGTGGACCTTCATTGTTGTTCCTAAAGTGTTACCTGTAAGCCAGACTGCCGAAAACGTGAGCCCTTCTCCTCACTGGCCTTTGAGGATGAGTTTTCTTGGTTCCATTGCTGACCTAGATTCGCTGGGTAATGGGGGGCGTGCCCCCTGTAAAGCTTCCTTGATGTCTCATCTGAAGCCCCTTCTTCTCTCATGTGCATAACACAGGTTCCCGCCAAATATCCCACCCCATCTTTGCTCTCTAAGCTTCCCCTTCTCTGCGTCACTGGAGGGTGACCATGATTCTGCAGTCATGTGGGCCAATTCCGCCCTCTTGTGGCCTGTCCTTGTTGAGAGGTGGCTCAGTTTTTCCAGGGATTCTTGTCTCTTGGCAGAATGATCAGGCCACCTCCAGAGAAGCTGAACCCGCAGGCCCTTGGGGAATGGTTTCAGCTCTAGGGAACAGCTGATGGTGACCCAAACCTGTGGATTTGTGGAGGTCTGTGAGGAGAAGCACAGGCTGTCACTGGAAGCTCCTGGGGGCTGGTCCAACAGACCAAAATGGATTGGGCCAAGGGCATTTGAAGTTAGGGCCATCAGCAGGAAGTAGTCAGCAGCTGCCACCGGAATTCCAATTGTGGAATATGGCCCTAGAGGCATTCTCTAGCCTGCGTGCTGAGGTCCTTTGTCTAGGTCAGCAATGGAACCAAGAAAGCTCAAAGGCTTTCTTGTTCTCAAAGGCTAGTGGAGAGTTGTGCTCACAGTTGAATTCTGGCTCACGGTAGGAACAACAGTGCAGGCTCACGGCAAACACCGCAGGCATCACTACATTGTGCTGACCTTCTGGGAGCACTCTGAGCTGTGGTTTATGTATCTGGCTTCCCTTTGGGTTTTGGGTAGAGAGGAATGTAGGGATAAGAGCTGGGGACTAGAAGTGAAGGAAAAAAGAGAAAATGGAGGCAGGACGAGGGGAGATGGGGCTTAGGCATAACACAGGAAAAGCGCAGGCGCGCAGGCCTTGAGCTAGGTCAGCGAGTGCACTCGGTTCCCAGGCTGGTGTAGGGGGGTTGTGGAGTGGGGTGGCGCTAGACTGTGCCCTTCAGGGCCTGCATGGACCGGCATCTCCGGAAGTTAGCAGGACAGAAATATGGCATGGTAAGGGGCTGTCATCCCAGGCCTGTTTGGATTTTTCTAAGACTCCCCGGAACCCTAAATTTGACAACACTGAAAGCACTCAGCCTGTGTTTCTCCTCTGCAAGCTCTGGCCCTGTCCTGTCCGTTAGTTTGCTCAACCCGGATCCAGCTCTGATTTCCTTACAGGGGACCAAGGTGCTGGCTAGAGTTGTAACCTTGAAGGAGATCCGGAGTAACTAGAACACACAGACATGGACCCTGCCGATATCGGTGCAGGTACGGCACTTACCGTGAATGTTTGCATTTGTGCCAGAGTCGAGGCATCGTGGGGGAGATCATGATTACGGTTAGAGGAAGTCTTTCCAGGCAGATGCTGTGTCCCAAGACAATTGTCCACCAGCTAAAGCCACAAGGCCCTAGATAGACTTTCTTCAGGCTGGATTCACATGCCTTTGCTTGCTGGAAGTATCAAATGGCTTATGCTAAGCCAGGCACGGTGGGGCATGCCTGTAATTCCAACACTTGAAAGGGGTGGGCAAAGGCAAGAGAATCCAGAGTTCAGAGTTATCTGGATAGTGACTTTGGGACCAGCCTGGGCTACTCAACACCCTGTCTCAAATAAGTAAACAAACAAGTAAATAAGAGGGTCCACCTGCCTCAACAAGAAGTTTAATCTTGGCTTTGCTTTCAGATGTCAAGTGTTGGCTAAGTTGCAATTTCCCAGGGAAATTCTGCAGTTCTCAGGAAGCCAATCCCAAGGAATGTAGCCTGAAGCCCCTGTGTCTCCGATTAAGTTCCCACCACCGTTCTATACAATGCCAGACACTTGCTGTTGTGCATTTGGTCTAACACTTATTATGTTAATTGGATTCCCCAGATTGCATAAGAATCCCCATGTAGGATGCTGAGGGTCTCTGACCCCAGCTGCTTTTAATTGGTAAATAAAGTTTCTGGAGGCCAAGAGTTGGGCAGGAAGACAGAGGCAGGACTTTAGGATTTGGGGGCTACAGACTGAGAGAGGAAGGGGATTGAGAACCACCGTGTTAGGGAAGGAGAAAGACCAGGTCTGAGGGATGCAGAAGATGGAACATAAACAGTCATGTAAGAGCCAGGGAAGAATGACCGCAGCACCCCTCCCCCACACACACCGTGTCTGGGGCAACAATGATGGGATATAGACTTTAGTAAGTAATAACTCAGGAGTATTGGAGGGGAGACTGTCAGCCACATGGATGTTTGGGAAGTGGCCTGGCCATTGAGCTGATTAAGACATATTAAATATAAGGCTGTGTGTGCGCCTTTCATTTGGGAATCCAGAACATTGGGGCGGTTATCGACTGGACAATTTGAGTAGGATTAACCGCCTACCACAAGTTGCAATCACATTTGCATAAGGCGGACCTAAGAGTCGTGTAGCAAATGAAAAGGGAGCACCTCGGCTTACACAGATGTCTCCAAAGTGCATTGGTTCTAGAGTTTGTACTCCCATGTGTATTCTCCATCCACGGGCGCCCCTGAGAACCGGGGTTGAGAACTGTACAGTGACATTGGGACCATCCCCGGAGCTCATGAGGAGCCTGCTTTTCTCACAGTGGGTTCATGAGAGTGAGGGTAAACATGAAACTACCGCCCATCCCTGACCTTGGCATGTGCTTCTTTGACTTGCACACATCCGTTTTGGTGACTACAGGTCACAGCCCCAGCAGGTTTTAAACGACAGCATCCCAACAGGAGGTGAACCCGCGGTAGTCAGTTCTAGATAGGCAATGTTCTTAGTCTGTCTCAGGTGGTTAGAAAGACGACCCAGAGGGGTCAGGAGATCTCGGACATGGCATCTGGGCCCTGGGCATTGTGCCTTGATGTGGGCCATCGATGGGAGCATGTGTGTGATTATATTTTATCCCCTCTGAAGAACTATTATGGTTATCCTCACCTGTATAAAGAACTGTGGCTCAGAAAGGGTAACTGATTTCACATGTCACACAGCGGTCACCTAGCAGAGTGGAGATTCAAAGCCAAAGCTGTTTTGCAGTGAGCCTGATTTTTTTGTTCTTCCTTTCCACCCTGTGTTCTGTTTCACACACGTAGATTGAGTCAACCAATCCACAGGCCTGCAGAGTTATCTTGATAAAAAAAAAAAAAAAGGCTGCAACCTCCTCTTTTCTCTCACACCCCCCCCTTTCTCCTACTCTGCCTTTTTATTCTATTTTATTTGAAGACAGAGCTCAGACAGACCAGGGTGGCCTTCAACTTGTTACGTAGCCATGAGCAGCCTCTCCTGGTCCCCCCACCCCGCTACCAGGATTCTAGGCCTCCTAGGGACCACCTTCCCAACTGTGTTACCACTTCCTCTGGACAGTCCCTGTTGCTCCAAGCAGACCTGCTCTTTGGGGACCCCAAGCAGTTTGTATCTCACTCGAATGCATGGACATCTTTAAGTTTTCTTGCCTTCCATGTTTGACTCTAGATTTCAGGCCTCTCTGGTTTAGACACCATGTGATGTGTGCCCACTGCAGTACATGGTAGGCCTTGGGCACATAGTAGGTACTCATCCACATGCTTGTTAAAGTGTAAGGCAAGATACCCCAGAAGTGATTTCTCAAAAGAAAAGTGTGAGGTTGAGCACATCTTTGCCGTAGAAAATGAGGCTCATTTTTGCTCTCTTGGTATTCAGGAACCATTCCTTTTGGTCCTCTCCTAACTGCATTTGGGTTTGCTCTAAAAAGCCCCGGCCCAATCCTTCCTTGGTAGCAATACTGCTTTTGGCCAGAAGATGGCGAGCAAAGCCAACAGGAAGGAACAAAGTTCATTAGCTCAGAGCAGTCCAGAGTGAGCATTTAGCTCTTCCCATAAACCAGACAGGGATGGAAAACTATTTGTCAAAGCTTACACATATGCACCGAGGATAAGGACTGGCCTCGGAGGCGGGCTTTCTGGATGACCTCCATGAAAAGGAGCAGTTTAGCGAGGGCAGCTGAAGTGGAAAGACCACAGCAGGTTGTGACTGGGTCGTTCTTCAAGAGCTGGCTTTAACATCTTCAGCAACTTCTCTCTAAAGCCAAAACAGCCGGGGAGTGTCAGCAGGCCAGGGCGCCATCCTTGTCTGTGACGCCCCGTTCACTGGCTTTGGAAATCAGTCCTGCTTCCTGGTCCTCGCTAACTCTCCAGTGTACGGAGGCTTCCAGGGCTTCCCGCTCATGTTTGCACGGGTCTTTATACTGACCAGAGGTTGGGAAAGACAGACTGTTGTGAGCTGACTAGAAAGAAGTCACAGATCGATGGGGGAAGTTCCAGCCAGGCAGGAATCTGCCAACTAGCTTTTAAAAAAAGAGTCTGAGGAGGCCAGCCAACGATGTATCTTCAAGTCAGCGTGACTCCAAGTCAGGTCAGCCAGGGCAAGGGTGTGACCCTGGGAAGGGGTGAAATGCCTTCCTGATTTTTACAGAGACAGATTTCTAAGGCTATAGCCACCCTTCACCCCACCCCCATTTTCTTGTGACCTAAATCCTTCCCTGAAGCCGAGCTGGGCTCTGGGCCAGGGTGTCAGTCATGGACAAAGGCGTCCTGTTTCGAAGGTCTGGCCACTGTGTTTGCCTGAAGGGTCCAACAAACGCCGTGGGCCTCCCCCAGCCGATAACATAGAAACACACAGAGTTCCTCCCAGGACACTAGCAACATTGCTCCCTCAGGTTTCCACGGCATGGTGGCAGGGCTGTGCCATGAGGTCACTTGGTTCTGGCTGATTGTATGGTGCTAGGCTAGCTTCTCCCTCCAGCTGACCCCATTCTGGCTGTTTGTTTTTCCTAGCTGACTGGAAAGCCTTTTTCGAGTTTTTTTTTTTTTTTTTTTTTTTTTTTTTTTTTGACCAAGAGTGAATGACACCCCAATGTGGCCTGTCCTTCTCCTCTCTCTGCCAGTTTATCCTCTTGCTTCTCAGAGCCCTGGGACTTCTGCCTCTGTCACTGAAGGCACAGTGGCAGAGGACAGTGCTGGGCTGGGGACAATTGCTGTGCATAAGGGAGACAGAACTTTTAGCTTAGTAGGAAGTTTCTGCCCCCGTGGAATGGGGATGCTGGCATCTGCCCGTCTTCTGGTCACTGGGAGAACAGAGACAGCACAGATGACAAATGGATGTACATTAAGGGGGCAGGGCCTCTTTGTGGGAAGGAGAGAAGATGGGGTGGAGGGTATGCCGGTTGGGAAGTGGGGAACAGAGGCACAATGCCAGCAGTCTGTGAGACATCTCTAGGTTAGTAGGCACAACCTTCCAGCTTGTACGAGAGCCGTGTGTGTACGGGTGCAGGCATTGTGAGGAGGGCATCAGGAAGCCCCTGGGAAAATGGTAACGCAGCTCTGGCCATTGCTTCTGGGGGGCAGAAGAATTAATGTGGCTTAAATTAGGGAGGAACGGACAAATCCCAAGGGAAGGGAACCGTCTAGGAGAGGCCAGTTCTAGACTTCAGTGGATGATAGACAGGGAGATTAAGACAATACCTGGGGACAGATGACAACCACGTCATGCAGGAAAAGTTGACACAGGCCTCTGGGAGATGAGAAGGACTTTGGTATCTAGGAAGTCACAGAGAGTCATGCAGGAAAGCCTGCTGTGGGCAGAAGGCTCAACCTCGAAGGTGCCCGCAAAGCGACTTTATTCATGTGGTCACTTGTGTGAGGAGGAAAGCAGAGCCCATAGTCAGATAGGACCTCTCTGTGGCTTCCTCCCACACTCTGGGCTCTTGTTCTTCCAGAAGCTACTTCTTACCCTGACTGTACACTTGGCTCACCCTCGGTTGCCAACCAGTTTAAAGAACCTCCTGGCCAGGGCTCCCTGCTTAGGTCTGACCACAGCCTGGGACAGAGCCCTCTTGGCTTCACTTCAAGGAAGGCAGGTGCTCTGTCCTTCAGTGCCAGGACTCAGCTGTTTTGAAGGTGGGAAGGGAATGCGGCCCTGTTTGGAAGGCTCTGTTTAGAAAGTGAGACCAGGAGTTCTGTCCGAGGAGGGGAGGTGGGGGAGAGAACTTTCTGAAGTTAAAACAGACAGTGTGAGCCATCTCTTTCTTCTAGCCCAGGCTCTTTGAGACAGCTGCTTATATGATTGCTGGTGACACTTATTTACTGCAGTTTTCCAGGGGTCACAGATCCCCAACAGATGCCCGGTGCTCTGCAGAGAAACACTGGTGGCATTGTGAAGGGAACATTTTCATTCTAAGTGAGTCGCAGAGGCAGGGGGACGATGAGTTGAATTGGCAGGAGATAGGTGTAAGGGCCACGGAGAAATTGGGGGTGGGGTAAAGTCACCCCAGCCTCATGCTCACTAGGACTCCTTCTTTGCACCTCTTTTTTCCTCTGCTGTGTGGTGAGGTTGCTGCACTGGAACCTTTCCAAGCTCCTTTAGTGTGTTGACCTTCCCTGATTTATGCTGTGACTCCAGCCTGGTGTGGAGTTCAGGAATCAGATGGTGGGACAATAAAGACTGTCCTCTCAGGACAGGTCAATCTCAGAGCTGACAAACTTGAATCAGTCTGAGTAGGCTTCTGAACTTCTAGGCCAGGGTCTAGTCTCATGTTCTTGTCTGTCTCTTATCAACCTAAGAAAGGGCTTTGAAGAGAGGTATCCAGGGCAAATTTTCAACTATTATACATAGCAATGCAATCCTTCAGCTAGAGGGCGTTTTCTGTGGAAGGCAGATAAAGCCCATCTGTTTGGGTACAAGGTTTAGCGTATGCTCAGCACACTTGATGCCTGCCCAACTCCCAGCTCCTCCACAGAAGCTGAGCAGGGTAGTCCACACCTCGGGGCCAGATGTAGAAGCAAGGGACGTTCACAGGTGACGTCGTCTCTACAAGGATGAGCCGAGGAAGTCTCCTAGGTCTACTACGAGACTCTAATCCCAGACAACAAATGTGTTCATCAAACATCACAGCATGGCCGCTATGGAAACCGTCTCTACACCACCAGACATTTCTTTCAGCCGTTGATATTAGCTACAGCTTGCATTTATTCTAGGGAAGTGACATGTTTCTCAAGTCTATGTTTTAAAACATCAAGGCTGAACTTTCTTCTTTGGCTAGAGGAACTGAGAGTTACTTACACAGAACTTAGAGTTACACAGATTGAAAATTCCCATCTAGTTCAAGGCTCTTTGCACGTCTCCCTGCTTCTAGGATGCTGGGTTGAAGGTGCAGTCTGAAGGTGGGGTGGACGGGAGTCCTCTGTGTGCTGGCTCTGTTAGGAGCACATGCAGTTCTCAGTGTGGATGTTTCTAGAAGAGGGACTCAGTGTCTGGCCCCTTGCTCTATGAGTAACATGGTCTATCAATGGTTTCTGGTGTCCCTTTGATTCTGGGACTGGACATTTGGTATCATTCTCTTTACAGCCAGGACAGCAGGTTCTGTGGCAAGTGAGTTTGGGTCTGATGGTCACTTCTGATGGCCCAGCCTACCACAGCCATCGCTGGCCTGTAAACACCCAACTCTCCACAGGACAGTAGAAGGGCAACACACATTTGTGTTCTTTGCATTCTCAGGAAGTATGATGTTTTGTCCTTTGTTCCTTAGAGAAGAGACTTCAGTGTCTGAGCTTGCATTCCCATCCCAATGACAGGAATAACCTCGATGTCCCATCACCATTTGGGTCCTTGAGCACCTGCATTGGCTCCCGCCCCTCTTGATGACTGACATCCACTTCAGGATTTGGAATTTATCGTCCTTGAGTCACTGTATTGTCACAGTTGCCACGGGAAGTCACTAGGGTCATGGCGGGGGTAGAGAGGCACGTGCAAATGTGATGAGTACCCAGGTGAGGTGCTTCATGTGTGAAGAAGGACGTAGCATCAAGAAGACTGTATAGACTTGAGACTGCTGTTGTGGGATATGGAAGGGTGGCAGCTAGGGCCAAGACACCTTATGAGGCCTCACAAAGGCCTACCACTGCAGCTCAAGGAGAAGATATATATATGGAGTATTATGTGTATAATATTTATGTTTTTTATTTTTAATTATATTTAATTATATATAAAATATAATTTATATTTAATTATATTTTTGTATATTATATATTTATATTTTATGATATTTGTATGTTATATTATAACATATAGCATATATACATATATTATAAACATATTGTATTATAATACATAACTTATAAATAATATGTACTATAATTATATATTATATATTTTATTTAACATATAATTGAAATGTAAAATACATACTTTTTTCATACAATATATTCTGATCATTCATTTCCCCTTACCCAGTTTCTCACATATTCTCATCACCTTTCCAACTCTACACCCTTTCTTTCCCTTCATAAAACAAATAAGAAATAAACAAGAACAAAAAAATGCAAGAAATACCCCTCTCTCTCTCTCTCTCTCTCACATACACACACACACACACACACACACATGTCTCTCTCACACACACATGCACACACACCACATTCAAAGACTAAACAAGAAACTATAATACATACGCAAGAGACCAATAAGACCAAAATGCCTAAACAAAGAGATCTGAGATGAAAGTCTATAAAAACAGCACTGAGTCTATAAAAACAACACAGTGCTGGCCATTGACTTCTGGGCAGGAGACCCACCCTGCAGATGGCTCATACACCTAGTGCGACTCCATTGGAGAAAACCAATTTTCTTTTGACAACAGGTGGCAATTGCAGAGAGCTTCTTGGTCAGCAGTGGGAGCCTATATTCACTTCTTTGTGTGCTGTGGTGCTTTATATTTTTTCACAGATATTGTGCACATCTCTCCACAGATAGAGACCTCTCTTTCTGAAGGTCACACTTTGACAGGGCAGAGGAGGATGAGAAGCAGAGCTGCCCCACAGTGCAGCAGGATAGAAACCTGAGAAAAAAGCTACTGGGATGATTCTGAATCCTCCTGATGCCAAATAATAGTGCTTTCTCAGTTGCCCTGACCTGACCATTACATGTTACATACAATTATACATACACTCATATGTATACGATATATATGTATATATGCCTTCTCAGCTCCTCTGGCCTGACTATTACATGTTCTATACATGTTGAACACATGTTATATACATGTTATACTCTACTTCCAAAACATGTACAGCTGCTATATGAAATGAAAGAGAGCCTGAGACTGTACAAAACTTGCTGGTCTTTCAGCTAATTATTGGATAACAATGGCCGAGGGATCCCAAGGGGCCAGTCCATCCAACAGATGTGGAGGACCATGGAAGGAATGGCCTAGGACCTGGGTAAGATAGTCCAGTGGTACTCACTGGAAAAGGCAATTCCAGAAAAGGAGTAGACTGAATATGAAGTTACCTAGCAACCAGCCTGTTAATTAGTCTGGAACCTGTGGTCTGATTGAGAATGTATACCTGAGGACCGCTCTAGATTTTAAACAGTAGTCAACACCCTGGGTGTGGGTGGCAGAGGGAAGCGAGGTTCTGGTGGGGAGGCTGTGTGGTGTGGAGGTGGAGGGGGAAAGGGAGAAGTTCAGGGAAGTTCCGACAGTCATCAGTGTCAGAAAGGTGAGGCCTGGGACAATCTTTCTGCATTTGACAAGCTATTGGTAAAGAGTCAGTTAACTTTGCCTAAGAATCTTGAGTACCTATGATAAGCCAAGTGCTGTTTCTAGACCCAGGCCCCAGAGAATAATTCATGCTAGTGACAAAAGACAGCCAACAAAGAATCTATGTTACAAATTAGCTCTCGAAAACGCATCAGATGGAGGTTACAGTTTTAAACGTGTTGGCCATCAAGTTCCATGTAAATAAAGGCTTTTTAAAAAACAATTTATTTAGTACACAGTATCTGTCTTCAGACACACCAGAAGAGGGCATCAAATCCCACTACAGATAGTTGTGAGCCACCATGTGGCTGCTGGGAATTGAACTTAGGACCTCTGGAAGAGCAGTCAGTGCTCTTAACCGCTGAGCTGGGGAGTCCCCAGTATGTTTTGAGCCAGTGGATAACATGTTTTGAACACTCTGGCTACTGCATTCCTAACAAGCACTAGACCAGCAATAGTTACTGCTGTGGTGACTGGTGCTAACGATGTGGGTGCCTTTGATCAGGGTTATGACTGTCAGACGAGATAAAACCATAGAATTCCTCATGGGTTGGCAGGTGGGATGTGAGAGGAGAAATGGATCAGCCTGGACTTGTTAGTGTGAGCAACTGGGAGGCAGCATTGCCCTTGCACGAGGACCAAAGACTGTGGGTGGAATTTGGGTTTGCTGCATGTGGTGGCACACACCTTTAATACCAGAACTCAGGAGGCAGAGGCACATGGATCTCTGTGAGTGAAGTCCAGCCCAGTCTACAGAGCAAATTCTGGTTCTGGCTGGAGCTGTATAATAAGACAACCATCTCCAAACAAACACAACCGACTAAGCAAACAAAAGCCCACAAAAGTTTGTATTCAAAGACCCAGCTTGGCTTTGGACAGGTTGGTTTATCTGTCCATTAGACACTACAGGCCAATGTGGGGTTGGGGTCAGAGACTGGATTATCCTTGCTGGGGAAGCAATCGGACGTGTGACAGTGAAGATTAAGGTTGTGGGCGGTGTGAACACTGCATCCCCGTGTCTGTGAAGATGCTGTAGGATGAAGCAGCAGCTGGGGAAAGTGGACCAAACAAGACCTAGGCGTGAGTTCATTTTACAGAGAGAGGAAGTGATCCTGGTGGGAGCCCAGAAGCTGACAGAGAGTTTGTTGCTGGGGGAGCCAGTCCCCAAGGTGTCAGTGACAATGATGATGTCCGAACGCTCTCCCTCTGGGGAGGGCTGGGATTGAGGACAGGTGCAGGTAGATTTCTAGGCCTCAGGATTCTGACAGGGTTGGGATATGGAGAGTTTTTTTTTTTAAACTTATATTTCTGTAAAAAAAAAAAAAAGAAATGTGGTGACTGATTATAGCATGGTGGTGCACATCTGTATTCTCAGTCCTTGGTTGCTAGAGACAAGAGGGTTATGGGTTTAAGGTCATCCTAGACTATAGAAGAAGTTCAAGGCCAGCCTGAGCTACATAAGACCCAGCTTCAGGAAAAAACAAATGTCTGCCAAATGAGAGAAAGAAGAGTCTTTAGGAACTTACAGAAGAACGTAAAAGTTCAGAAGGGACCCTAAGGGGATGTTAACTGAGCTGGTGCCATACACACAGTAGGGCTGTTTACCCCAGCAGCCTAACTTACTGGCTTAGGAGCACAGTATTTAGATTGCCCCTAAGGGTAGATGTGATGGAGAGAAAAAGATAACTGACAAGAAAGCAATGAACACAAACTGTCTTGAATTGGAATGCGCCTCTCCAGTACCCATCCAAGTTCTTTCAAGATGGAGCGGGAAGTGGGGGGATTACTGTAAACTCCTCACTCTAGGACATGCAAAGCTTTTGTTGCCCCTAAACAGATGCTAATGGAAGTGAGATTTGTAGAGAGTAGGAGGCTTGGCTTGACTATGATGTCAAGAGGGATGTGGGGAGGATTTGTCGTAAAGCCAAAGAGGGGTGGCCTGGAAACCCTGCACCCCTTCCCAAAATTCTGCACACATTTATGTCTCTACTTCTCACTTTTATTGACTTTTCTTTTACATCTATGTGAGATTTCAGTGTTTGCATCTATTTTTATTTATTGTGTGTGTGCAAGTGTATTCGTGGTGTGCATGTGACAGTCAGACCATGTGGGAGGAGTTCTCTCCTTCCACCATGTGTGCTCCAGGGATTAACGGCAGATTGTCAAAGTTTAATTAAGTTCTCTTAACTGCTGAACCATCCTGCTAGATGCACTACACACACACACACACACACACACACACACACACACACACACACAGATTAAAATGTATGTATCTCTCTCTCTCTCTCTCTCTCTCTCTGTGTGTGTGTGTGTGTGTGTGTGTGTGTATGAAACACATTTGCTGCAGTGTATGTATGTATAGTAGTCAGAGGACAACTTAGAGAGTTGGGTCATGGCTTCTATTTGTTGAGGCCAGATCTCTCTTGTTTCTGCTACTTTGTCATGCGTTTTGGACTAACTGGACTTCTAGGCAATTTTCCTGTCCTACCTCCTATCTCTCCACAGGAGTTCTGGGGTTACAGTCACTTTCTAGGTGAATTCTAGTGCTCTGAACTCAAGTCCTGGGCCTCACAAGACAAGTGTTTTTGCCTACCTGCTGAGTCCTCTTCTACAATATCCTTAGTTCCTTAAGAGCAGTTATACCACACTTTCACACTCTAGGTGTGTAAAGCCAACTTGGCAAGAAGCTAAAGCTTTTTCTTAATGAAGCCAACACTGCTTCAAAGATATTGAGAGGTTTGGCCAGTTTGTGGTTAAACACTGGCCTCATTGCCTGAAACCAACGGATGCGCCCTTTGTTTTGCTTTTGCCAGTTTGTGTTTTTGACAAGAGCACCCCACTCCCAAAGTTCAAGGTCTTAGGATTGTTGAGCTCATATGAAGAATAAGAGCCAGGCTAAGTTTTCTTGTGTGTCCCTGTGGAGACCCTGAGATCTAGAAACCTGAGTGTTCCTGTGTTCCTGTGTCCCTAGAGCTCTGCATGCTGAGGCCGAAACCAAGGGACCAGATAGGATGCCAACTCTGTGGACTTAAACTTGCAGAATTACGTGCACAATAAACAGCTAGCTGTAGGCAAAGGCAAATATTTAATTTGAGGTGGAGTTTTATTTTCCTTCTGTCAGGGTAACAGAAAGCTTGGATCAAAGCCTCCAAGCCTCTGGGACTAATGACCAAAAAATTGAATTACATGTCATTAGCTGCCTCTCAAAGACTACCCAGGAAGCCATTTGAACACACAAGGGTTCTTTGGGAAAACTGGACTTGGTTCTTCCAGATTGAGGGAGGCAAACTAAGAAGACGGGTGGGGGCAAGGTAATTATATTTGATAAACTCAATTAAAACTTCTTAGCAACTGTAATGGGTTCTGCTCTAGCAATGAAAAGATTATCAGGTCAATACCTTTGATGATTCAAGTGAACAAAAGAAAAAATAAACAAGTTTCTAGAACCTGCTTACTTCAAGGTAAGACCAGATCCTAAATTATGGAAGATACTTTAAGACTCATTAACGTACACTGGGCTGACCCACTTAGCTTGGTGATGGGTCATGGATATCCAAATGGAGGGGACAGAAGGGTGGCAGCAGGCCCCACAATGCCAGTCTAAGCGTGATTTTGATATCCTTCTGCATTTGGCATAGGTGCTGCCAACAGTTTGCTTGCTGGGTAAGGAGGTGCTGTTTTGCTCCTAGTCTTAGTATATTCATAGAACCTGCCTATGTCAGGGTCTCACTGTGGAGATGGTGGGAGACTGGTCTAGCTACTCATTGATTTGGTCTTCACCTTAGAGGCTTAGATCACTAAAACATTGCAAACAAAGCCTGGATTAAGCTCTTTTAGCCTAGGTGATGCAAGCCAAAAACCAGTTGTAACTGGAATGGATTAGCGCTGTGGCTGTAGGAAGGATGTTTGCAGTCGTTCTAAGATTCAGCGCTCAGAACTGGCAGTTAACTGACCTTTCATAGTCACATTCATTTCTTCTCCTCTCTGAAACTGGGCTCCCCAGTGTTCTCCATAGAAAGGACAATGACCAGGAATGGCATTCCTCTCTGAGCTTCCGTGGCGGCTTCCCAAGTGGCCCATCCCCCGTCCTCTAAGCCTGTCACCTTTGCCCCACTGTGGCACAGTCATAGCTCACAGTTTCTTGTTCACACTGTGGCTGGGGACAGTCAGTCTTTGGTTGGCCTCCCCACCTCTATCTTTTACCAGCTGTTTCCTGTGCTGTTGTTGGCAAAGTCTGAAAACAAAACGGAAGACTGGTTCTTTTGGAGTAGCCATTGGGAGCCCGCTAGAGTGTGAAGGGACACTGGGCTCTACCTCATCCTGGCCAAGAGTCTCAGTTATTTTTTTGGTGAAACAGAACTAAAGGTAATCTCTACTCTAGAGGGTTTGAAAACTTTAGGGAGTGGCTTTTCAGAGCATGCTCCAACAGGGGGTCAGCACTGATGTGAGAACCATCAGAAAGCAGTAGCTCACAGAGGACCACCTTACAGGGTGATCTGCAATGTCCCCCATGTTGAATATTCTGAGGAAAAACAAATCAGACATAGTTTAGAGTCTACTTGTGTCTCAGCATTTGTACTAACATTTTAAAATGAAAACTAATTCCCAAGTTCAAATCTTAAGTTTATGAGAAGTCCATTTGACAATACAAGAAAATATTTAGAATTGTATTACAAGGGCCCATATACTTTCCTCTAATGTACTTAAGCCTTCATATAACATTTTCTTATTTACTTCATGTGTGTTGGTGTTTGTCCGTCTGTATACTGTGTATGTGTGCCTGGCGCCCTTGGGGCCAGAAGACATCAAGATCCCCCGGAACTGGAGCTATGGATGCTCGTGGATCTGTGTTGGCGCTGGAAAGCCCTTTGAAGAGAAATAAGAACTCTTAGCCACAGAGTCATCTAACCACTGTCTTAAAACTTTATACAATCTATTTCAATTTTTCAATTTGTTTGACTAGCCAACATCTTCTGAGATATATCATATTTTCTAAAACTACACTAAATACCTAAATACGTTACTTGTCAATGTTCTTTACAAATTTAAGAAAATAATTTTCTACTTAAATTTATAGATCTAATCGTAATACATATTTTAGATCAGAACCACAACTCTAAATGATTAGATATTCTAATATAAAAATTCTCTTAAACATAACACATAACTAAACCTTATATATTGTGTTCTTAAATTTCAATATCTTACTTGTAGAAAGCCTTAGTGATTTATATACTTAACTTTAAATTTCCTTGGGCTAGAAAGGCAGCTACATAGTAAGGAGACAGACCCCAGGCAGAGCACAGTCGTGCCCAAGACATAGGGGCAGGGTTCTGGTTTCCAAGAGCCAGGTAGTCACCATGGTCCCTTACTCTACAGTCAGTAGCAAGGGGCACAGGCACTCAAATTTGGTGACTCTGTAGCACTTGCTCAGAACATAGGACATTCTATCTCCTCTGCTAAAGTCACATTTCTTTAGGTTACTGAGGAATCCACATGTGTCTGTTTCTGATTTGATACCTGCAGAACAGTTTAATCATGTCTCCTTTCCCAAGGTTTATCTTTATTAATTCTGTGTGAGTGTGTCTGTGTGTGGGTGTTTGCATGTCAGGGTGGATGTCCACAGAAGTCAGCGGTGTCAGTCCCCTTGGAACTGAAGTTACAACAGTTGTGAACCATCCTTGGAATTGGAGGTATAGGTGATTGTGAGCCTACACGGGTGCTAGGAACCAAACTAGAGCAGTACATGCTCTTAACCATGGAGCAATCTCTGTACACCCCACCTCCAATGTCATCATTCTATGGTCCTTGTCCCTGAATTTATGGTAGATCGTGCCTCATCTCTGGCCCATGGCCCCCATAATTTTCACTTGGGGATGGCCACTACTGTCCCAGCTACTAAAATGATATTCACAGGCCACACTGCTACTTTTCTTAATACAGTTTGACAGGGACTGACTTTCTAGGCTCAAATGACAACTAATTCGGATAGCATCTATGAAACACTAGCTCTCAAGACTTTGGTTATTAGGCAGCAAAGGGCAGTAATTGCAGAAAGTCAAAAAGAAAGAAAAAAGAGTGATCAAGCTGGCCTCTATTTTCATAGCTGATGCTTGGAAGAAACCTGGAGCAGTGTGTGGCTTAGGGAGGGCGACTAGGACATCCATCTCCTCAGATCACGGAACTACCAGTCAAGATAGTGGGACTTCATGGGGCAGAGGACAGAAAGGGAGGCCCACACGAATTCCTGGCTGTGTGTGCAGGGTCTTTCTCCAGTGTCTGATGAGGACCAATCAGTGCTGGCTGAGGAGGAAGCTCTAGACATCTGTCAGAGTGAGAAGGAAGGAAATCCACGGACTTTTGCTGGGGAAGCAGGTAGGCTGTCTGCAGATCTTCACCTCAGCTCCCCTGAGTCTACCCGAGTCCACTCCCGGCGCTGCGGCAGACCACCTGCATCCTGCTTTTCCTCCATCTCAGTGGGTCACCTTCCACTCTTCGCCTACTAACCTTCCTTTCTTTATCCCAACCCCCAACCGCAGCAGACATTTCCTGGGAACCCTCGGACCTCTCCAGCCAGAAATGCAAGTAAGCTCACGGCAGATCTTTCCTCTTCCCTCATCTCTTCAGATCCACCTCCCGATTTCATCTGCAGCTCTGCAGCGGGCCTGCCATTGTGGCCTCTTTCACTCTTCCCTATTTCCAGGGGACAAAGCAGATCCTGATGGAACAGCTCTGCTTTCCTTCCTCCTGCAGACTCTCTCAGCCTCGCCCCCTTTCTAACTCTCCTATTCCCATTCCTAAGTCTCAGTTCCCAATACCTAGAAATACATTTTATCTGGAACTCTCATTGGCCACACCTATCAGGATCCCAGATGAATTTCCTACCACCAGCAATACACAGCCACCATACTCTCCTAAGAACCAGAAATGGCAACAAAACCAAAGAAGAAAACACCCACCCACCAATGACATGATCAGATAGCAGCACCCAGAATCACAGTCTCCCCAAACCCAGATCCCCAGAAGCCAGTGTGAAAACACAATCAACAGCAGGCAGGAGAAGATGACTCTAGTAGAGCAGCAGCCCTGTCACAGCAGCCCCTGAGTATCACAGCATAGCTGGAGCACAAGGCAAAGACCCTAAAATAGTCTTTATGAGTACGATAGAGGTCTTTAAAGAGGAAGTGACTAAACCCCTTAAAGAAACCTATGAAAACACCAACAAACACTGGAAGGAAATGAATAAAACAGCTCAAGACCTGAGGGTGGACATAGAACCAACAGAGAAAGTTCCACTGAAGAGAATTGGGAAAATTAAAAATTTAGTAACTGGAACAGGAGCCTTGGAAGCAAGTTTCACCAGCAGAATACAAGAAGATGCAAGAGAGAATCTCAGGAATTGAAAACAACATAAAAGAAATGAATCCCTGGATGAAAGACAGTGTTAAAATGAAAAGAATCCTGTCACAAAACATCAAAAAAAAATCTGGGGTACTATGAAAAGATGAAATCTAAGAATAGAGGCAGGAGAAGAAACCCAGATCAAAGGTACAGGACATATTTTCAACAAAATCATAGAAGAAAAATTTTATACCCTAAATAGATGCTTATCAAGTCCCAAGAACCAGACAGAAATACCAAACAGACCAGAAAAAAAATTCCCCTTGGCACGCAATAATCAAAACACTAAATATATAGAACAAAGATGCAAGGGAAAAGACTAAGTAGCATATAAAGGCAGTGCTATTAGACTACCATACTCAGCAAAACTTTTAATCGCTCTAGACGGATAAAATAAGGCATTCCATGATAAAACCAAATTAAAGCAATATCTCTTTACAAATCCACCACTACAGAAGGTACTACAAGGAAATTTCAACCCTAAAGAGATTAGCCACACCCAAGGGAAAAAAAAAAAAAAGAAGGAATAAGTAGTGTCCCAGAGCAGCAAATTGAAAGAGGGGAAACACACATGCATATACACACTACCACCAACAGCTCTTCCTCCTCCTTCTCTGCCTCTTTCTCATCGACCACCACCATCACCATCTCTGACAAAATAACAAGAAACAACAAACCCTGCTCATTAATATCTCTCAACATCAATGGTCTTAATTCCCCTAATAAAAAGACAGAGATTATCAGATGGATAGAAAAAAATGCATCCTTCTGCTGCATCTGAGAAACACACCTTAACATTAAGGATAGACATCACCTCGGGATAAAATGATAGAAAAAGATATTCCAAGCAAAAGGATCTAAGAAGCAAGCTGGTGTAGTCATTTTAATATCTAACAAAACAGATGTCAAAACTAATGAGAAGAAACAGTGAAGGACACCACATACTCATCGAAGAAACATTTCTACCAAGTGGACATCTCAATTCTAAACATCTATGCACCAAATACAAGAGTACCCATAAAATAAATTGGGTAATGTTCTTTCTGTTTCTATTTTGTGGAATAATTTGAGGAATACTGCCATTAACTCTTCTTTGAAAGATTATGGTAGTTTTTTGCTAAAACAACCTGGCCCTGGGTAATATTTGGTTGGGAAACTATTAGTGACTGATTCTATTTTACTAGGGGATATAGGTCTATTCAAATTGCTTATCTGATCTCTATATAACAGGTAAGTAGTATGTATCAAGAAAATTATCTTTTTCTTTTAGTATAATACTTGCAAATCAGATCTAAAAGCACCTTGAAAAAATCATTCACCATGATCTAGTAGGCTTCATTCAGGAGACTCAGATTGTTGAAAATATGTAAATCAATATAGTAATAAATAAACAAGCTAAAATACAGAAACCACATGACCATCTGATTAGATGCAGAAAAGGCCTTTGATAAAATTAAATACCCCTACTGATAAAAGTTCAAGAGAGATTAAGGATGCAAGAAACACATCTGAACATAGTAAAGGCAGTTTACAGAAAGCCCATAGCAAACATCATTAAATGGAGAGAAACTTGTAGGTTGATGTCTATGTGCAGCTGAGGGCTAGCACTAGTTAGGTCAAGGTGATACATGATGGGAAAGTAGAGAGTGAGGTGGGGACAAAGTTTTGGTAAGGTGGGAGAGAAGGAGGAGAGAGACTCAAGATGGAGCCAAAGGAGAAGGTTCTAGATCCAGGTGGTCTTAATTGGTAATAGGTAGATATGACTATCTCTAAGAGTTTCTATGGGTCAATTTATTTTACCTAGGTGGGTGGTTTACATATTTGTCAAATGGTTGTAAACTTATTGTATGGATGTATTGTGGATTGAGAATTTAACATAGATATCTGATTGATAAACTATTGATTATTGAGTCATGATTTTACCGGGTTGTGGGGAATGTGAGCTAAGTCATGGATGGCAGGGAGACAGCTGGGAGGGGCTAGCTCATGGTCTGCCTGGGTCTGAGAGTAGTTGGAGGCAGCATGGAGCAGCTGAGATAAAGATATCCCGCAGTGCCATGTGGCCCCAATGGTGCAGGCACTAGTGCAGGCTAAAAAGTCATTAACATTTTTATTTTTATTGCAACAGAAACTGAAAGCAAGTCCACTAAAATCAGGAATAAGACAAGCTTGTCCACTCTCTCCATACTTATTCAGGTACAGAACTTGGAGTCTTAGCTAAAGCAATAAGACAACTGAAGGAGATACAAATTGTATCTTCTTCAATATAAATTATTTAGAAAGAAATATATCCATATTTTTATTCTTAATTTCAGATATAATAGTAAGCACCAGGAAACTCCTCCAGCTAATAAACATTTCCATCAAAGTAGATAAATATAGAATTAACTCACAAAAATCAGTATCTCTTCTATATATAGATGACAAATGGAGAAAAAGAAATCAGGGAAACCACACCTTTCGCTATAGCCTTAAATAATGTAGACCATCCTGGGGTAATTCTCACCAAGCAAGTGAAAGACTTGCATGAATAAAAACTTTAAGTCTTTGAAGAAAGAAATTGAAGAAGGTATCAGAAAATGGAAAGATCGTCCATGCTCATGGATATGTGGAATTAACATAAAAATGTTCATCTTAACAAAAGCAATCTACAGATTCAGTGCAATCCCCATCAAAATTTCAACACAATTTTTCACAGATCTTGAAAGGACTATTTTCAGCTTCATTTGAAAACACAAATAACCCAGAGTAGCCAAAACAATCCTTAGTCATAAAAGAACTATGGGAGGTATCACTATTCCTGACTTCAAACATAGTACTGTGCTATAGTTATAAAAACAGATATGTCTGTCAAATGTATCAAACTGAATACCCAGACAGAAATTCACACACCATTGAACACCTGATTATTTATAAAGAAGCTGGACATAAACACTAAAAAATAAAAATAAAAGACTCATGTTTAACTTTATGTTCAAACTTGATGGCTGCATGTAGAATCCAAATGGATCCATATTTTCTCCCTGAACAAACCCCAACTCCAGATGGATCAAAGACCTCAACATAAAACCAGATACACAGAAGCAGATAGACGAGAACAGCTTTCAACACATTGGCACAAGAAAAGACTTTCTGAACTGAACACCATTGGCTTAGGCTCTAAGATCTACAATGTATAAATGAGACCTCATAAAGCTGAGAAGATTCTGTACAATAAAAGACACCATCATTCAGACAAAGTGATAGTGTACAGAAAGGAAAGATATATATATGAAAGGAAAGATATATATATAAAAGGAAAGATATATATATATATATATATATATATATATATACATATATATATATATGTATGTATGTATGTATGTATGTATGTATGTATGTATATGTATTTTGGATATTAGTCCTCTATCAGATGTATATTACTAAACTATGCATCTGATAGAGGACTAATATTCAAAATACAAAAAGAACTCAGGAAGCGAGATATTATGAAAACAAATGACCCAATTTAAAATGGGGCACTGAACTAAACAAAGAATTCACAAAAGAGAACTCAAAAGGCCCAGGAACAGTTAAAGAAATGTTCGGCATCTTTAGCTGGTGAGGAGGCTGGGAAACACTCACTCACTGCTGATAGGACTCCAAACTTGTACAGCCACTATGGAAATCAGTGTGGTGATCTTTCAGAAGGATGGGAATTGATCTCTCTCAAAATCCAGCTGTACCAGTCTCAGGCACATTTCCAAAAGACACAGAGGCACTTGCTCAACCATGTTCACTGTGACTCTATTTGTAATAGGCAGAAATTGGCAAAGAATAAAGAAAATATGGTACATTTGCACAACGGGGTATTACTCATCCATTAAAAAATAAAATTTGTGGGTAAGTGGGTGGAACTAGAAAAAAAATCACCCTGAATTAGGTACCCCAGACTCAGAAAGACAAATATGGTAGGTATTCACTTACATATAGATATTAGCCCTTGAGTCAGTGACAATTAAGCTGCAATTTGTAGAACCATAGAAGTTATGTATAGACTTGGGAACAGAGGTCTTACCACTAAAGGGAGATAGGATAGATAGTTACGGATAGACTAGATACACATGGATAGTATGAGGGGACTATGTACTGGAATAAGAGGAAGGAATTATGAGAAGAGAACACAAAATAAAGGCCATCTGAGGGGTAGTATAGAAACCTAATACACTAGAATACACACACACACACACACACACACACACACACATATTCTAAATAAAATCGCCAAAATAATGGAGGAGACAGATCCTCTCTTGTCACCAAATGAAGCTTCCAGTAGTGAAATTGAGACACATCCAATTGAGTTGGTCAAAGACGTTCCATGGGAATCCCCAAACAACCCATGCTGTTACCAAGACTACAGGTTGCTCTCCACAATCTGACAGCAAGGCTCTGTTGTTGAAGACAACACCTATATAACTCAGTGAATGTGGAGATGTCCAGCTGTTGGCTGCATAGAGACCTCACTCCTATGTTCTAGCATTTTAGTATAGGAATGTACTCTGCACTCTACCAAAAGTGTAATGCAAAGACCGGCCTAGTCACAAGCCCCCCCCCCTTTTTTTTACAACAGTGCACAACCTACAAGACATACTAAGGCAATAATGGCATAAAACTTGGGGAATAACCAATCAATATCCGATTTGACTTGAGGCCCGCTCCACAAGATGGAACCCATACCTGACAATGTTTGGGTGACCAAGAACCTGAGACTAGATAGCTCAGGGTACTAGGTTAAAACCAAGTACCACTGTTAATAAAAATCCATAGCAATAAAATGACTTCTAACGACACTGTTGTGCTCATAGATCGGTGACTTGCTCGGCCGTCATCAGAGAAGCTTCCTCCTGCAGCAGCTGGGAACAAACACAGACACAGCCAGGCGTTATGCAGAGTGAGAGACCCTGGAGCACTGAGCCCTAAACAGGATGTCATCATCAAAGCCCTCCCTTCAGGGATCAGGAAACCCCGTGGAAGAGGAGGCAGAGTGGAGGAGGGAGGGGATGGAGGACACAAGGAAACAAGACCCTTAAATCGTGACCAAAGCTCACCCGCAGAGATTCGGCAGCATGCCCAGGTCTGCACCAGGTCCCCTGCATGTATACTCTAGTGATTTTGTGGATTCCTGAGTGTGCAAATAAGTGGAACTCTGACTGATTCTTGGACTTTTTCCTTCTATTGGTTTGTTTGGCCCAATTCTGATGTATTAGCTTTTGTTTTATCTTATTATACTTTATTATATTATATATTTTTATTATCCCTTAGAAGTTTGTTTGTTTTCTAATGAGAGATCTAAAAAAAGTGGATCTGGAGGGGGGGCTTGGAGGGGTAGAAGAAGGGAAACCATAATCAGGATAGATTATGTGAGAAAAAAATTATTTTTATTATAAAGGAGAAGGAGGAGAAAAGAAAAGAAAGGACTCCAGGGAACAGTATTCAGAAATCACATAGAGAAGAGAGACATGTTTAGTTTTCATGACCAGACTGTAAACCCTTAGAACTCACAAGGTTGTAGAGATGAGTTATTGTGGTATTTATAAAGAGATACAGAGAACAAGGATATGTTTATAGATGTGTAGTCAGGTATGGAGGAAGGAGGTGTCTCTGCAGGCTTATGCTGAGGTGTCTCTTCCCCCGAGGGACCAGCCATACCGTGACGGTATAGTATAGAATAGAGTTTATTCAGGGTGTGGAGAGTGGAGCTGAGAGGGCATCAGAGGCAGAGATGGATGATAATAATTAGTTCACAACAAGACAAGCCCCACAACATTCAGCATCTAATAAAAATTTCACATATATAATATAAATAATATAAAATATATCACACACACACATATATATCTCAATGGGGAAAAGGATCAGCCAATTGAAACTGATCAAAACTGATACAGATGATAGAATTTGGAGGCAGAAGTAAAGAGTTTGACTCTATCCATCTGTATGTTCAAAGTCAGCCAAGAAAAGATCAGATATATTATAAAGACTTGAAAGGTAGTTTTTAAAAGCCTAAACTGACTTTCCAGACATTAAATTATGTGAGATGAAAAAACAAAATGCAACAAAAAACCAGTGAACTCAAAATGTAACGAACAATTTGAAATAAAATTTTTTAAAAATGGAAAAGGTAAATGTTAGTGAAGTATTCAATCACATGTGTTAATATCACAGAGGAGAGAAAACTATGGCTTAAGATTTAAATAATGTGTGTGTGTGTGTGTGTGTGTGTGTGTGTGTGTGTGTGTGCCTGTCTGTCTCCCTCCTAGATTTCTTTCTGTTACTGTGATAAAAACTATTGTAGGGTATTCAGCAGAGAAAACTGCTTGGACCTAGGTTAAGCCAATAGAAAGTCATATTAGCCCACCAGACTACCACACTGAGTGTTTGGTATCCCAGTGTAACCCCGAGCCTTTTTATTTTATTTTTTATCTTTTAAAATTTTTTTATCTTTTTCTTTTTTTAAAGATTTATTTATTTTATAAATGTGAGTACACTGTAGCTGTCTTCAGACACACCAGAGGAGGGCATCAGATCTCATTACAGATGATTGTGAGCTGTTGGGAGTTGAACTCAGGACCTCTGGAAGAGCAGTCAGTGCTCCTAACCATGGAGCCATCTCTCCAGTGCCCACCCTCAAGTCTTTTAAGGGTGAACTTTTAAGTACAAAAACCATGTTCTGGGTTGACACACTTCATTTAAAAAGAGCAGTTAGCCAGCCGTGGAACTACAGAGGCGGGAAAGCAATGTTAGTGCAGTCAGACTTCCCCAGAAGTGTGAGGACCTTGTTGGATCAGCCTTAGTCTTTTGGCAGGTGATGCTGTCTATGTGCTGAGTGCTACAACCCGAATGGCACTTCCAACATGGAGTCAGTTGTGCTAAGCTCCGAGCCCTGTGACAAAAGCAGCGATGAAAAGCAGCAGAGGGTGGGAAAGTTCGTTTCTGTTTGCGTCGTTACCGGAAACTGAGGCAGGAACTAAACCGAGACCGTGGGGGCTTACTGCCTTGCTCTGCATGGTTAGTTCAGCTTGATTTCTTACACAGCCCTGGACTACCTGCCCAGGAGTCGGACTGCCCATAGTGAGGTGGACAACCCCACGTCAATTATTAATCAAGAAAATGCCCCATGGATTTATCTATAGTCAATCTTACAGAGACCTTTTTATTTTTTTTCCAATTGAGGTTTTATTTTTTCCCTACAATGACTCTAAGTTGAATCAAATTGAGAAAAACAGAAACAAAACAAAACCCAACAATAAAGCAAAACTCCAACCAGCGTAAGACTAAAGGTCAGCTCTGAGAATTATTCCTCAAGAGCTAGCCACCTTGCTTACTGAGATAATTTCCTGGGCTTGGAATTTGTGGATTTTGTTAGCCCAAGATTTCCCAAAGTTGATAAGACTCATCAGTCAAGAGAAACTCAGTAAACCTCAAGTGCCAGAAATAGGAAAAGATGCTACAAAGGCGTGGAAAATTGTATAAGATTTGTACTGAAGACAAAACAGTTAACAGAAAAAGAAGCAAAGCTAAGAATGACAGCAGTTCTTCAACATGGGAGAAGAGTGGGTGGGCCTCATCCCTAACCACTGAAACCTTTAAAAAAGTCAACTTAGAATTGCTTACCCAATGATAATGTTCTAGATAAGGAAACACATAGATTATATTTTTTTGATCCTGGTAGAATTAAGTTAGGGCCTAGTAAATGAGAGATATCTGGAATATATTCAATATTTGAAAACTATGTAATACCCTTATAAATAGCACAAGAAATGAATAAGAAACCCCAAGAATATTAAAGTGTTTTAAATTAATTTGTATGGCTACAAAGACTTCAAAAGTTGTGGGACATAGCTAAAGGAGTACCTAAGAGATAATTTACAGACCTAAAATGCTTATGTTAGGAAAGATTTTCAATTTGTGAGCTCAGTTTTTACCACAAGAGAGAAATTAAGGGTAGGGTGCAACTCAGTAGTAGACTATTCAATTAGCTTGCATAAGACTGTGAGTTCCAGTCTCTGGTGATGAAGAATAAGAGTAATAAAGAGTAAGAGTAATAAAGCCACAAAAATTAAGCAGAAGAAAGGAAGATGTGAAAAAGGAAAGGTGTCCGTAGGAACTGGCATCTGTGGGGACTGGTATCTGTGGGAACTGGCATCTGTGGGGACTGGCATCTGTGGGGACTGGCATCTGTGGGGACTGGCAAATCTCTGGATAAAGTGAAAACTAGGACCTGTAGATTCCCTGGGTAAAGTGAAAACCAGGACATGCGTTTGAATCTGCAGCACTCACAGAGAAACTGAACATAGCGGTGCACATCTGTAATCTCAGTGCTAGACATAGAGGCAGATCCCAGAGGCTTGCTTGTCAGCTACTTAATGGAAAGAATTTGCTCCAGGTTCATTAAGAGACCTTGTCTCAATGAATAGGGTAGAGGCTAAAGAAGTCATTAGAGAAAGACACTGGATGTCAACATCTGTTCTCCACAGGGGAGCACCCCTACACTTGTGTGTAAGCATGTTCAACACACACACACACACACACACACACACCCACACACACACCACAGAATCAATACAGAGACTCCCCAAAAAGCAGCTGGTACTGAGAAAAGGTCAAGAAAAATGATAAATCCTTCACCAAATTTACAGAGAAGTAAAGAAAGCACAAATAGCTAATATCATGTATGAGAGAAGTGGTAACATAAGAGTAATAAGCTAAACTCGTACAGCAATAAGGAAATATAAATTATAAATCTTACATCACTAAGGTTGGCAATGCAGAAAGAATGGACAGATATCTTAATAAACAAATCCACCATTTTTTTTACTCAAATGCATGAATGAAGAGAAAGGAATTTGTATGTACCCAAGCAGGTTAGAATTGTACTCTTAGAGACTGGAGAGATATCTCCAGTGCTTGCTGCTCTTCCAGAGGACCCCATTCAGTCCCCAGTATGCAAATCTAACATAGCACAACTGTTTGGAACTCCAGCTCCAGTGGTCCAATACCTTTGTTTAGAATTAGTTAAATTGCTTGATACTCTGGTGGGTTGCAAGTGTGTTGCACTCACCAAAGAACTCTTTGTAATTGCAAATGAAACACACACATACACACACACACACACACACACACACACACACACACACACACACACACACACCAGCTAATTTTGATATGCTTTGCCTAGTTCAATTGTTGGGCACTTCTAAATCTCCCCGTGGCTAGCATATAACACTCTCTGGTATTCCTGCATTAACATCCTTAAAAATCTATATTTCATCTCTTCTACCCCAGACACAATCATGGGAGTGGCTCCTAGGGACATTTTCCCAGATTATTACATGGTGGCTGGTCTTTAAGTCTGTTCTCTTTTCTTTTTTGTTATGGTGATTCTGTTTGTTGTTCTTCTCTTCTTTTTTCCTAGTTCCTTGCCCACGCAATCTAAAAGTCCCAAGTCCTTCTCCCTGCCCAGCCACAGGCTGTATGGCAATTCTTTATTACCATTTGAATCCAGCTAGGGTTGTGGACTCTCAGCACCGGGAAGCACAGCTTTTGGGAGACAAATTAAGACAAAGAATTAGAACCAATTCCCAATATCTCACCCTTTCTGTACAAGTTTTAAAAAGGGCTCTTCTCTCAGACATAAATTAAGCATAACCATAACAATTAAGTAAATTGCAAAGTATGATATACAATTAACATCCAATCCATTATATTTGTCAGTTAGATAAAGTACTCTTCTATTTATCCTGACTTAAAGACTTTACAATTTTATACCCGAATTTACTAGCTAAAACTCATCCTTTCTATATTATCCTCCTAAATGTTAAACAACTTTAATTTGATTACGAGACTATAACTATTCTTCAACCCCATCAGAAATCCGAGAATGAATTATTATCTAAATATTTAGAAAGCAGAAAAACATAGCTTCCAAAACTTAAACAAATTGTAGAGACAGTTGAAGACTTAGACAGTTCCCTATTACTCAAAACATTGGAGCATCTGTCTTCAGTGTTCTGTCCCAGATCCATATTACAGACCTTGAAATGAAGCAGAAACTATAAAGGACTTGTTTACTCTGTCTTGGCAGAGATAAGCTGTTGATTATCCTGAACTGTGTGTTCTTTCTTGGACAATATCTTTTATCTGTAGATGACTAGGATAATTTTTGTCCAGTGACTATCTTGCCATAACTGGAGCAACTCCATATAGAAGTTTTGATGCTCAATTTTGCCTTTGAACTAATAAGGGGGTACATTTGGGAGCAAACATGTCTCTAGTTAAATGATCTTTAATAATGAATTCATATTAAATGCTATATTCTGTGTGTTTCTGTGGTTTTTCTCTTTTTTATTAGACACTCTGCATTTACATTTGAGATATTAGTCCTTTACCCTGCCCCACTCCCATCCTCCCTCCCCCTCCAGTTGCCTTCACAAAGGTGCACTCCCTTCTGATCCCCCTCTCCACCCCATTGCCTTGTCATTCCCCTACAATGGGGAAAACATGCCCTCTCATATTGATGCCAGACACTATCTTCAGCTACATATGCAACTGGATCAATAGGTATCTCAAAGTGCACACAAAGGTTAGTGTTTTACTCCATGGGAGTTTTGGGGGGTTTTATTGGTTGATAATGTTGTTATCTTCCCATGAGGTTGCAATGCCTTTCAGCTCCTGAGGTTCTTTCTTTAGCAACCTCATTGGGATCCCCGAGGTCAGATCGATGATTAGCTAGCTAGCTGCAAGCATGCTTAATTGTATCTATATCTGATGTTTTTGAAGACCATCTATATAAAGTATATCTGAAGTGTTGAACCTTGACTACTCTTAGGTATTTCTATTTGAATATTGTAAAAAGAATCTTACTATAATTAAATCATAATTTAATATAACCATAATTTTTCTATCTGGCCCTTAGCTTGCACTACTTAATTATCCTAAACAGTTTGTAATAGCAGTTATTAGAAGAGTTTGGTCTGTTCTTGCTCTCTTGCTATCTTGGCCTCTAGGTCTCTTGCTCTTCCCCCTTTACCCTTCCTCTCCCCATTCCTTTCCCCCTTCTCTCTCCACGTGCTCATGGCCTGCCTCTGCTCCTCTACTTCTCTACTCCTCTCTTCTCTCTCTCTAACTCTACTACTCTCTTAACTCCCCCATAACCTTAATGAACTCTATCCTGTACAAAAGAAGAAGAAGGAGGAGGAGGGGAAGGAGGAGGACTTGGTCTAAACTGTGTAGTCTTAAATAAGTTGCATAGGCACAATGCCTATCTAAGAGTAGCAATATTAATTTCAAATTTTGTATCAAGATAAGAAACTTATACCAATGAAAACCTTAAATTTGCATTTATATATAAATTTTGTACCAATGTAACTTTAACTTGAAGATTTCTACCAATGAAAATTAGTGGTTATATAATGCCTTGCTTAAGAATAAATTTAGTAATCCACTTCATTTATCTCTTTCCTGTTCAAAATTATGACCATTTCTAAATTATCCCTTAAAATAACAGCCTATCTATAATTTATAAAATAACCATAACCATAAACCCAAACCCAGGGGATTAGGATGACGACTTTTTGTAACTTCTCCCTGATAAATAGGGGTGATGAAAACTTTTTTAATGGAGTGAGTAGGGGCAAGAAAATAAGAAAAATTGGTTAAACTTAAGAAAGCAAGGTTCATCATCTGTTATCCAGTCTCTGTATGTTTAGAGGGCTCAGGATTTGACTGAAGCTCTGACTGGATTTGTCTGAAAGGTTGAATGAAATGAGGTCATCTGGCATCAGCAACCCTTCCTGAAGCGGTTTTGGAAGCAGTTCTCTGGAAACGGCTTGAGGAGGTAGGGAGCTGGAGCGCAGGTCACCTCGGCGTCCCTGAGGATAAATCATGTCAGATCTGTACATTCTGCAATATATGAAAATGGATGGAAATTTGTTTATTTCATAAAGTTGTCTTTATGAAAGACAACTGCTTTTTTATGAGTTAATTTGATCATTAACCAATTGCAATAAATCTTCATTTGTGCCATATGAAGGAGGGCATGAAGAATCTTAAGAATTCTATAACCAACAAGATTTACTGGCTAAGTTTAACTGAAGTTTTGGTTAGAGACATTTTATATCTAAGCCAATTAATGGGCTGTTCCCATGTTGAGGAATCAGCAGATCAAGTTGCCTGTTCTGTTTGATTTTCTTGAATTTTTTTTTTCTGTAGTCAAGATTTTCAGGGGTTCTTCCCCTGTCATATTTGATCTATACACTCTGGAAGGGGTCCAAAGCCTTTTCTCCTTTCCTGTCAACACAAATACAGAGCCTCCCTCCCACAATAGCATATTCTTAGTCTAGTAACCAGAAATCACTAAAGGCATAGAATGAATTAAATTAATAGTTTGACCTCTCTTCCAGAGAATTTTTAATATCACAAATACCACCAAACTTATAATCATCTTTATTTTGATAATTAAAACAACCCAAAGCAATTAAAGCAATCTGAACAAATCTTACCTATTGGTAAGTGTTCCTCCATTATCTTCTGTATTTTTTTCTTATATGATGAATTTTTAATAGCGAGATCAAGGTGTAAGTTTCTCCTAATTGAGTCTTACCTATTTGAGGCTCCCATGAATGAGACGAGAGATTGGGGATCGATGCAAAAGCCAGGTATTTATTAGTCCAGTGCACTGGGGTGGCCTACATCCAGAGGAGAGGCAACCCTGAAAGGTTGTTATAAGCAGTTTTTATACTTTTAGGGGTACAGGTTATATCATCAAGGTTATAATTTAAATTCGCTGGATAAGCATACTGACATTTAAACCTGTTGGTTAGTGAGCCTATGACCCTAACTGGGACTTTCCAGGGGGTCAAATGGCTATCAGTCAGCACATTTTATGATTTCCCCAAGAATTACTTACTCAAGGAAGGCCTTAGGCAGAGGCAGGGTGGGTCTCTTCATCTCTGTTTGTCAGGCAGGTGAGGAGAAGGTGAATCTATGGAATGTGGAGGGCAGGAGTGTCAGGGTCGAGAATTTCTCATTGTGCTGAAGGGCAGGAGTGTCAAGGGCAAAGATTTTCCCACTTCTACTTCTTCATACCCCCCTTTTTCTAGACCACTATTTCAATCTTGGAATCAAAGGTCCTCCTGCTCCACAGCTTCATACTGTTGCTTGAGCACCATTATTGGCTCAGTGTTAAGACTTTCCTTGGTGAAGGCAACTAAGCGATTTGAAATGCAAGGACCAAACTTTAGGAGCAAACATAGAATGATCAAAGGTTCTATCAGAGTTGAAACTAAAGTGACCCCCACCCCCTTGCTGTAAAAGCAATAAGTCTAGCCCTCTCCTGTTCTATCTATAGGGCTACCTCTGCCAGAGAGGTGGGAGAAAGATATCCTCTGGATATCAAGGTCTATGGCTGCATGCAAACTGGAGTAGTGGCTGGACCAGGTTGCCAGGAAGGCAATTTCCATTCCTACCCTTCCCAGGCTGGCTCCCAGAAGCTCACTCAGGGTTAAGGCTGTAATTGGTTTTCTCTTTCTCAGGCTCAGATCCAGTTCCTTCTCTAGTATTTCAAAGATCTCGGAGCCCTCATGATATAGGAGCCGAGGCATCAGCTGAGCTAAGACACAAAATCCCTTGGTCTGATTCAGGACCTGAAGATGTACACAGAGGGTCAATCTTGAAGAACAAGCCCACCAGGTATCCTCAGAGGGAATCAAATACCCATTCGGTCTACCATAGTCACGAGTACAGTTACAAAGAAACTTTCTCTGGGAGGACAGTGCCTATGCACAGTCCTTGCCCTGGCACCTGTTGCAAGGTGAGAGATTATCGGGACCTCCACCGGCAGCCTTCATCTGTATTGTTCTGTCTTATGGGGCCCAATGCAGCTAGCCATCAGCTCCTCCGCACTCATGGGCTCATGCCCTACTCGGGCCATCTCGGGGCACACATAAACTGGTACGAGTCGTAGCTCACTCCTTATCTGAGGTGCCTGCATCCTAATCCTCGTCCTCCCAGAGCACCCCTGGGACAGGGCTTGGGGAACACGTGGGTTCCCCCTTGCATTCTGGTAGTCCCTCTCTCAGTTCCTGAGTGGGAATATCCCACGCGTCCAACCCGGCAGCGAATTTACACAAATCAGGGGTTAAAGTGGGCCACCAGGTGTAAGGGAGCGATTCTTTAGACGTAGACCACACCACATCTCCCGTAGCTGATAGACTCTGCCATGGAAGTCTAGCAGGGGTGTGGGGGATGCTCACAATTCCTGAGGTGTCTCCCATCAGCCACAGGCAAACCAGTAGCCAGATCATAGTGTTCGGGAGATCTTGAGTTTTAGGGGGTTGTTGGTCTTTTCGATTTCCCGATTTTCCATCTGGAAATGTCAGACGGCTCAGGTCTGGAGCAGATTTTACATGGGAGGCATGTATCCAGGCTGCGATCCAGTCCACCTCGACCGCTGTTGGCGTAGTCAGCAAAACCAGGTATGGTCCCTTCTAGCGTGGTTTGAGGGTCAGGGTCTGATGACATCTCACATATACCGAGCCTCTGACTTGGAAAGGGTGAGCAGTCTCTGGGGTAGCTGGAACATAGGCCACAGCCAACGCAGCCCAGACTTCTTTTTGAATTGTCTGCAGAGCCTTAAGTCTGAAGTATAAATCATTATCATTATGGCAAGTCAATTCAGGAACATCCCCCAATAGGGTGAGAGGAATGGGGGTCCCATATAGTATCTCAAAGGGGGCCAAGTTGAAGTGGGAAGAGGTGTTCCTAACTTTAAAAAGGGCTAAAGGAAGGAGCACTACCCAGTCTTTACCATTATACTAATTTTTATCCTTAAACACAATTAAATCAAATTTTATTGATTTCTGTTCTTTGATTATTTGCTTGTAGGAAGCAGACACTGTCTACCATCTGACCCTCTGCCTCAGAGCAGCCTGCCTGTCTCTGCACAGCAGGAGTTCCCAGCACCTCCAAGCTTATGCTCTTGGAGGCAGCTAGAAACCTTTAGAAGGGCCTGGGGTAAATCCCTGCCAGCAGCTAGTTTTGCAGCTTTCAGGGTTTGAGGAGAAACCATGTGATTCATTCAGCTCCCTGAAAAAACAATTCTCCCTCCTCCCAGTCTTATATCACGGTCCTGGTCCACGTGTATTCCATTTGGGAATCTCCAATTAATTTTAAAAGTGAGTTCTTCCCAGACAATAGTTGCCATCTGTTGCAGAGAATTAGTTAAATTGTTTGATGCTTCCAGGGGGTCATCCAAGAGTTCTCCAGATTTGTGAATGAAAGACACACACACACACACACACACACAAAACAGCTAATTTTGATATGCCTTGATTACCTCAATGGTTGGGGACTTCTAAACCTCCTAGCAGCTAGCATACACCCCCCATCCTCAGCATCTGGAGTGCAACTTTTGGGAACCAAATTAAGACAAAGTATTGGAACCAGCTCCCAACAGATGTGTGCACATGTGCATACATGTGGTGACCACACATGCCTATAATCACATTAAAAGATATTCTTCAAAAGAAAACTGCATTTTGGGCTGAAGAGATGGCTCAGAGGTTAAGATCACTGACTGCTCTTCCAGAGGTCCTGAGTTCAAATCTCAGCAACCGCGTGGTGGCTCCCAACCATATGTAATGGGATCCAATGCTCTCTTCTGGTGTGTCTGAATACAGCTACGGTGTACTCATATACATAAGATAAATACCTAAATCTTTAAAAAAAAAAGAAAGAAAGAAAATAAAAGAAAACTGCATTTTACATACCATGCAAATTTTTATTGTTTTTTTTTTTCCTTTTTCCAATTAAAGTGTGATTTTTTATGTCTTTGTGTGCATTTAGGTACAAAAAATTTTGCATTTTTTTCTGATTATACAATTTCAACTTTCTGAACACAGTTCTCTGTCATGAACACCAATCTTGAGGGGGAGAGTTTTGTTATTTTGAGCTGACCTTCAGAAGGAGGCTTCCAGGGATGGGTACCTGATAAGATAAGAAAGTCTGATCCACAAGATTCTTATCCAAAATGACATGCTTAGGGGGCTGGTGACATGATTTAGCAGTTAGGAGTGTATACTGCTCAGAATTCAGTTCTGCAAATAGCCTGCTTTCCTGGTATCTGCAAGGACAGTGTGTGTGTGTGTGTGTGTGTGTGTGTGTGTGTGTGTGTGTGTGTGTGTATGATCATTGTTCTGCTCACTGTGAGCTGACCGTCCTCAAGACAAAGGGGACTGATTAAATCAAAGTCTACCCAGTGAGCAGGAGACCCCACATTTCCTGGTTCTGTCTTGACTTCTCCCAGAAGAGTTTGAGGGCTAAAGTTGAGGCACTTGTGTAATATATGTGGGGCAGTTTCACCCTGAATCTCAAACTATTAGAATTTTGGTATCGGAGAATAAGACAATGAGACTTAATTACAATAGTGGTGAAGGAATCTTGCCTTTGGTTGTTCAGGAATGGGTAAGCAGGAAAACATGGAGGTACCTGGAGGAAGCTGTCCGAAGGCTGCTACAGAAACAGAACTGGAAAGCCTGAGACAAGGAGGCATGCCACTAGCCTCCAGGAAGTGTTGTCTTAGAGTGTACGGGTCTAGATGCCAGGGAGGGCAGAGGCTGAACCAGCTGTACCTATGTGAGTCCTGGGGAAAGAACATAGGGTTTTTCTGTTAGTTAAACTATTCCTCTGTGGAGAAAGCATGTGGCCTGTATTTTAGATAAACATAGATCTGACAGAGCCACAGCCCAGGTACTACTGCTTGGGACGATATCACAACAGGTCATTTGAAATCTGTGCTACAGGTAAGCTTGGAGGCGATATTCTCCTTAGGTTATTAAAGGCTTCTCAAGGTGTTTGGTAATTTCTCTGCTCCAGTCAAATCCTACCAGTGCCCAGACAGAGGTAGACATATGAGAACCAACTCTCAACTCTGACCAGCCCTGGTTCACAATGGCATGCAGACTCTCCTCAATCAATAAACAATTTCATCAAGATTATTTTAAGAAGAATTAGGAGAGACAGAGTCCTTGTTGTGGGACCCATGCAGGAAGCACACAGGCAAATGCCCAGGCAGAGTCAAAGAGGTTTGGAATTTGAGGAAAAATCTATCTTGAACTGAATGGAATCAGGAGGAAATGTCTGTGACCTTCTCTGTCATAAAGTCTTCACTGACTTCAATAAAGTGGACGTGACTTGTGAGCCTAAGAAACAATATAGGGCTTAGTAATTAAGACACTAGAAAGTCTTGTGTGGCTTTATCTGGAAATAGCCTTTGGAGCACCAAACACAGGTCCCACTAGGTGTTAGGGTGCGGGCAGAGAACCTGCACATTTATTCTTTGGTACAGTTGACTCCAGAGAGTGCTCAAGGCACCTGGGTCTTGATCAGCAATCTTGTTCCAGAGCACAGTTCTTTATCTCTTCAAGGAGGGAGCAGGTATCCCTGAAACTGCAGGGCACATTAGGATGACAATTCCTCAGGAATGCTGAGGGGAGGGTCTCTGTTGGGTGCTTGCTTATAAGAGTCATGGACACTGGAAGACAAGGAGAGATCTGGGGAATTGGACCCCAGCCTGGAGAACTTGGCCAAACACGCAGGACTGTGTTCCAGGGGCTGAACTGAGCTTTGCATTATGGGCACAGCACCCAGAGCTGTCTTTTCTGGCATCTATATTTAAAAATCCTATTAATTTCTGAACGTTGTTTGTGTGGCAAGTAATAATTCAAATCTTTAGTAGTGACAGCTGGACAGTGTTTGGTGCATGAGCTCAGTCTGGCTCTGGAAACTTGGACTTCCTCGTTATAGGGAAGAATCTTTCTTGGCCACCATTCCTCTGGTCTGGTCTCATCCATAGAACCCTCAGAGTGAACTATTTGTGGCCACCTCACGTAGAAGTCACATCAGCCACACAAGCCCTTGTTGACATATGACTCTTTTTTTCTGGGAAGGAAACGGGCCTCTGCGAGGTTAATACTGAAATGATCAAATATTTGTGTAAATTACGGCTTGCCATGCAAGCAATTTTAAGACATTGGTGGAAAAATTTAAATATAGGTCTGTGGGGGGGAGAAGGAAGAGGAACCTGCCCATTAGCCTCTCATGAACATCATTTCAACTCTGTTCTTCCTTCCTTCCTTCCTTCCTTCCTTCCTTCCTTCCTTCCTTCCTTCCTTCCTCCCTTCCTTCATCAATGTGCATTTGAGTGTGTCTTTTAGAGAGTTGTGACCCTGGTGCATCCATTTCCCTCACTTTGTCTTGGCCTTTCTACACAGATGCCTTATAGGTTTATAGGTTTCTTGTTTGAGGCTGTGTCATAATGCATCAGCCCTTTGGAGCAGGAGTCCTCCCTAATAAAAAGAATCTGATTCATATTTTCTACTAGAAACAGGACTGCCATCTCAAATTCAGTGTTTCTGTGAGAAGAAGAGTGTGAATACAAACTGGAGAGCAGTACGGTGAATGAAAACCAAGCAACAGACTTCAACATGGCGGTGGGGGGAGACTTGAAACTTCCAACATGGTGGGGGGACTTAAAACTTCTAGTACACTGCTTCATTGTGAGCTGTTCCCTATGGCCTTCAATGGCCTTTGAGATGAGTTGATGGACTCCTGGATCCCTTGAAGCTTGTCACTGCTTTGGTAAGGTTTATCCAGAGGCTCTGAGGAAAATTCTATTCTTCATTATACATAGGAGAAAAGAGTTCTTGCCAAGCCCACTCCAGCCAGAAAGACATAGCTGTTTGCTCTTTTCACAGAGACACAATTGACTTATTCCAACTTGAAAATAAAGTGATCTCTACTATATCTATAGATACTATATCTGCTAAGTGTTTCCAAACTGATCACAGTGGGGAGACTTATGACATAGCAGGGGGGCTTTAGGCCAAGGCCTGGGCCTCTCTGTCCCCTGAAGATCTATGGGCGAGTGGAGGCAAAAGTCACATGTCACAGGATCCAGCTCTCTACAATTTAGGCAGCCAACAAACTCACAGCCTTGGTAAGGTATGGTGAATAACATTTGCTGAGTTTAGCATCAACATGACAAAATGGCTGTGGGCCCCCTGTCTTGCTGCTCCCATTCTTTGGGGCCTCCTGGTTGATGAGCATGGGGTCTGGTGGCCTAGAACCCTTTCTGTGTCAGGGGGGTAGCTGTTCTCTTAAGCTATGTTTGAAGGCTCTGATGTGATTGATGATCCACTTGCTTTTTGGTGCTTAGTCTGGGAGGCCTGTAAAGTAATATCAGGCACACCCATGTCCCTGTCCTTCCTGCTGCTGCTGTGGTGACTTTGCCCATCTTACCCTTCCCCCTAATACTTTTTTTTTCTTATTCCTTACCAGACAGGCCTGCCATCCTGGTGTGTGCTCTCCAATTTGTTAATATCCCATGGTGACATTTCCAAGCTCAGACTGTGACAAGAAATTCCATTTACAGGCTCAGCGGGCAGACGAGGCCTCTTCCTAGTGTCCCTTCTTCTTCATGAAAGGGAAGAATAAATAAAGCCAAGAAATCGACACAGCGAATTAACACAACTATGGTAACCCACTGACTTTCTGATGACAGAGATACATACTTGTCTGGTTTATTAGAAGACAGAATCAGGGACTTCATAAAGGGACCAGAAGAGAAAGTTGGGCTAGACTTGCTTTTCCCAAGCATAGAAAATAAGCCCCTGTTATCTGCAGGTCCAGAAGGTTGGACCTACACATTTCTTAGAAGTTGCTTTATCATCCTTTAGAAAATGTGGTACCCAAACAGGTCACATGATATGCCCAAGGTCAAAGAGAAATTAATGTCCTAAGCTAGAACTCAGAGTTTTACGACTCTCTCCTACCTCTTCCTCTTTGGTCTCAGCCTGTGCCTGTGGATCCAGTCCTTCCTGTCCCTGAGCATTACTCTTACCCGAGGGCTTCATTTTAGAACACAAGCATCAAATTTTAACAATCCTTGGCACTTTTTTTTCCCATGAGAATCTTCTGCCCTGTGGTTTGTGGAGGAAGCTGACTAGCAATCTAGGTGACGTGGTTGTTATCAACAGAGAACAATGACCGTTAAGATAACACATGGGTCTAAATATGTCAGCAGGTGCAAATATTGTCTTGTCCTACTAAGGGTACAGGAAATGTATTCACGAAAAAGTGTAGGTCACAGATAGGTCACAGAGATAGCATAGTATCAGGGGTCAAAGCAGACACAGTGTGGTTTCTGCAGACAAATAGTTTGTTGAAGGTTAAGGGATGTACATGTCCATCTCTAGAAAATGCCTGAGTCGTCACATGGGTGCCTATAGGATGAATGATGCATTGAAGGACGCATTTCTGCAGCAATCAAAGGCTAACTAATTTTAATTTTAAGCTCTGATGTGCTCACTGATACATTCATTCATTCATTCATTTATCTTATGCATTCATTCATAAACTCAAACACTTAGCCCTGAGTGCCCTCTTTGTGTTCAGAAGTTTTCTTTCTTTTCTGAATCCTACTCCAAATTCTTTAGGAGCCTCCTGAGATCTATGTCCTGTGTGGGGTGCCATTGCTGTCTGTTACACCCTGTAGAATTCTGCTCTTGATGCCTCCTCTGCCCCTGTCTACTTTGGGCACTTAGGCAGCAGGCATTGGCGACTGACCTTACCCACTGGGTGAACAAACAAAACACTTGGCTACTAATTTTCAGTCAACTACATCCATTACAAAGGTGAGAAACCTAGGCTCCCAGAGATTAAGAAGCCTGCTTGTTAACAGTAAGTGTGCAACAGTGTAGGGCTTAGGCTTGTGTGTCTGCCTCTACACCTACCTTTTCTCTTTCTCCACACTATTTCTGCCTATTCCTTTTATTCTCACATTACTGGCGTGTAATTACAGCCTCTTCCACTGACTTGTTCATAGCTCCAGAACAACATCTAGGAACCATCAAAAGATATGAACACACTGGCTTCAATTATGGACATTTGAAAAACCACATATTGTTTGGGCTGAGCCTAGAAGAAGATGAGAAATAAGATGGAATAGACATATTGTCACCTTAAAGTCACTCATTGGAGTTCAACTGCCATATGGTGTCCCTCTAGTCCCACAACAGAGAAGTCAGTATCTGGGCCAGTCTTGGGTAGAGGAGGCTATAATCCAAATGGTCTCAGCAGACAGGTAAGCTGGGTAGGGGACATCTTGTAGAGCCCTGCACCTTTCTTTGAAGTGACACCCATGTCAACCTGGTTCAGACTTTTTCTTTATGGAGTTTAGCTTTCTATCCTGGTCATATTTTTAAAATTTTTTATCATGTGGTCACTGGTGGTCTGTACCATGAATCTAATAAATTATTTTTTACCATCTTGATTTGGAATTATAACATTAAGTTTGTAGCAAAAGTCTCTCTCTAACGCTGGGAGCCAGTTTTATCTAGCTGCATAGATAGTCGTGTGGCCTAAGGAGAAAAATTGTTACATTTTTTTTTCATTTCTTATCTTATTGCAGTGGCAAGTACATCCAGTATGATAGTAAGAAGGACTGTTCAGAGCGAATTGAATATTTTAATGTTGTTCCTAATGGTTCCTCTGTGTAGCATCATTAAATCTAACATTATTGATGGGGATTTTTGCTGGTGTTCTCAATAAAGTTGATGAAAAGTTCCCTCCCATTGTTAGTTTATTAAGAGTTTTTGCAGTGCATTGGTATTGGATTTCCTAGTTTTGTTGCTGTGGTTGAATTGGTTGTGGGTTTGTTAGTTGATTTTTTCTGTATCAATTAATGTGAACTTAAGACTTTTCTTCTTAGCTTTCTTTTCAAATATGTGTGTGTGTGTGTGTGTGTGTGTGTGTGTGTGTGTGTGTGTAAGGGGCAGTTTATGAGTGGATGTGAGCTGCCCAGTGTGAATGCTGGGAACCAAACTTGAGTCCTCTGGAGAAGCAGTAAGTACTGTGTCTCTATCTCTTCATTAGCTTCGTGAAGTGTTGTTGATTTATATCATTTGCCTTTTCAAATGTTGAGCCTTGGATAAATATCGCCTACTTATGGTGTTTCATACATAGTTGGATTCTATTTGTTAATATTTAGGATTCAGACCGATCAGTCTAGTATAGAGACAGAAATAAGAGATGCAATAGTTTCCCAATACAATAAACTAAAATGCAAATCTCTTAGTTGTTCAAATTCTTAAAAAAACAATTTTATTTATCAACAATTTCATTTTATCAGTGTGCTGCTCCCAGATCCAAATCCCCAAGCAGGTGCCTCAGAAGCTCCCATAGACCAAAAATCCCCCCAAAATAAATTAAACAAAACCAAACCCATAAAATACTCATTGGCACAGAATAAATGATCAAGGTCACAGAGAAAACAAAAACTAGCAATGTTAAAGAGTTGTTCTCATGGAAGAGGGTTGTTCTGGTGGTATATATTAGTCTGTAATCATGCTATGGGAAAAGAAGGCAAGAAGTCAGTGTCATACTGTGTGCTACATACTGAGTTGATAAGTAGCCAGAAGTGTAGGCTACCCTTTTACCATCGAGGGGAGGGTGTTAAAAGCATCAGAACCACATGCTTCAGCCAGAGATGGACCCTGTGGGATATGGCCCTGCAGGTTCTGTTGGAGGCCCTAGTTGGAGACTCAACATCTGCCACACCATTTCTATCCAGTGCACCCAGGTATTCAAATATTGACCCTGAGGTTCCTGGAATGCATTCACCATTTGGTGAGTTTGGTGCAGCCAGGAGTCTGAAAGGGAGGAGATGTTGAGGGAGACAGCTTTTGTTCTACATGTTGGAGTGGTCCCATGGGGAAGGAGGATCAGCAACTGTGCTTACAGCTGGCTGAGGACTCGGGGAGCTCGATGGGAATGAGTCTGTACTTCCGGCCTGGTGGCTGGCAGCAGAGGGCTTTGTGGGAGTCAGAGCAGGTGTTATCCCTGGCAGACTGCTGCAGCTCGGCCAACGGAGGGCACATCTCCTGCTCCAGGGATCGCTGGATGAACCAAGCCTCAACTTGCTCCTCCTTTAGTTTGAGTCTGGTAGCATGATCTTTCTAGCCTCAAGGTCTGGGTAGGGTTCCATCTTAAAGTACCAGCTCCCAGAGCTGCTCCCAACTGTATTCTGGTCAAGGGGAGCCAGGGTGTAGGAGTCAGAGAACTCAGAGATGCTTACATCTCATCTGTAGCTCACTTGCTTCAGGTGTCTGTTCAAATCCTTACAATTGGCCTCAGTGTATGCTTCCAAGTTTTCCCCTTATGTTAAGGAACACACCATCTCTCTTCCTACATTAGGGGAGCACCCCGATCTCTCTTTCTACATTAGGGGAGCACTCTGATCTCTCTTCCTACATTAGGGAGCACTCTGATCTCTCTTCCTACATTAGGGGAGTGCTCTGATCTCTCTTCCTACATTAGGGGAGCACCCTGATCTCTCTTCCTACATTAGGGAGCACTCTGATCTCTCTTCCTACATTAGGGGAGTGCTCTGATCTCTCTTCCTACATTAGGGGAGTGCTCTGATCTCCCTAAACCTTCTATAGCTTTTGGATATTCTGTTTTCCTCATTTCTAACAAGGCAAAACAATGGACTCTTTTTAAAAAGAGATTTATTAATTTATTTAATGTGAGTCCACTGTAGCCGTTTTCAGACACACCAGAAGAGGGCATTGAATCCCATTACAGATGGTTGTGAGCAAACATGTGGTTGCTGGGAGTTGAACTCATGACCCCTGGAAGAGCAGTCAGGTCTCTTAACCACTGAGCCATCTCTCTAGGCCTCAATGGACTCTTTTCTCCTCCATTTTCTGACATCTGACTTTCCTTTGATGCTGAACTCAAATAGACAATCCTTCCACATAACCGATTCTATCCCTTTTCCTGTTTCTCCTGAAACATGTATCATAGAGAAGATACTTCATGTACTGTTTTTTAAAAAGAAACTAATATTCAATCTTTTATTAATGTTTACAGTGATTACATTTATCTAAGTAACACACATACATGTTCAGTTGTAAGATGGTAACTTACTTTCTATGACAAATATGCTTATTAAAAAAATTAGATATTCTCTGTATTTACATTTCAAGTGTTATCACCTTTCCTTCCACTCCCATTTCCCCTCTCCTTCCACTTGCTTCCATGAAGGTGCTCTCTCTCCCAACCACTCTCTAATTCAACCTTTATCTCATTTCTTAGACTCCATCTATTTTTAAAATTTTTGTGTGTTGAGATAATTTAATTTAACTTGATGCCCAGAGTAGTAAGTAGCTCCTCTATACTGATTCAGACAGACTCATTGCCTCATGGTTCTGAGACTGGGCTTTGCAATCATTATATGGATTATGTGACATGCTGAGCCAAGGTTTGCATCTCTGTCTTTCCTCATTGGTAAAGCATTCAGTGGGGGAACTTACAGCTTTCTTAAAAACATGGTGAGGAAGCCTGGGGTTGGGGGGGTGAAAGAGTTTGGGCACCAGCATCAAGGCTACCTACAGGCTCTGCCATTTGGGTGACTGTATGCATTTCCCAGAGTTTCTGCTTCCTCCAGGGCTAGATAGGGCACCGTTCCAGGAGAATTACTAGAATAAATGACAAATGCATGCATGAGATAATTTGTGTGCAGCATCAGATGCGACTCCTTGAATAAAGAGTTGGGTAAGTGGCAGTCACAATGATTAAGCCCCTCCTTGTCTCCGCTCCACCCCTCATAATGCTCCTCTCCACCTTGGGAGGATGGACCCCTCCTGCCCTCTTACCACCCTGAAGACTATTCTGAGTCGCTCCCCAAGCTCATTGGTCTAGATGCATGAATGAGTCCAGCTTGAAAAGCATGTATCATGGCTTCCACTGGGATAATATTATAATGTCTTGGGGTCAGCTGTGGCCCGTTAAGATGAACTGATCGATGGGCACCTAAGTTGCATTTCCTAGTGATTGTTCGGGATGGCCCAATTCAGTGTGGTACTTGTACAGGCTGGAAACAGGAAGCTAACTTTTAGGGTTTATGGGGTGAGCTGAGTGAACTGTCTAGACAGTGAGGTGGGAAGGAAAACATGACAATTCCTCGGAACTTTCTTTTCATGTCATCAAGCAACGTGTGGGCACACCTAACTATTATCAAAGGCAATGCAGAATGTGGCTCACCAAACCCTGTAAAACATCACTGTGGTCTACTCCCCCTGGCCCCTGCCCGCACTTACATTTTGTAACGTATGGAGATAGTTCTATCTGGCTCTTTTGGATAAGGAAGTGTGATTTTTTTTTTAAACCTAGGAACTAGTGTTAGGATCCCAGTGTTCTGGGCACTGTGGTAACTGTTAGGGTCTTAGAGAACAATTGGGAACGACTGCTTAGGACGTTTTTCTAAGCTGCTGCGCTAGTATCTGATCTCTAGAGCATGCGACTTTCAGAGTTTTGCCACAAGTTGGAAGAGGTGTAGATTAGCTCCTTCTGGCAAGTGCTGCTCTTGTTAGTTCCCTTCTGAGTTTTGTGCTGGCTCTAAGCCTGATTCGATTCTCTAACATGGCACTGAGAACACTGCCTCACTCTGCTCTTGGCTGACGATTCATGGCCCCTTTCCTTGAACAATGGATTATACAGACATCAAACTTCTCTCTCACAGCATAGCTTAAAACTCGGGGCTACTATTATCTTCAGAAGAACGTTTTAAAACATCTAAGTTTAAAATGTGTGTGTGTGTGTGTGTGTGTGTGTGTGTGTGTGTAAACCCACGTGCTATTGCTGATGTCAAGTAGTGCTTACTGGCAGGAATTTGATATGGATGCCTCCTCAGAGGCCCTGCCAGAGCCATACTGATACAGAGGAGGATGCTTGCAGCTAACCATCAGACTGAACACAGGACCCCAGTGAGGGAGCCAGAGAAAGAACTGAAGGAGCTCAAAGAGTCTGCAATCCATTGGAAGAACAACAACGTCAGTCATTCAAACCATCCAGAACTCCCAGGGAGTTTACGAACCAGTGAGTTCATATGTAGAGACCCATGGCCCTAGGTGCATACGCAGCAGAGGATAGCGTTCTCTGGCATCAGGAGGAGGAGAGGCCTTTGGTCCATCGAAGGTTCATTTATCCAGTGTAGGGAAATGCCAAGGTGCTGAGCAGGAAGAGGGTGGTTGGAAGATGGAGTACCTTCATGGAGGCAATGGGGGTGGGATGGGATTTGGGGAAAGGGGATAATATCTGAAATGTAAATACAGATAATATCCAATAAAAAAAGAAAAATCATTAAAACTACAAAAAAGTGTGTGTGTGTGTGTGTGTGTGTGTGTGTGTGTGTGTGTGTGTGTGAGAGAGAGAGAGAGAGAGAGAGAGAGAGAGAGAGAGAGAGAGAGAGAGAGAGAGAGAGGAGAGAGAGAGGTGAGTTCAGGCATGTACCTTTGTTGAGATGAGAGGAGAAGTTGTAGGAATTGATTCTGTCTTCTACTTTATTGAGGCAGGATCTCATGGTTTCTGCTGGGCTGCATATTCCAGACTACCTTGCCGTCAGGTTTCTGGGCAGTTCTCCTGTCCCTGACTTCCATCTTCCTGTACGGTTACAGATGTCTGTCATCATATCCTGCTTTTGTATGTAGGTTCCCAGGATCGAATTCAGTCGCCAGCCTTGTTCAGTAAGTGTTCCTATGCCAACATCAGAAGACTGTTTTAAAGAAAGAAAGTGTGTGAGTCTCTGACTCGGCATATAGACAACCAGATGCAAGCAACGGCCTAAGTTTTCAAAAACCTGGACACGTTTCCTTTGACTTGAACCAAAACTCACCATCGAGGGATCAAACACGGTGTTCTCGACACGGTGTTCTCTTCACTGTGGGCCTTCATGGGAGCTCATTTCAACCCATAGGACTAGGGCAGGAGGAAAGTCTTCCAAGATCCAGGGCTTCATGAAGGCATGTGTTTAATTTTTAGCAGCTGGAAGGCTTGGAGACGACCTTCCCCTCTGCGAACTTGGAGACAGCCTCCCCTCTGTGAACTTGGAGACAGACGGCCTCCCCTCTGCGAACTTGGAGACGGACGGCCTCCCCTCTTCGGACTCGCCACAGGAAAGTGCAGCATCATGTGCGGTCTCTCATTCACATCCTCCTTATTTCTTCATTCACCTCTTTTGCCTATTTTTTCTCCAACCTGCGTTTCTCTCAGAAACACACCTTTAATTGTGTGGCCTGAATGTCTAAAACAGCCACAGATTTCTTGGGGAGCAAGTTGGAGCAAGTATACATTTGTTAAGAGCTGACTGTTGTAGAGGGAAGGAAGGTCAGTACTGTGTGTGGACGTTCCAGAGGAGAGAACGATGGGAAAACGGCAGAGAATACAGAATACAGCACCTGCCTGCCTCTCCTGAAAAACCCCACTGGATTTCTTAAGGCTGCATACAACACCCCACCCTATGAGGTGAAATGTTCCAGAAGGGAAACTCTGGGACTGGTTTCACCAAGAACCAGGTCAGACTTTGCAATGGTTGGGGTCAACTACCAAACACACCCTGTCTCAAGACCTGGTGACCACAGTCGGCCTCACATGTGGAAGCAGCAGAAGCTGCTCTGGCAGAACTTCTTTTCAAGTGGCACAGTCTATGGAGTGCCAGGAGTGTCTGTCACCTGGCTATCACTCTCAGTAGCTAAGAAGTTCATTTTATTTCACCACCCGAGAAATGGGTGAGCCTGGTTGTGTGGCAAAGGAAGAAACCAGGTATTCTTGGGGTGTGTCTCCCTGTTACTTGGCACTGAGAACACTCCCTGTTACAGACTGTATCCCAAGAAGCCAAATTTGGCCACCTGTCCTTGAGAAGCCAATTAAAGCAGCCAAGTGGAAAGCAGAAAATGGAGACTTACTCAATGTAGCCATGCGGAAAAGAGGGGAAAAGAGATCTAACAACCCTCTAACCCCAAAACTGTCTTCAGGGTCCTGAGGTGAAATTAGAGTTTAAATAGAGAACCCGTGATATGTATATGTAAGCAGTCCTGGTCAATGTATGGTCTTGTCCACCTCTGTCTGATTAGTCTCATTCTGTAAGGTATTACAACTAGTTAGAACTGTGTCTAATCTTTGAGAAATAGGTCTCCGTTCAACTGGAGACCTTTCTTTCTCCAAGCATGAGATTCATGAGAAATTTCCACTTGGGTCCAATGTCCTAGTTGTTTGACATTCAGATTGTGAGCTGTGTCTCTTTAGAATACCTTCATTCCTGTGAGGACAGTTGCATCATGAGATGCCAGTGTTCATGGTGAGAAATGTGCTCTTGGCCATGGCCTCTCTCCTTATGATCTCTCTAAACGCACTGTTCTTTCTCTGTGTACAATGCCTCCACTTCTTGGAGCAAGTGTGTTCATCCTTCCAGGCCCACATAGGAGCTTCATAATTCTCTGCACATATGGGGTTGCTGCAGCCTATGGTGTACAACATGCCTTGTGTCATGTCTCTGTGAACAGGCCATCTATCTGGTCACAGCACTGTGCCTCCAACTAGATATGAAACTTCTAGAGGAAGATATGCACATCTCAGCTGTCACCTTGTCCTTTTCGTACTCATGATCTTGATTCTATGCTTTAGAAGGAAGGCATAAAGTTAACCCCCCTCTTCCTCTTTCCTATTCTGCATTGTCTTTTTCTACCTCGGGTGTGTTGTCGTTAGCTGTAAGTGGGACTCAGTTTCTCTTCTTGTTGGGGGTAACAAGTCAAGCCCCGAGCATGAGGAGATTGGAAAGCACAGACTCACTTCTACTTCGTCAGTGCTCTGCACTGGCTGTGGGCCTGCTCCATACATCGTCTTCATAGAGACTCAGGACGGGGAAGAGTCGCGATGAGCCATAGCCAAGGGGACGTACAGACAACGGGGACCAAGCTTACCTCGTCTCTGAAACCCTTCTCACTGTTTCTTCCACTTCCTCTCCATCAATCCACACACAGCACCTGACAGACACGGGGAGGGTACCACACCCGCAGAAGAACATTTCATCCAAAGGGTGGGACTTAGGAAGAGACCCGAGAGCTGGGAAGAGCGAACATTTTACTGAAGCACCCAGGGGCCTTGCTCTGCCTGGTGCATGAGACATTGGACACTGAGGTTCAGACGCTGGAGTCTTATGAAATCTAGACCCATCTCAGTTACAGCTTAGATAATTCATCAGTGTCTAAATGTATGTATTTTAGCTCCTCCTGCCTCCTGCTAAAACCTGCATTAATTTTTTTTTGTCTTCCTTTCCAGACAACGCTGCTCTATTTTCTTCACAATTCTATAGAATAAGTGGTCTTAGAAAATCTTCTCTTGACTGCAGTATTTACATGGCAAAGGGACTGGGCACTGGCTTGGGGCAGGACTTTCCCGTTCTGTTCCTAGCGCCCCAAGACAGAAGTACTGGAGTGGCCTTCATTTCTGACGGTGAATCTGATGACAGTGACACCCACTGGTGGGACTAAGAGAGGTCTGGACACACTCTTACTCCACCTTCCAAGGCTTTACATGTGCAGATCACGGTTAAGTTTTGTCTTGAAGTCAGTTCAATGGGACATGAGACTATTTTTCTCGGTGAAGTGGAACAGCCCCGAGAGAGGCAGAGTGTTGAACTGCATGTGTGAAAGTCCAAAGTTGTTCCACCAAGCAAGGAGCTTGTATGTGTATATGCAGTGCAAATGCAGAACTGTAATGTAGATGCTTTTAAAATGCACAGAACCTGGTGCAAACTATGCTGCATGGTCAGCAGGGTTTCTAGAAGGAAAAGAGACTTGCAAAGCGATGTAGTAAAGCAGAAGGTCCAGAAACACACACACACACACACACAAACACAAATAGTCACCTTACAGTTGACATATATAGGAAAAATATACACTGGAGAAAGGACAGCCTGGTTAACAAATGCAGCTGGGGAACATGGAAATCCACCAGAATAATGAAACTAGACTTCATCTTTTGTCCTGTTCAATACTCATTTCAAACTAGATCAGAGACCTCAACATAAGACCTGAAACTTTGAAACTGCTAGAGGTATGCATAGAAAAAACACAGACAGGATCGTTGGGAAGGACTCGAAGCTCAGGAGAAGATGGCAAGAGCCAGAGGGTTGCATCAGATGATAACTTTTTTTTTTTAAGAGAAAAGGAAATGATAACCAAATGTGGGCTGGGGACAGATGTACAGGAGATGAGTTCAAGGTCAGCTGGACTACTCAGTGAGAGTTAGCTCAAAAGCAACAACAAAAGCAAGCACTAAGCCTGGACCTGATATAGTTTGCTGCCTGGGGTCTGGGGGATGGGGCATTGAGGGAGAAGCCAAGGGCAGGAGTAGAGAGAGTGAAGGAGTCTGTTTAGTAGATATCAGTTTCGTTGGGGGCAGTGAAAGATTTTGTAATTAAATAGAGGGGGTACTTACACACCATGTAAATGTACTATACACCGTCAAGTTCAGCGCTTTCAAGTGGCTGGTTTTTATGTTGTGTGACTTCTGCCGCATCCAGGGACACAACCTCAGAGGGAGACAGGATACAACCTCAGCGCTTTCTCAGAAACAGTCGGAAGTAGGGGTCTGAAGTTGTCATGGAGACAGCTGATTCTTTCTGCTTTTCTCCTGTTGCGTCTCGCTCCATGACAGTTCACAGAGTCAGGGCAGCCTCCGGCTTCTGGGTGAGCACACAGCCCTGCATCAGTTTCCAGTAAATGTATCTGTATTATCTCACCCCTCAATCATCTGTGGATTAGATTTCCCTTGGGGGAGGGGCTGGACACAGGGTTTCTTTGCGTAGCCTTGGCTGTTCTGGACCCTGCTCTGTAGAGCAACCTGGCCTTGAACTCAGAGATCTGCCTGCCTCTTGTGGATTTGATTTCTAAGGAAATATAAAGGGGGCCTCTGCAAGTCACTCTCTCCAGAAAGCCTTATAAAATACACACAGTAAAAGCAATCTCTTTGGGGAGCATCTACCTCCTGTGTCTCCTCATCCCCCAAGGTGTAACACAAGCTTCTACCACAGGGGAGGGTTCTGCCCAATGCTGATGGGGTTCTGAGAGTCAGCCTTGTACACAGAAGGCCCATCACTAGACAAAGCAGGCTTGGAATTACTGAGGATGCCAGGACTCTGAGGAGTTATCTTGTTCTTCATTCCCAGTACCTCCTCCATTAGTAAATCTTGTTAACTCTATGCTCAACACAGATACCACGTCCCCTTAGTCTCCAATAGGCCTTGGATTAACTACCCCTCTCTACAGAGCTTCAGAGGTAATGGTCTCAGCTCTCCTGAAACCTTCAGCACCTTCCTGTTGTAATTAGAACAAATGCTAATTACTTACTGGAGCCTCTCAGTAGAGATAAGGCACAGGGGTCCCGGATGGTTACCAGTACCTCAGTCTTAAAGGCACCTAAAATGCTTTTCAGAAACACTGATGCCTTGGCTTTTCATACATCAACTAAACCAGAGACTAGGCTGAGTGAGACTGTGCTTCTGACTCTGTGGTGCCCTTAGCACTGACAAGTGCTATCCCAATGGCCTGGAGGCCACCTGCCCTTCTCAGGTCCCCTTAGCACTGGTCCCTTTAGTGCCCATAAACCTGCTGTAGTTGCTCAGGCCCAAACTAGTTCATCCAGACCCGTTCTTCTGGAACTTGCCCTGTAGACCAGGCTGGCCTGGAACTCGGAGATATGCCTTTCGATTTTTGATGGCACTTACATTTTGCTTTCTGAGTCTGAGTATTTGATCTAAAGTTGCTACCACTAACTGGGCAGTAAAATACACTGTTTTAGTGATTTTCCTTGGCTTATGGTTTCAGAAGTGTCCATCACAGCAGGGAAGACACGGTGGAGAAGTCAGCTGATGTCATAGTGGGCCAGAATGTAGAGGAAAGTGGCCAAGATAAGAATAATCCCCAGGGACACACCCTAATCACTAATTTCCTCCAGTAGGTGTCATTTCCTGCCATCATTATCTTCCAACAATGTTGTCACAGCATGAATCCATTAATGAAGTCCTCTACTAATGATGCTGAAGCCCCTGTGATTTAATCACCTCAGGAGAAGCCCAGTCATGATGCCCATAAAAATCAATAATAATGTTTAGATGTTAGACTATGTGTTGAGGTGATAATCTTTTTACATATTGGGTTAGCCAAAGCATGTTATTAAGATCAGCCTCTATTTCTTTTCCTGCTATCTTGTTATGTGGTTACTAGAAAATTTAAAATCACACACATGACTACCGTTCAACTTCTGTTGTCTGTGTTCTGCTGGGAGCTTCTCCTTAGCCTCTTCATTTGCACAGTGGCTACACTTTGAGTTTCACTCCAGGAAAACTGGTAACTTTACAGATTTCCTATTTCTATATCAGCTGACCACAGAGTTGCTTGGCTGAGGGGTTGTATTCATTTCACCTGAGTCACCCCCAAGTCTTCTCTCCCTGTTCTCTTCTTGAGTTCTTGTTCTAAACCAATTAGTAGCTCATCTTCTCCCTCAACAATGGCTGCCCAGCAGTAGCCCCTCATGGTCCAAGACTTTCCTTTCTTAGGTTCCAGCTATTCATAGTAACCATGGTCTGAAAATATTAAGTGGAAAGTTCCAGAAACAAACAATTCATAAACCTTAAGCTGCATGCTATTTCAGGGAGTGTCCTGAAATCACTTGTCCTGTTTACTCCTACTTGAAACATTTGTTTCAGTCCAAATACTCAAGTCATCTGTGGTATAGGCAGGTAGCAAAGTGCCAGCAGAATGTGACAACCAACACATATGGTTCAGGATCTGAGGGGAGGACTAGAGGCTTGTGCTGGAGCTGAAAGTGTATTTATGATAGGAAGGGGACTTGAATTTAAGAGATGGGGACTTCCAGGGACAGCAACCACTTTAGAACTTTCTTAAGCCCTGAGGTGACCTGGGACCACAGGCATATTGTTTTTTCCAGACTTAGTCAGCAGAAGACATTATTTTAGTAGCTAAAAGATTCCTGAGGATATGAGACACATGGTATTAAAATCCTTATTTTGAGGCAGGAGACACGGCTCAGTTGCAGAGTTCTGTCTAGTATGCACGAGAACAGTCCTAACACTGAAAACCATTATTGTGCAGGTCAGTAGACTTCTAGGTGCATGAATAAACCCATTCACTCATATAGGATATTTTTATCTACATGTATGAGTAACATAGGCTTGTAATTTTCCTTTCTTAAAATACTCTAGTTTACAGTTTGATATTAAGGACTTGTGGATCTTAGAAATTCTTTCAAAGCTTGTCTTTTTTTTGATATTATGAAAATGTATGAGAGATTCCTAAATTATCTTAATCAAATATGAGATATAATTCATTTGTAAGCATCTGAACCAAAAATTTTTGTTCAAAGTTTTATATTTTTTGAAAAGCATTTAACTTTCTATTTTTTCTATCAGCTTTAACATATTTTAATATTTATATATTATGTGTACATCTTCATGTGTGTATGTGCATATATGTAGGAGCCCCTGGAGACCAGAAAGGGTTGGATCCCTGGCATTACAAGCAACTGTAAACATCCTGATGTAAGCGCTGGGAATTAGACTGTGGTTGTTTGTAAAAATAGCAAGTGTGTGTGTGTGTGTGTGTGTTTAGTGTATGGTGTGTATATATGGTGGTGTGTGTGTGTTTAGTGGTGTGTGTGTGTGTGTGTGTGTGTGTGTGTATGTGTGTGTGTGTGTGTGTGTGTGTGTGTATGGTGTATGGTGTGTGTGTATGCTGTGGTGTGTGTGTGTGTTCAGTGTGTGGTGTGTGTGTATGGTGTATGGTGTGCATGTGATGTATGTGTGTGTGTGTGTGTGTGTGTGTGTGTGTATGTATGGTGTGTGTATGGTGCATGTGCATGTATGTGTTTGATTTTTTGACACAGGCTTTCTGGACTTGTTTTGTAGACCAGGTTAACTCACAGTGATGCTCCTGCCTCCACCTCCTGAGTGCTGGAATTAAAAGCACGTGCCACTATGCCCAGCATGAATAGCAAGTTCTTTTAATACTCTACCACATTTTTTCCATTTCTTTTACATTTTCAAGATCTAATATTCTATTTAAAATATTTCTTCTGAGAGATTACTGAGCGCATTATCTCTGTAGGATCTGTAGTGTTGCCTCTATTTTCGTTTATAACATTGGATAGTTGAAACTTCTCACTCACTTGACCAATTCAACCATGATTTATTAATTTTATTTCTGTTTAAAAACATTTTTGCTATATTCATTCTATCTATAGAGGTCAAATCGATTGCATATGTGTATATGCAGTTATTTGTCAAATGAAAAAACTGTTAGATAATATGACCTATTTTATCTTCACAATTAATATATACAACAAGAAAATGAAAATACATAGCATGTGATTTTTATATGGCTAACATTGTTAAAATGTCATAAATTATTTTATGAGCATGTCCATAAAGAGTATCCATATCCATATGAGTGTCTACATATGAATCAATAATCTCCTGAGAGAAGAGTAGGCTGCTGAAAACAACCAATAGTATTATAATGAAAACACTATTCTGCTCTGTGAGTATTTTGTTGACTATTTTTGCATCTATGTTCATGAGGAGAATTGGTCTGTAATCCTCTTTGCTGAATCTTTGTGGTTTGGGCATCAGAGTGATCATGAACTCATAAAATGAATCATACCACCACTACACTTGCTCAACGATGTTCATAGCTGCTTTATTCATAATAGCCAGGAACTAGAAACAACCTAGATGTTCCTCAACTGAAGAATGGATAAAAAAATGTGGTACATCTATACAATGGGGGGAGTCACTTAGCATTTAAAAACAATGACATCATGAAATTTGTAGGCCAATGGATGGAACTAGAAATGATCATCCTGAGTGAGGTAACCCAGACCCAGAAAGATGGAACATGGTGTGCACTCAGTTTCAAGTGGACTTTAGCTGTTAAGTACAGGATAGTGATCTTATGATAATACACAGACCATGAGAGGTTAAGTAACAACCAGGATGGTTCAAGGCAGGAAAGGAGAGGGGACATGGGTCTTCCAGGGAAGAAGAAATAGAATAAATCGGTGAGTGGACTGGGGGTGGGTGGAGCTGGGAACAGGAAAGATTGGGTGGGGCCCCAGGAAGGATGGGGAAAAGCACTAGGTAAGACAGTTGGAACTGGGGAACACTTGAAGGGTAATGTGGAGGGAAAACTCCCTAGAATCTACTAGGGTGGTCCTAGGAATGGAGGATACAGAGCTGTAGCCAGCAGACATTTTCTATATCCAGGCAAGGCTTCTAGCCGTGGGAGTCGGACATAAGCCGAGCCACAAAAGCCTCAACCTACACTGTCTTGCATGAAAGATGTGCTGGGGAAATAGTGACACAGAACTTGTGGCCAATCAATGACTGGCTTAACCTGAGGCTCACTCCACAAAAGGGACCCATGCTTGACATGGCCTAGATGGCCAAGAACCAGAGTCTGGACATCCCAGAGACCCAGAATAGAAACTAATTGGCAAAAAAGTCAGTAAAATGATTTCTAATCATATTCTGCTATATTCAAAGATCAGTGCCTACCCCAGGTGTCACCAGAGAGGTGTATCCAGTAACTGATAGGAACAGATGCAGAGATCCTCAGCCAAACACTATGCGGAGCTCTGGGAACTTCGGAGCAAAGGAGGAAAGATTGTAGAGGCCAGAGGTGTCAAGGACACAATGAGAGCAGAACACACAGAACCAACTAAGCAGGGCTCATATGGGCTCACAGAGACTGAACCAGCAGTCACCGACTAGGCTAGCAATCACTAGGGTCTGGGCTAGGTTCTTCGCATGTGTGTGATGGTGTAGCTTGGTGTCTACTGGGAGTGGCGGTGTCTCTGGCTCTTTTGCCAGCCCTTTGACCCTTTCCTTCTACTGCGTTGCCTTGACCAGCCTTGATCAGAGGGAGTGTGCCTAGTTCTATCGTAACTTGTTATGCCGTGTTCGATTGATAGTCCTGGGAGGCCAGCTGTTTTTTTTTTTTTTTTTTTGTTTTTTTTGTTTTTTTTTTGTTTTGTTTTGTTTTGTTTTGTTTTGTTTTGTTGTTTTTAAAAAGAAAATGGAGGAGGAGGAAGAGTGGATCTTAGGGAGAGGGGAGGGAGGAGGGAGGCTGTGAGGAATAGAGGGAGGAAAAAAATGTGGTCAGGATGTAATGTATGAGAGAAGAATAAAATAAAAATAAAAATAAACTAAAAAAAGAAAACTTTAGTCTTTTTGTCTTTTAAATAAAGTTACTATGTTTATAAAATTCAAGATTTGCACAAGGCTTAAATTTGATTGATAGTAATGTCAATTTAGAAATCTTTTCTCAAGTCTTTGTGGTTCTCAGGTTTTTATTGAAATAACCATCCGCTCAGGTAACTGCGGTTGAAATCGGTAAGACACTTCTTTGAGCTGGTAATAAGTTTCATATATGTGGGCCGATAGTATCACATAACACGGACTGCTTCTGAGGAAATGCACCATAGGGTTTCATACAACATCCTTGTAGCTTAAGGCAGGTTCTAGATCACGACCATAGTGCTAAGGTCTTTCCAGTGCTTAGACGCTGTGAAAAGACGAGGCCACGAGGTGACAAACAACCTGTATGAGTTATTTTCTCGTTTCGTTGCCTGGGAATTCCTTCAGAATCATGCGGGTGTGTTCGCACCCTTGTTTCAGCCCTGTTGCGGTGTGCTGGGGTGCCACCCCTGCATCTCTCCCTACAGTTTGCTTTGACTTAAAACTTATCCCTTCAGTGTGGGCTGGCTGGGGTTTGTAGCAGTGAGGTGCATCGCTTCTGTGTCTGATTTGTTGAGAACCGTGGTCCTCAAAGGATGTTGAATATTGTCAAAGTCTTCTTCTACACCCATCGAGATAATGGTTCATTGTTAGCTTTCACTTCGTTAATATAGCACCTTGCATTTGGTACCACTTCTACATCTATGAAGGGGTAAATTAGACATGATTCTGATGAATAATATTTTACAGAAGTAGTTGAATTTGGTTACCTAACTTGTGTGGAGGTTTTATGTCCCATGAAATATGTTCTCTGGCCATAATGGAGTTATACTAAACTGTAGTAACAAAAATATCTAGAAAAATGTCCAAAGATTCAGTAATATCAGTTCAAGAATAAGAAAGGATTTTTAACAGAAGGGAAATGAAAAAGACATAAAAAATTACAAAGCAAGTAAATTTTTATGTGGTGTGTGTGTGTGTGTGTGTGTGTATGAGAGAGAGAGAGAGAGAGAGATAATGTGTGTGTATGTGTATAGTATGTATATTTGGTGTGTGTATGGTGCATGTTTATATGTGCCTAGCACATGTGTATATGGTGTACATGTGTGTATGTATGTATGGTATGTGTGTTTGGTGTGTGTGGTGTGTTTATATTGTGTTTTGTGTGTGTGTATGTGGTGTGTATAGTGTATGTATATGTGATGTGTGTGTATGTATGGTGTGTGTGTGTGTGTGTGTGTGTGTGTGTGTGTGTCTGACTGTCAGAAGCTGATGTCAACTGTCTTCCTCCATGGCTTTCTATATGATAAGCTGAGACAAGGTCCTTCACTTGAACACAGAGCTCACTGCATTGGCTAGTCCAGCCAGCTTACCCCAGGGATTCTGTCTCCCCTCCCCAAGCCCTTGGATCACAGGTAGGCTGCCATGCCCACAGACATTTCTGTGACAGCTGGGGACCTGAACAGTGATCTCCATGCTCAGGATCTGGTCAGCCCCTCCTTTCCTTGTATTCATGGTGTTTATTTTGCATTGGGGTTTGTTGAAACTTTGGTGTCTGTAGACCTACAGTTTGCATCATTTTGGGAATGTTTTCCGAACAGTATTTTTGTTCTTTTTTCTCCAAATAAATTTGCCTTGTTTGTTTTCTTTGCTGACATTCTTCTCTCCATGGCCTTAAACGTCTTTTTAAGCTTATGTCCTATTTTTTGTTTTGTTTTGTTTTTCTAGCTAACATAGACTGGAGTCATCTGGGAAGAAGAACCCCAACTGAAAAGAAGTCTATCATACTGCCTGTAGATAAGTCTCTAGAGTACTTTCTTGATTCATGATTAATATGTGAGGGCTCAGTATATTGTTGATGGAGCTAGCCCCGGGCTGTATAAGAAAATCTGCATAAGCAAACCATGAGAGCAAGCAATCCTAGTATCCTCTATGATCTCTGCTTTAGCTCCTGTCTCTAGGTTCCTGCCTTGATTTCCTTCCTGTCTTAGTTAGGGTTTCATTGTTGTGAGTGCACAATGACCAAGGCAACTCTTATAAGGACAACATCTAATTGGAACTGGCTGACAGGTTCAGAGGTTCAGTCCATTATCACAAGGTAGGAGCATGGCAGCATCCAGGCAGACATGGTGCAGGAGGAGTTCAGAATTCTACATTTTCCTCTAAAGGCTACTAGAAGAAGACTGTCTCCCAGGCACCTAAAATGAGGATCTTAAAGGTCATGCCACAGTGACACACTATCTCCAACAAGGCCACACCCACTCCAAGAAGGCCACACCTCATAATATCACTCCCTGGGCCAAGCATATATGAGCCATCACAGTGCCCTAGCTTCTCTTTCTGGTGAACTGTAAGTAAGCTCTAAGATGAAATACACCTCTTTCTTCCAAAATTGCCTTTGTTCGTGGTGTTTATCACAGTCATATAAACCTAACAAGACAGCCTAACGCAGATAATTGTTTTGTATATGTGTATTTGCAGTGTCATGTTTTGATCTGACCTATGTATGCACTGTAGAAAAATTAGTCATGCTAATTAGTATGTTCATTACCTACACAGTTTGTCTTATGTACGTACAGTGAGATTATTAAAAATCAGTTTTAACAGAACCGAGACGCACAACACATGACCAACAGCTGCTGTCACCAGGCTGTAGTACACCTGCTTCTTCAGTCTACCTCACAGTCACCATGCACCCTTTATTCCCACTTCCCTCCTTTCCGGTTCATTTCTGATACTCTGTTGCTAAGTCATCATTTCTGTTTGTAAAGCTGTTTTCCCTCGGATTGACACTTTTCCTCTTGAAGGGAGGGAGAGGGTGACTGGGGTCACAAAACTCACAAGAGACTCGTAAAATGTTTCCTTGAGGCTGTGAGCAATAACCAGGGATAAGTGATGGAGACTTGTATGGTGCAGCTCTCTGCAAGCTGCCCCAGGATCCACAGTGATACAGCACCCAAGAGTCACCATCCTCATCCGAGTAACCCCTCACCCACTGTCCTGCAAATAATCCCTCTCTGGACATTAAGCAACATGGGTTCGGATGGAGTTGTTTGTTTAGACTGTCAATGAGATGTCTGGGATAAATGGAAGCAGTCTCTCCATGAGAAGTCACACAGCACCTGTTTATTCTGTCTAATGTTTCCCTTTGGGCACTGAGTTTTTTCTATTTAGAGTTTGACTCGAGTCTTTCATACACTTTGCTATCTCTGCCTAACATACTTGGCCATTCTTTTACCTTCTTGGTTGTACATGGCTATGTTGATGATCTAATAGTTTTGCTTGCTAACTTTATCATTTGTGGCACTTTGTGTGTTCTTACTTAGTTTATTCCTAATTTAGTCTTTCTTCTTTCTTTGCATGCAGTTTTTAAAAACTTCAAACTCCAGACATGATTATGATCTTTATCTTTTTAGGTGCTGGATACTTTCTGGTTTTCAAGTCAGGATTTCTCTGTGTAGCTCTGCCTTGCCTCAAACTCTCTTTGCAGAGCATGCTGACCTCAAACTCACAGAGACCCTTTTGCCATTCCCTCCCAAGCACGGGGCCAAAGGTGTTCACCAATACATCTGGCTTCTAGGCTCTTCTTACAGGAAGGGTCCAACCTCCCGGCCTTGTCCCCTTTTGAAACTCTCTTGTGCCACCAACAAATTTAGCCCTTTGAATGTCAAGTCTAAAATAGGACTCAGTTTTTATGCAAATCATCTCTTCCTGGTTGAACCTCTTATGGGAGAGTTAGGCAGGCTTGGGACAGAGCTTTTCCCAACTCAGACTTCAAGTATATTTAAGGAGAAGCCAGAGCAGGGTTACTATAAACCAGGTCCTCAACACTGGGTTCTGAGCAGGAATCAGTGTTTGGCCACAAAAGGTGACTAAAGCTATGTAAGTTATTTAATTGAGGTCTAGGCATGGTGGGTTACACCCTTAGTCCCAGCACTGGAAGTCACAGGTAGATTTCTGTGAATTCAAGGCCAGCATGGTCTAAAAATTGAATTCCAGATCATTCAGACCAATACAGTAAGATCCTGTTTAAAACAAACAAACAAACAAACAAACAAACAAACACCAAAAGCCAAATTATTTAGCTGACAACTTTAAAACTGTGCCTGAATTTAGACTACCAACTGTGTAGCTGAAACCAGTCAATGTTTAGTAGAACCATAGATTACACATGACCAGGAGAATGTGTCATCCATATTACCTGGGCTTATTTAACTCTATCACAGTCTTGTCTATTCATATTAGCTATTTATAAATCCTAAGCATAAATAATTTCTGTTAATTATAATTGCATAGTTATGTCTATAGAAATAATATGATATACACCAACAAAACCCTCATCTACAACAGTGGGATGAGGTGTTAATCCAATTAATTCATTTTATGAAATGTCAAAGTAATTTTGGTCTCAGAAAACCCTTCCAAATTTGTGACTTTTGTTTGAAAATTCATAATGTTATTGCTGTATGTGACCAAGAATAGCCTTTGGACAATAGCCACAAGTCTTTCTTACCATGAATAAGTATTTTAGCCCAAGCTTAAAAGGAAAAACCAATATTTGGCTAGAGAGTAAGGGCTCTGTATTTGTCAATTATACCATGAACTTATTTCTCTCATTTGTTTGTTTTAAAATGGGAATCCGAGAACTCTGGATTTGTTTCCTCTGGTGTCTTGGGGCTGCTCATCCTGGTACCTAGCAAAGAAATAAATTTGGAAAAATTCACTGCTCAAGTTTCTTAGCCCTCTGGAGTTAGGCACAAAACAGGTGCTCTTGGAATGTTAACAAGTTTTCCAGAGTACTTATACTATGAGGAGGTAAAATATGCCTACCCTGATGAACCAAAGTGCTTGTCAATGGGGGTGTATACCCACACCAAACTTCTGTGCTATCAAAGAGTTTGCAGTCTTCTCAGTTAGATGCTGACACTTGCTAACATGTAAGACTTGAGGCTGTCAAACTGCAGTTTATTTTGTCTAACAAGGTCAGCTCCCAGCCACCAAAAACAGACACCTTTCTTGTACACTTCACTATCTAAGCAGAGTCTCTGTCACCAGCACATTTTGGTTTGCTGGCAGTTAGCCCTTCTGCTCCCTATAACTGCCTCTCAGGCTGCATTTTATCTTGAGGCTGTGGCAAGTTAAATCCAGACTCCTTAACTTGTCATTGCGTCATATTCTTAGGTCCCCAGGATAGTTCAGTTTAAAATAACAAATCCACTGTCACTGGCCACTGCCCTCCAAGTCACACAGAGCAACATAACAAGGTTTCTTGCTACCTTGCTTCAGGATCTCAACCTTCCTAATGCTGTGACCCTTTAATACAGTTCCTCATGTTCTGATTACCCCCAGTCATACAATTATTTTTATTGCTACTTACTAACTGTAATTTACTACTGTTATGAATCATAATGAACATTTTTTGGAGACAGGATTGACAAAGGGGTTGTGACCCATAGATTGAAAACCTATGTTTTAGCTAACTCCCTGCCAGAGGAATCAAAATCAGAAAAAGAATTTGAGACTTGTCAGGGTTGAGTGCTTTTACTGAAGTTGACTATGAATCTTGAGTCTCTCTTCTTCAGAATCTCCTGGTTTTCTTTTAGATGTCTGGATTATTTTTTCTCTTTGGAGAGTCTCATATATCCTAAAATGGTTTCAGACTTGCTGTGTCGCTGACAATGACAATGAACTTCTGATCCTCCTGCCTCCATCTTTAAAATGCAGAGATTACAGGTGTGTACTGCTATGCCTGGGTTATATGGTGTTAGGGACTGAACCCAGGGCTTCATGTGTGCTAGACAAGCACTCACCCAACTGAACTGCACCCCATTCCCTTGAATGTGTTGTAAATTTTCTTTCTCTGCTGGATTGTTAAGTTGTTATGAAACACACAGACAACAAAGAGAGAGCAAGGCACAACTTTTATAAAGCCAAACAAAGGTGTTGGCGACCTAGAGGGGACCTGGAGATAACTTGCTAATGAAGACAACGTGTCTCGGAGTTTTCAGGGTATAAGAAAATGGATCTCACTGGTTTGTTTATATGCAAATGAGATGAGAAGTTGAATGCCAATTAGGAGCCAATTTTCCAGACAGAGAAAAATTCTCAATTAGATTCATGACTCTTCTTTATCTTTCTGTTCTTTGATGGTACAGTGGATGTGGGGAAAGATACTGAGGATGTGGGCCATCATTGTTTATAGACCTGGAGGTTGGGGGAAAGGCAACAACTTATAACCCAGGGTGGTTTGTTTCAGGAGCAGATGGAATGTTCAGTTTCTGACCGCAGTATGTTCCTGGTCCTTGGTTCATGCAATAGAAAGGACAAGCTTCCATGGTAGCCACCACACTTGTCCTTACCTGTCTTTGTAGGAGCGGTTCTGATGCGAAGGTCCTGTTTCTGAACTGGTTCTTGATCTGTCAGTAAAGATGCCTGGGCCAGTTGCTGGGTGGAAGTAATAGGTGGGACTTCCAGGTCCCTGTAGAAAAAGAGAAGATGCAAGGAAGGAAAGAGAGAGTTCACCAGGCATCTGATGGAGAAAATTTGACCAGTCATATGAGATCTCAAAATGGAGTGACCACACAGGTTGCTCCTCCAGGAAGGTTGTCAGGGAAGTTTAGCAACTGAAGTTTAGGGCAGGTGGGAGGTGCAAATCGAAGAGTATTGATAAGGGCATGCTTTTCCAGGCGGGAGATAGTAGCACCAAGCAATTGTGCCAAGAAGGCAAGTCAACAAGAAATGATGGTGTGTGTGTTTTATCCAAGGATTCGGAGGAAGCTGGGTGGGGGCTGGTAGCACAGCCCATTTCCGGAACTAAGGTATCTTATACCCAGGGTCTACCTCCTTCTCACCTCTATCAAATGTAGCTTCTGTTATCCCCCACCCCAGGGGCCCAAACCCACATAAAGAATAATGGAGAATTCAAACTTGGAGCACATGGCTGTTCTGTCCACTGGGAGTATAATCAAGAATTCTCTACATACAATTAAGAAAGCATACCCAGGCAAGCATTTTGAAAACAACGGTGTTCCCAACGCATGGAGAAGGCACCTGTTGGTCTGGCAGGTGGGCTTTGGAGTGGTGTTAGGAGTGACAATGGGACAGGAGGGCTACCACTTACTGGCCTCTTCTTTGTTTCAGATGTGTGGCCAGGCTCCCAGCAGTGCCTGAACTCAGAGCTGGATTGCTCTATCAGTAGTGCAGAGTAGGAACATAAGCCAGGAACTACTTTGTCCTCCACGTTCAGGGGTTCTAATAACAACCCCCCAAGACTGGAGTGCAACCCTTCACTTTACTGTGGCCCTCAGCACTGTCTCCCAGTTCCCTGGAGGAAGTTAGTTGGAAGGAAATGGAATGAAGGTCTCTGAGGGTGGCCCCTCCTTATAACCAGATCCCAGCCCCATCCACTGTGTTCCTTGTAACACACTGATTTTGCAAGTGCCAAATGGTGTGGCAGAGAGAAATCACCTCATTGCTTCTGCTTAGAATTTGAGATGCCATGTGAAGAAGGGGGAAACATTTGTCCCCATTTAAAATGTAAAGTCCCTGCACTAATGGATAGTTATCACAAGGGAAGGCTGCTTCCCACTGGCAGAACATGACTGTTCTCACAACTCATTTTTATACTCTCTCTTTTCTTTGTAATATCTGTTCTGCTGCATGATATTTGGTCAAAAGAATGGATTCTGAGTTGTATCTCTTGTCCTGGGTGGAGATGTAGTTTTCCAAGTGGCCAGGGAGAGTGTGAGATTGTTATATAGCAAGAGGCTTTCTGATGAAGAACAAAGACATATCACTGTTCCTTCCAAACAGCTGGAGAGAAAATACCTCCAGAAAACTCTTTCAGGGACTTTAAGAAATAGAATAAAGCTTGCCTAAGAATGTATCTGGTGCAAATCTCCCTTTGACCATTGTCCCTCTCACTCTCTGGGTGTGTGCTGAACAGAGGTTGCTCTGGCCACTATGAGAGTATTTTCCTCTGTACTGGTCCCTTTGCCCATTGTGAGAGTGACCTTGTTCTGCTGTAATAAATCTGCCCATCTTCTATAGGACATTTTGGTGCCTCTCATCACAAGAGCCAGGGGAGCCATGGAAAATCCAGAGTGTCTTGGGTCCATCAACAAAACCTGTAATGTGTTTTCTTCTCAGAGGCTCTCTGCAGCCTTTTGTCTATTTGTGTGGGAGATGAATCTCAGAAGAGACTCTGGAGTATTCTCTTAGACACCTATGTCTGGTATGGATATGTCATGACAACCCTATACAAATTGCTTTTTATCTTTTTAGGCTAAGAAGCATGGGTTATGGGTCACTGTAAGTCATCTTTCTACATGCCATTTGTCCCATAATCCTTTTCTACTGACATACCTATCCCTGAGTTCTTCAGCTATAGCTATCTATCAGTTGTCTGTCTGTCATTTCAATTGGTACAGATGTGAATAAATTGTCTTTTGAAAGTATTCACAACGTACACATCCACCAACAACATGTTTTTGCACCACAGAACTGACAAGCCATGGATCCTTGGTCAGAATGCCTAGGCTTCCTGGGGTTTGCAGATGCTGTGGTAAGGGGTGTCATTAGACAATTGAGTGAAGTCCCATGAGGGACATTCAGAGTAATCTCTTGCCACCAGGTAGTGACCTTAAAGCCCTAGTTGGAGGTAGGAGCCATTTTAGACCAGAACACCTGAGAGTCACAAGGTTATTACAAAAAGAGGGGTTGGGATATAAGATGATAGGATAAAAGGTTAATTGTTGTATCTCTCTTTAGACTAAAAAAACAACAAGTCTCAAGTGTTTTACACTAGTATGGTTTATTGTATATTGATAAAAATGTAAGGTTATTTTGTCCCAGCCTAAGGAATACATGTTTCAACTCTTGTTTAAGGTATTGTTCCTATGCAACTCATTTAAAGATTAAATATAAAGTTAGAGTCCTTGAAAGCCAATAGTGTAAACTGTTCAGGATAATTAGAAATGCAAGTTAGTAGTTAGTCACCTATAAACAATCTTGTAGTTTTGTTAGGTACTAGTCTAATTAATTATGGAAATAAGCTTTACTTAGCCTCTTGTTTTCAAAGCTAAGCAGAAAGTGAGTATCTAGAAACAAGCAACATTTGTCTGTTTAGATAGACTGAGATAGGTGAGTGGTCTTCAACACTTCAGAGAGCTACAGGATATGGCATTTAGTATATTTTAATAATAAAAGACTTTTCTGACAGAGAGACAGCAGGTTTTCTTTCCAAACTGTGGACAAGAAGGACACTGGAGAGTCAACTTCAAACCTTGTAAAGGTAAGGTAGTCCAGTATTCAAAATTCCTGCCTCATAGAAAAGTTTGTCAGATATTATGGGGCTCTTAGAGAAAAATGTGCCTCAATGATACAGAAGAACCAGGGGTGACTAACCTGCCAGCCAGGCATCTCTGTCATGCTTATAATTTAGGAGATGCTTGTTCTACATGTCCTGTTTACATGGGTAATATCTATCCTTCTCAGGTCTCTGATGACATTGAGGACTAATAGTTGTATTAGTTAGGGTTTTACTGTTGTGAACAGACACCATGACCAAGGCAAGTCTTATGAATAACAACATTTAAATGGGGCTGTGTAGAGTGATGTCATTATACAACACAGTGGGTCCAGCCTATCATTGGATAAGAAGGAAAGGCAGGCAGGGAAAAGTCTAGGAAGGAGGGAGGAGGAGAAGAAGTAGGAGATTCAAGAGAAGGCAAGATGGAAGCAGATGTGGATATTTCTCTTGGCGCATCTCTATATAGATAGGGTTGTTATGAATATTTTATAAAGGGTAGAATTGTACAGGATCATTTGACTTATCTAGATGGGCAAACTATATTATACCAATTGGATCAGATTATTTTGGTGTTTTCTTTGAGGGTGTAGGCACAACAACACGCCAAGGGAAAGTGAGTGAAAACAACGCACTGCGGCGGTCATAGACCACCGGGGACAGAAGCAGCTGGGGTGGGTGGAGTAGACCGAGCCTGGGTCAAAAGAAGCCGGGGACTATGAGTATTTATAGGCAGCAAGGAGCTGCTAAGATAATGAGAGCCCGCAGTGCCATATGGTCACACTGGTGCTGGCACTAGCTCAGGACAAAGGCTATCACTTTTTAAATATTTACAGTAATGGGGCTGGCTTACAGGTTCAGAGGTTCAGTCTATTAACATCATGGCAGGAATATGGCAGCATCCGAGCAGGCATGGGGCAGGAGGAGCTGAGAGTTCTACATCTTCATCTGAAGGCTGAGAGTGGAAGACTGACTTCCAGGCAGCTGGGGTGAGGGTCTTAAAGCCACGCCCACAGTGACGCACATATTCCAACAAGGCCACACCTCCACATAGTGCCGCTTATAGTCTTAACAGTTTTCCTTATTAAAGGTCAAAGATATAAAAGCTTAAGTTGTAAAGAATGTAAGAAAGTGCCTTAGGATTTAAAAAAAAAAAAAGATGTTTTAAGGTGGATAAATGCAAGTTATGATAAGAAAGAGATTTAGGTATAGAACTTTAAAACTCACCAGGATAAGAGAGATAGCATTTTTGATGGAATGATTTGAGGGATTCTTTGAACAGCCTTTGCTGCATGTCATCACTTACCCCATGGACACTGTTTGCAAGCTCAAGGAGCTGTCTGCTTCTTCTGCATGAGCAGAGCATGCCCATCTGTTGGAGACTGTGTCTATTCCATTTCCATCGCTGTGGATGTGAACGTTTTATGTGTACAGTGAGGGTCAAGGCTGGTTTCCTGTAAAGCTATTCTTCTGAGCTTTATTGAAGCTCCCCTTTCCACATAGCCCTGCCACATTGCTCTGGTCATGTAGCGGCCTACCAGGAACAGGTCAGTGTTTAGACTGTTCTGTCCTGTTGACTCACGTTTTCCCTCACACAACACCATACTGTCCAAGCTACTGTAATTTTAAGTAGGTGTGTGTACATGTGTGTCCAGTGAGTGTGCATATCTAAGTATGTGTCTGTGTGTGAGGAGGTCAGATGTCAGCTCTTGCCTTCCACCTTGTTTGAGACAGAGCATCTTTGTTTACTCTTCCATGGCACAAGCAACAGTCTTGCAGATATTTTATGTGCTATTGTATCTGGGTTTACTTGGGTTCTGGGAATTTGAACTTGGGGAACTTTCACATTGAGCAGTTTACCCACCGAACCACCTCCTTAGCCCTAACATAAGTTTTAACACCAGCAGCATAAATCCAACTTTGTTCCTCCTCAGTGCTCTCTTGGATACTCACTGCTGGATTTCCTCAAAAACTTCAGATCAACTTTTCTCAGAGTATTTCCATGTGTGCGTGCGCGCGCGCGCACACACACACACATACACACACAAATATATAAAATTGTACTTAGTGGATAACTGACATTTTAAGTTATAATAACCTATGAATATGGGGTAGCCTCTTATTTCGGTATTCTGTTAATATTTCTTAATATTTTTACAAATTTTTAAATATTTTTAAAATATTTTTGAAGCTCTTTATTTAGTTTTCTTTTATAGCCTTTAATTGTCTTCTTGTTTTTATTGATTTAATGTATTAAAACTCATTTAAAATGGAACTTTTCAGTTATTCATTGCTATATATAAAATGTAGGTAATTTTGCATGACATATTTGAATCACTGATTTAGCTAAATTCACTAATTAACCACAGTGATCTATCTGCAAGTCCTTTTGCATTTTGTATGTATACAATCATATACATTGTATATGATGATATTTTTCCACTTATAATCCCATACATTTTTCTTATTTTATAATATTGCTTATATCATTTAATATAATGCCTAAAACACTATCAAGTGCTTATTCCATCTTTATTCTCTTTTCTAACAACTTCTAACATCCTTGGAATTTTCCCGAGTGGCCAGAGTTAAGATGGTTGGCACCTGGGGGACCTTAGCTTCAGGACTGATCATCAGAATGGCTAAGGCAAGATTAGACTGTAAAGACCTTCAGCCCCTCAACTCTATCGAAGGGGAGGCACTGAAGGTTGATCACCCATTGTCAGTGCCCTAATAATGACAGATGATGACCCTTCAATAAAGCTCCAGAAGGGGAGGGTTCAGGGAGCTTCCAGACAGCTGAACATATTACAGGAACACAAGGAGGACCCTGGAGGACCCCCCTGAGCTTTCAGCAGCTTGCCTGTAGCCTCTTTGATTTCTATAAACTGTGTGAGCCAAACAGATATAGTATCTGTGACTTGTCGCTGGAGTCAGAAGTTGAGGCATTCTTGTGGGACCGAGTCCTCAGCGGTGGGATATGATATTATCTCCAGCAGATAGCGTCAGCGATGAACTGAGATGGTGCCTTCTGGAGAACTCTTTGGTTGGTCTGTGGGGAAAACCCTTCATGGCAGGTGTCAGGACTGTGGCATTCAGTGTGAGCTCAGGGTAGAAAATGACTTTGGTTTTTCTGTCTCATTGAGAGCTGAAGTGTGGGTTCGTGTCCTTGTCTTGTTTCTCTCGGGCAAGCTTTTCACTGTTGAATGTGGGTTTTGACATTGAACAAGTTCATCTCTGATTACAAAATACCAGCCTCAGTTTCTCTAAGAGTTTTCCCTGTGTCTGTTGCTATAGATTTTCTCTTTGTCTTCTTAATTCAGCAAGTCACACTGGGCCATGGGTCTGTGTTAAGATAACTTCGAATCTCTGAAAACTCCCTCTTGTTCACAGCACCTGGTCCTTCAGGCACTACTGTTTGATGGTAGCTTATTGATGGTGTGTGAACAGCTATGGGTTTGAGACTGACATCTATAAGCCGTCTTTCCTGAGCTCTGTGTGTCAAGCTTTGGTTCTTAAATGTTGTCAGGGCATCTCTTCCTTTTTATTCTCTAAGCATGACTGAGGTTGGGTGATATTTCTCAAGTATTTGGAAGAATTAAAGATATCTGGGACTGAAATTTTCCTAGTGGTAAACTTTTATTTAAATCACATTTGCTGGGACTGGAGAGATGGCTCAGTGGCTAAGAGCTGGTGGTGTTCTTGCAGAGGGTCAGAAGCCGGTTCCCAGTACCACATCGGGTAACTCAACCGTCTGGAAAGTCCAGTTTCGGGAGACCTGACACTCTCTGTGGCCGAAGTGGGTACTGCTCACCTGTGCTACATATAAACTCTCTCTCTACACAGACACACGTACACACACACACACACACACACACACACACACACACACACACAGAGAGAGAGAGAGAGAGAGAGAGAGAGAACAATTCATGTACATTCTTACTCTTGATTATTTTCAGTCTATTCTACCTAATGCACAACACAACATTGATTATATTAACTTTAATTTTAATTTCTGTTATTAACTCGTGCTGATTCTTAATATAAATCTTGCTAGTGGTTACTAATCTTGCTGTTTTTAAAGGGCTAACTATAACTTTGATGATTTTCTTGTTTTTTTTTTTTTTTTTCTGTTATGTTTAAAAGCTGTTTGCTTTTTAGCTTTTGGTTTTATTTTGAGGGGGGACCTCCAGCCTCAGCCTCCCAAATGCTGAGATTACAGATAATGTGGCACCTTTCCAGGCTCAACATTCCAACTGCTTGTTATCGATATGTATAGCACTGCTTTTCAGAGTGCCCCTGTCTCTAATAGTCACATCTAAGGCTCTGTTCCTCTTTATGAACTGGATTCCAGCAGCTTTGAGTGATTGTTCCCACTCATGAGCAGATGCATTCCTGCTTTCTTTGTTTTCTTTTGCCCTTCTCCAGACACTTATCCACAGCTCAGGCTGGCCTGGTACTCCTGGTAATCTTCCTGCCTCTTCCTCCTCCCCTTCTTCCTCCCCCTCCCACTCCTCAACCTCTTCCTCCATCTTCTCCTCAGTGCTGGGATCCACTCTGCCTGGCCAGGAGTGTCTTCGTTTGCTTACTTAGTTACTCTCTGGTGGTGCTGAGGACTGAACCTAGACATGTTGGGCAAGTACCCCACCACCCCACCATTTAGCTTTGTCCTCCTCTCAGTGGCTCTCTAGCTCCTGCCTCTCCTCCCCCCACCATCTTCTTTCTTACAATCCATGGGCTATTTCAATTCCGGACTTAGCGATTCGTAAGCTTACATGTGGTTATTGATTTGTATCATCATGTCTCTGTGGCCAGGAAATATGTTCTGAGTCATTTTAAACCTTTGAAATGCGTCACAGCTTTGCTTGGTGCTGGTATTGCAGCCTTAGGAAATTACCCCATGCCTCTCAAAACGCCTAGGTGGTAGTTGTTGGGTAAAAACTATTTCAATGTGCTCTTGTTTCTTGGTTAGGAACTTTAACTTTTTATATCATTATCTCATTTTCACAGGGATTAAAAATCTACATGTCAAGACCCATTAAAGTGCACAGGTCAGTGGTTTTCAGTGTATTAACAGGATTATGGAACTATGTCTAACCATGTAATAACTCCCTGATGTTTTCCCAATCCCAAAGAGAAACCACGACCCTTTCTCCTTTCCCCAGCCTTGGAACCCACAGATTTAGTTCTGTCTCTGGATTTACCTATTCCGAACATTCCACGCAAGTGCAGTCATGCAGTGTGTGGCTTTCTGCTCAGTATCTTCCACTCAGCATCTTTTGAGACTCTTCGATACCTCACTGCTTTTCTATGGTAGATAATATTCTCTAGTCTGGGTGTACCAAATGCAGCATTTTACCCACCGGCTGGTGACCGTTTGGGCCATTTCCCCTTTGTAGACTTATGAATAACACAGCTGCAAAGAAACATTTGAACACAAAGGTTCTGTGTACAAATGTGTTTCAATTCTCTTGGATTCATCCCTTGGAGCGGAGCTGCAGGATTGTAGGGTAGCTCTGCTTAGAAAAGTTTCTCAAATGTTCTTGGTGCGTGGGCGAGTTGTAGCCCACCAACGTTGTCATCCACTTAGGATTCACTTACTCCAGCTGTCTGTGAAGTGGGACCTCATCGTGGTTTTGCTTTGCACTTCCTGGTAACAACAATGTACAGTAACTGAGCTGATTGGTTGTTTACCAATTTCTTTAGGAAAATGTTTATTTGAGTCTTTTGACTGCGTTTTTCTTTCTTATTGATGGTGTATAGGCATCCTTGATATATTCTGGATAAGTCCCTAGCTGGCTACTGGTTTGAAAACAGTATCTCCACTTGCATGGGCATTTTCACCCTCCTGCCTTTCTTACATGCTCTACCAACTATGGAGTGGCATGTGATAAAATCTCCTACTAACATCATAGATTTTCTATTTTTCTTAGTAGGTTTATCAGGCACTGGTAAATACAGTATTACTAAAAGAAGGCATGTGTTGTGTGTGTGAGACCTTGAGTTTGATTCCACACCAACGCAAATAGAAGAAAAACCGACAGGCAGAGACGCAGTCTGATTGCTCTTAACTATTGAGAACATTGTTGCTTGTCATTGCTGTGAACAGTTGCTTCGGCTCCTGGTTTTTGGGTTCTTATTTACAGCCTTTCTGTTGGGCACTGGTGTGGGTTCCTCCAGTCCAGTGGGTTCCACTCCTTGCTGTTAGGCTTTGGGGTGTGCTCCAGTGTTAGGCATTGGGGTAAGCTCCAGTGTTAGGTGTTAGGGTGTTCTCCAGTGTTAGGTGTTGGGGTGTGCTCCAGTGTTAGGTGTTGGGGTATGTTACAGTGTTAGGTGTTGGGGTGTGCTACAGTGTTAGGTGTTAGGGTGTTCTCCAGTGTTAGGTGTTAGGGTGTTCTCCAGTGTTAGGTGTTGGGGTATGCTCCATTGTTAGGTGTTGGGATGTGCTCCAGTGTTAGGTGTTGGGGTGTGCTACAGTGTTAGGTGTTGGGGTGTGCTACAGTGTTAGGTGTTAGGGTGTGCTCCAGTGTTAGGTGTTGGGGTGTTCTCCAATGTTAGGTATTGAAGTGTGCTCCAGTGTTAGGTATTGGGGTGTTCTCCAATGTTAGGTGTTGGGGTGTGCTCCAGTGTTAGGTGTTAGGGTGTGCTCCAGTGTTAGTTATTGAGGTGTGCTCCAGTGTTAGGTGTTGGGGTGTGCTCCATTGTTAGGTGTTGGGATGTGCTCCAGTGTTAGGTGTTGGGGTGTGCTACAGTGTTAGGTGTTGGGGTGTGCTACAGTGTTAGGTGTTAGGGTGTGCTCCAGTGTTAGGTGTTAGGGTGTTCTCCAGTGTTAGGTGTTGGGGTATGCTCCATTGTTAGGTGTTGGGATGTGCTCCAGTGTTAGGTGTTGGGGTGTACTCCAGTGTTAGGTGTTGGGGTATGTTCCAGTGCTAGGTGTTAGGGTGTGCTCCAGTGTAAGGTGTTGGGATGTGCTCCAGTGTTAGGTGTTGGGGTGTTCTCCAATGTTAGGTATTGAAGTGTGCTCCAGTGTTAGGTATTGGGGTGTTCTCCAATGTTAGGTGTTGGGGTATGCTCCAGTGTTAGGTGTTGGGGTGTGCTCCAGTGTTAGGTGTTGGGGTGTGCTCCAGTGTTAGGTATTGAGGTGTGCTCCAGTGTTAGGTGTTGGGGTGTGCTCCAGTGTTAGGTGTTGGGGTGTGCTACAGTGTTAGGTGTTAGGGTGTGCTCCAGTGTTAGGTGTTAGGGTGTTCTCCAGTGTTAGGTGTTGGGGTATGCTCCATTGTTAGGTGTTGGGATGTGCTCCAGTGTTAGGTGTTGGGGTGTGCTCCAGTGTTAGGTGTTGGGGTGTGTTCCAGTGCTAGGTGTTAGGGTGTGCTCCAGTGTTAGGTGTTGGGATGTGCTCCAGTGTTAGGTGTTGGGGTGTTCTCCAATGTTAGGTATTGAAGTGTGCTCCAGTGTTAGGTGTTGAAGTGTGCTCCAGTGTTAGGTATTGAGGTGTGCTCCAGTGTTAGGTGTTGAAGTGTGCTCCAGTGTTAGGTGTTGGGGTGTGCTCCAGTGTTAGGTATTGAGGTGTGCTCCAGTGTTAGGTCTTGGTGTGTTCTCCAGTCCTTACTTTAGTTCTCATCTGTACTGTATCCTTTTGGCCCTTTTCTCTCATCTGTACCTTCACTTATAAAGTGTGCCTTTGGTGTAATCTATTTTATTTTCTTAATTTGGTGTGATGTTTACCACTTGATGGAAATAGCCTGCTCTATTTTATATGACTGCTAACAGATCTAACCTGGCATCTCACTGGGCGGCTTCTATTTGCTCTTTTACTCTCAGTTAGTTTTTCTTTGTTTTTCAGGAAAAAAAAACCCCACATACTTTTTTAAAAATGTAATTTAAGTTACTATTTGTCTTGTCATTTTAAAATTCTTCCACATCACCAATGTGATTGCAATTTACCCCCATCACTTACTAAGGCCTAGTACAGTGACTATATTCACTACTTTCTAGATAACTCTACGACTATGTCCTGCTTAATTCCATCCCATTTTTCATCTTCATGCTATTATTGGGTGCATTTCAATCCTACATTTACTTTAAACTACACAGTTGTTGCTTTTTAGATTTCTTTATTAATTCTAACATGTGTGTTGTACCTGCATGGATGTATGTGTACCACCTGTATGCAAAATCAAAAGGCATCAGATCCCCAGGACCTGGAGTTCCACCCTGTGGGTGGCTGGTCCTGAGCCTGGTTCTTTGCAAGAGCAGCTGGTGCTGTTAACTGTGGAGCTGCCTCTCCTCACAGTTCTCTGTAGCTGTCTCTGTGCTCCCAGGCATCCCCTTCCTTTGAATTAATATTGCTGTTGTAACAGTTACAACAAATTCACTTGAATTTGCTCATTTGCAAACTTTTTTGCATTGCATGTTTTCTTATAGTTTTTTTTGCATATTTCTGTATATATGTTTTCCAGGGATCAATTTTAAATACACTTTTATTTTTGGACTAGTTCTTTCTAAAGATGAATTGTTATATTTGCTCCCAGCTGTTTCCCTTAACATATTTAGTTAGTAGGAAACACTTAGAAAAAATGAACCAATTATCTGGAATGAAATGGCACATTATTTGGAATGAAAATCCGTTGTTCAGATTTCCTTGGTTTTTTGTTTGTTTGTTGGTTGTTGTTTTTGTTCTTTTAAGTACCTTTGTTTCTGGTGTTGCATCCTAAGAGGTGATACTATATTTAATTGTTCTCTGGCTGTCCTTAATAGAGACCATTTTTACCATATCTGTTCTGGGAGAGACTGACACTTTGAAAAGCAGGGCTGAGCTTAGTTTGAAAATCTTCCCTCCTTTGGGATTTGATTGCAGTCCCTCCCATAATCTGATTAAGTAGAGATCTTTGACAGAGAAGCCACGGAGGCATACTGTCATTTTTTTTTCACAGAGGTATATGCTATTGTCTGGCTTCTCAAGATCCAGACCAACCCCTGACTATAGAAATGACCTCATGCCCTGAGGGTGATAAGGGTCTCCAGGCCCAGCCTTCTCTGGGGATCAGCATGACCTGCACAGAGAGCTTCATATGGGTTTGAAAGGGCAGTTTTTAATCTCCCCACATCCCAGTAGGACACCATGCTCTTCCATCTCCCCTCTGCTTCCTTTGTCACACTAAGAAAACACAAACAGCAAGCTGAGGGGTGAGGGGACGGACGCTGTAGGCCTTACAGAGCTCTGGCCCCTCCTCTGGAGGTCTGTGTCCATCCTGGACGAACCCCATTTACTGTGTCTTCAAAGTATCTGAAAATGGACTTTTGAGGTTCCTTGAATCTTAATTTCTCTGGAAACACTTCCTCTTGTACTTTAATTAAATTTCGTGACATAGTTGAGAGTCCCTTTGCCATTTGGTCATCTTTCTTTGAATTGAATTTTTGTTGTTCTATATTTCTCTTAAAGTATGGTGTCTGGAGAGGGACATACTATGTAGGGGTGACACTCTAGCTATTCCATAATACTGTAGGGTTACCAATTCCTTTTCACTATTATTTTTTCATTAGTGGTGTGCAGGGCACGCTACTGTTATCTTATTAAACAAATGAGCCCCGCTCTCTTGTCAGATTTATACTCCCCCCCTCATTAGAAAGCACCCATAACTAGCTGCAGTGCCCAGGCTCAGCCCAGAGTCTTTCCTCAGAATGACTGACCCTCAGACAGAAGCCTCCCTGGACGGTGCACTCAGTACTCTGGGACTTAGGCAGGGATGAACACACAGATTTTTTTGTGTTCCCCGAGACATCCGTACCACCTAAAGTTGAATGTTGGAGCCACGCCTTGGCCCTTCATGAGGCTCCCTAACTGTTGTCTGTGTTCACGCTCAGCTTCCCCCGCCTCGCCCAGGCTAATGAGGGTTGGGAAGCATCCTTTGTTTGGGACCAACTGGGTCTCCCAGCTGCATCTGTCTCCCCTTTCTCCAAGAACTGGGCCCCCTCGTAGGGGTTAAAGCCCAGATCGGACAAAGAAGTAAGAAGCTGCTCTGGCAACTCTTCTACTTGCCTCTGGAAAGCCAGGTTAAACACACACAAACTCGTGTGTTCAGCACGCGCGTGGGATGGGTCCTACATGCTGTAGAGTGGGAGGGAGGCATGGGGGGTCTCGTGGATGCTCAGGAACCGTCAGAAGCTCCCCCATGCTCCAGGAGAGGTGTGTCCTAGACTTGAGCCTCTGAGTGACTATCAGAAGTAATTCGTGATGCTCCTCAAGTCTCTTTACCTCAGAAGTCAGGACAGACCAGGCCTGCCACCAATCTGCCCTTGTACCCACGGTCTGCACATCTGCATTAAGTTTGGTGACATACTTGAGAGTCCCTTTGCCATTTTGATCATCTTTCTTTGAATCGATTTTTGTTGTTCTATATCCCTGTTAAAGTATGGTGTCCGGAGAGGGAATATAGGGTGGCACTCTAGCTATCAGTAATACTTAGGGTTACCAATTCCTTCTCACTCAGACCATTTGTCATTGGTGGAGTGCAGGGAACGCTATTGTTATCTTACTAAGATAACAATAGCCCTGCAGCTCCTCTGCACAGCATCCTCAGGAGCTACCCTCTGCTTCATAATCAGGTTTCTCCCCCTCCCTGCCGATGGCCAGAGTTGGCAGCCAGATCTGTATCTTCTCTGGCTCTTCTCCCCCTGACCTCTACTGCCCCCTGTCCCAGAACAAGCCACCCTCAGAACTTCTCCATTTGTTTCAACCACCTCTGAAGCCTCGGATCCTGCTCTACTTTAAAGTTCACTCATTGCAACCCCCCCCTCCTATTGTGTTGTTGTCCTGTGTGTGTGTGTGTGTGTGTGTGTGTATGTGTGTATGCACGTACATTCTCCCAACCATCATACAGTACACAGAATGATTTCACTTTATCAGAGAACTAGCGCAGAGTGTCCCTTTATATTCAAACTGCTCTGACAAAGATCTGTTCTATGTTTACTCCTTTGCCTTTCCAGACAAACACAGAGGGAGGGGGGATGGGCTCTTCCGAGCATCTTCTTTCCCTGAGCCTAACCCCTTTGGGATCCCCATTCTGTTGCTTGAGTCCAGCTCCTCTTAGTGCTCAGTGTCTGAGCCACTGGGCAGCCACAACGGCGCTTCCGTTAAAGCTGGGCGGCTTTCGTTTCTTCATGACTGTGAAAAGTGGTGCTTAGACACTTGTGTGCAGAGGTCGTCTGAACTCGGTGTTTGCACTTCTTTAGAATACCTAGCTGTGTTATCACTGTCCCTGTGAGGTCTCCTTTCTTTGACAATGGCTCGCTTGCTCTCTCTCTCTCTCTCTCTCTCTCTCTCTCTCTCTCTCTCTCTCTGTGCTTAGTTCCCTCTCTCTAATCATTAAGTGACCCAAGAATCACTTTCTTCACCCTCTCCCTTCGTTTTCAATGGCTATCACCTCTTAGTTATTTTTCTTTGCTTTTCACACAACTTAGATTTCACAGTCTGTTGTGATGGACACCTTTTGTTTTGTTTGGGGGCCTTTGGTTCATTTGGTTTGTTTTGGTTTTGAGACAGTTTCTCTGTGTAGCCCTGGCTGTCCTAGAACTCACTCCATAGGCCAGGCTGGCCTTAAATTCAGAGAGACCTACCTGCCTCTGCCTCCCAAGTGCTGGGATTAAAAGTGCTGCTTTGCCTGGTATAACAGGCCTTCTCATTGGAACACTCACTTTAAAGATTATTTACTTAATCCATGTGTGCTGGGAAGGTTGGGGCGTGCACACTGTGGTGACAACTTACAGGACCCACTTTTCTCCCCTTACATGGATCTCTAGAGTAGGACTCAGGCTGTTAGACCTGGCAAAGCGTTCACCCTGGGAGGCCTCCCACAGGCCCTGTCTGAAGCATTTCTGTGAGTTCAAGGCCAGCCTGTTGTACAGAGTGAGTTCCAGGACAGCCAGAGCTACACAGAGAAACCCTTACTTAAAAAAGCAAAACCACCAATCAAAAAACCCCACTCCACCCCCTCAAACACCACACGAGAGAGCACACACACACACACACATACACACATACACACACAAATACACACACTAATACACATACACAAATACACACACTAATACACACACAAATACACACACACACACACACATACACACACACACAAATACACACACTAATACACATACACAAATACACACACTAATACACACACAAATACACACACACATATACACATACACACACACAAATACACACACTAATACACACACACACTAATACACACACTAATACATACACACACCACACACACACTAATACACACACTAATACATACACACACCACACACACACACTAATACACACACTAATACATACAACCACACACACACACTAATACACACACTAATACATACACACACCACACACACACACAAACACTAAAGTTTAAGAGAGGCTTAAGGATAGTCTTGCTCAATGGAATTTGCTTTGGATAGATTGGACAGACTTTTTAAGTGAAGGGCAAGAAAAAAATCAAGTTAAAAACTGTACAAATTTTACAGCCAATATTTTAAAATTTGTATTTACTTACTTTATGAGTATGGTGTTTTGCCTGCAGGAATGTATATGTACCATATGCATGCCTGGCCCCCATGGAGGTCAGAAGAGGGCATCAGATCATCTTTGACTGAGTTACAGAGTTATGAGCCCATGTAGATGCTGGGAATCGAACCTAAATCCCCAGAAGAGTGGCCAGTGCTTGTAACTACTCAGCCATCTCATGCTTACTCCTACGGTACACACTTCAAGCAATGGACTGACAGTAGCTCGTTAATCCTGACAATAGACCATAGAACTGATTGCTTCTTTTTAAAATCGACCCAAAGTACATCATTCCACTGAGCATGACTATGTTCTTAAGCCTCTTTTCAACTTTACTGCCCCCCGCACTGTGGTGGGGTGAGTTTTGGGGGTTGGTTGAGAATTAGAAAGTGCCCTTTGTAAAGGAACAGGAAGAGGCTGGAGACCTATAAGGCCATGCTGGAGAATAGTCAATGTGTGGGAGGTTCTGTCTACTGGACAAGGAATCAGTTCCTGTCACTGTGACACTAGCCTGGGCTGCTCCCAGTCATGCTTCTCCATCTCTGTGTGACAGTAGGCAAGTCACTTAAAGGCTTTGTTTCCCTGGGATTCAGTCTCCTTCGCTATAAAATCTAGAAGTTCAACCCTCTCACAGCATCCAGAGTTTACTTGCTGATCGGGGGATGCCACAGCTTCAGAAGAACAGGTTAATCTGGACCACTCTTCTACAGTGTTCATACATTCTTTTTCACAAAAGTACGGGATGGGCAGGCAAAGAGAAAAAGACAGGAGATGGTTGGAGCTTAGATGTCAGAGAGGAAGTCGATGTGCTTGTCTTCAGCTGAAGCGCCGTTCAGCAGTTGAAGGCATGGGGTTGGCCAAGATCGGTGGGGTGAGGAGGAGCCCCTGGTGCTCCAGTTCCCCTCCCAGAGTTCTGATCTGGAGGTTACCCTCTAGAAGGAGGCTGAGATGGCACGCCCCACTGAGAGAGGACACACCTACAGTCAGGAACTCAGGAGGCTTGGCAGCCGTCACTTCCATGCAGACCTGATCCTGCTGCTGTGTGCACCACATACAGCAGCATGCTTGCTCCTAAACCACCGTATAAGATTGGGAACAACGAGCCAGCCTTTCCTGAACACCCTGATACAATGTGTGAAGCAGCTATGACTGGCACCGGCTCTGTGTCTTGTGCTCACATATCCCGAAGGCCAAATTCCTATTAACCCACCAGGAAAAATGGCATCTTAACCTTCCCCTTTGCTTGCTGAACTCTGAAGTCAGAGGCGCTGAATACTGTCCCCACTCCACCAGGGCTTGGAGGGTCAACCGCAGCTTTGGGTATGGTTAAGGCCACATAACAGCATCATAGGCTCCTCTGAAGTCATGGGGGACCAGGAGAGTGCTCCTCTAGGTCTGAGTGAGTGAGTTCTGAATTTGCTCATGCTCTGGGTTGATCTGTTCCTCAAAGGTGAAGAATGCCATTCTCAAAAGAGCTTAGGAAAAGGACAGCTGATATTTTCAGGATGCCCAAGATGGCTGACGAAGGTGAGGAGCCAGGCTGGGTTCAGACACTCCACCTCAAGGTCCAGAGACCAAGTCAGGAGGAGAATAAGACTAGAAAAAGATACCCAGAATGCCTAGAGATAAACTAAGACTGACCGGAGTATCTTTTTACACATTTCCTTTTAGATTTGTTATTTTGTGTGGTATGTGTTTTGCTCAAGTGTATGAATGTGTACAATGTGCATAGCTGGCGCTCATGGAGGCACCAGAGACACCGGAACTGGAATTATGGGTAGTGGTGAGTCATCATGTGGCTACTGGAAATGTCTTCTACAAGGGCACGTACTCCTAATCCCTGAGCAAGCTCTGCAGCTTAGACAGGAATTTTCTATTTGAAAATACAAATGGGCCCTAGCACAAGCTATATCTCATAGCCAGCCTTGGGCATGAGATGAACAGGACTAGGCTTGAGCATTTGGAAGTCACTGTGGGTCCTGGTCTCATCTACAAAATCATACACATAGCATTGCTTAGGCCAAGGGAGCTAACGAGGTGACTGTGAACCCAAGACATCAGGAGCACAAGGGGATGCTGGGACAGCTGATCATACACAGGGCTGAACAGAGATGCTGCTAGCCATCTCCCTCTTCCTTCATCACCAGAAGAATGGCTTTCTCAGAAGCCATATCTGGAATTGGGATCCCTCAGGTCCATGCCTAGCATTGAGCTTCCTCTGTGTTTTGTCTCTGGCTGAAGACTTTCTTTTCTACCTACTTACTAGGAAGACCTTTTCTTCACACTGATGCCCTTCCCCTTGGAACCTCCATTAGATATACACAAAACCTCAGTGCCTTGGGTGGATTTCTGAAAGAAGAGACCATGGCCTCTTGCCTTCTCTCCCAGCATGCAAAGGGCCTTAGCTGGTCACACAGTAGCTACAGAAATACACACGATGGCGTACAGCTTCTGGGCTCATGAAACTGTCAGGTATAAATGCCTTCCTTCCTTCATTAGACTTTCTGTGGGGTGGTCTCAATCTGGTCTAGTTCAGTTCCAAAGTTCATGCCTGTGTGCTATTCAATAAGAACCTTATTTCCCATTGCTGCAGCCCATGATAAATGCACAGGATACAAGAGGCACAAGCAGTGTAGGATCAGAACACTTTAATAAGATATCAGTGTCAAAATACATTACCTTATAAAGTTAAGCTCCCGTACAGTTATGATGTCGTCAGTAGGAATTTGACAATGCAGTAATGGTCATGAAGTTGTTACATGGACAGGAAAGGTTAATATGAAACCTGGAATATTTCTCAGAGTGTTTTAGTAAAACTGCAAAGGGAAATGCCCTTAATGCCAAGGCAACAACTCAGGAAATCAAATAACAGCTTTTGCACGTCAATAACCCTTCAAGTTCGGTCACACTGTGCACCGATGTGCGACTTGGACAACACCATGCCTAGGTAATTTCAGGTAGATTGACTTTCAAAGTTAATTTTTGGTTTGAGCAGTAAGTCCCTTTACTCACTGCTCTCCTTCCTGGAGGGCTTTGTGTGCACTGAAAGTTTTATGGTGCCCGGGTCAACAATGCCTTACATTGATTGGTGCTCCCCCCAGTGAGTTACAAAGTGCTCTTGAAACACCATTTTCAGTGCTTTCTACCTGTTCATGTCACTTCGTGTGACTGAGACCTCAGCTAGAGGCTGGCCCCGGAGGTCTGCCCATTGCTCGCCAGTGGGGGCGCTGCACCGTGGCTTTGCAGGGTCATTTGTCCTGCAAGCTGTGGTTTGTGGCAGGGAGTAGGGCTGGTCAGACCTGCTGCCCTCCACCTGGCACCCTCTTCAGTTTAGCTCCAAGGACTGGGTCACTACATTTGTGATTCCTTCTTGCTTTGTGAATTCCCATTAAAACCATTTCATGGTAGCTGTTTTAACACCCAAATGTGCCGCATGAGAGAGATTGGCAGTCACATAGCTCAGTGCATTTGAAGGGCTAGCAACACCGCCTGGAAAAAAAAAGCGCTTCCTTCCCGCCCACAACGTGCCACCAGAGTTCTCACTGGGGCAACAGCACAATATGTGCACAATCCACAGAGAACACAAGGAGAGAAGATAGCTGGCAATGTTCCCCCTTTATGACTTCACTCCTGGGATTGTTTGTCACACCGATGGCATGTCACAAAAGCAAAAAGTCACCAGAGAGGGGGGGGGTAGGGAGAGAGAGAGAGAAGATCCGTGGCGGTTAGTACAGTGTCCAGAAGACTGAGAAAGATAAAATTAAGAGCTCTAAAAAGATCTTAAAAGTGATTTTTGTGAGCAGGATTCCACTTCTAAGCTTTTAGATATTACAAAGTACCCATACATGAGAAACACTAAACCCGGATATAAATTCTTCTTTAAAAAAAAAAGAAACAAAACTCAGTTTTGCTTTTGAATAATAGTAAAAAAAAAAAAAAATCCGCTTGACCCCGGGGTGAGATGGGGACATCACCAGCCGGCTTAGGAATGCCGATGCGTGGCTTCACAGGTGACCCTAGAGCTGACTCTTCACATTGCTTCTCTGCCCCATGCATAGGTCGTATGAAAATCGGAGCAAAGTTGGCTGTAAAACACTAAATTTTACAATATGGTGATTAGGTGGTGTGTGTGTGTGTGTGTGTGTGTGTGTGTGTGCGTGTGTGTGTGTGTGTGTGGCAGGGGTAGGGAGAGAGAATCCACAGCGGAGCCTGGAAAGAAAATCTTTTCCTCTTTGGCAACAAGGACAAGAACACTTCAGTTAAATGGAGCCAAAGCTTTCCTGAGGAGAGGCAACAGCCGCCATGGTTGTTAGAATGGATACTGAATGAATGTGAGAGAGAAACCTCTGGGGAATATAAATTACAAGTAATTCAAGGGGGAAATCTTACAAAATCTCAGAACGCTTTCATCAACAGTAAAACGTAGCGGGTAAAACAACTATGTGTTTTTTAAAACATGGATAATGAAATGAGCGTGTCAGGTAAAGGCCACTGCCTGGTGACCTGTGGGCCAGGTGAGGACATCTCGTAAGAAGTGTGCTGGTGTTAGAGATACCTAATTGCAACACAGACGGAAGTGAAGCTGGCAGGACAAGATGGCGGGGCAGGGGCATGCCCGGCCAGAGGCCCTGGCTCAGGTGGCCTGGTCCAGAGCTCTGAGAAGGTCTCGCCCCTGCAGGAGTGTGGAGCTTCCAGGCACCGGGACGTTCACCTCACAGTCATATCTGGTCAGTTCCGGCAACAGGTAAGGCTCGAACGACGGCCCCAGCAGTCGACTTGCCACGCCTGAAAGGAGGGGAGAGAAGGGTGTTGTAAAAGTCCAGCACGGTTTCCCCTCTTGTCGGTGACCAGGGAGAAGGACGCACGCCAACAACTGTGTCTCTAACTTCCAGCTAGACTGGGCTCCCGTCCCTGTTGAGAGGACAGAGCCCGAGGAGCAAATAGCACAGCAGCGCCGAGGATAGCTGGAGCAGCAACAGGGCTTGATCCCAGTGGCCTCTCCCTTCTGGGCTCCACCCTTCCCCCTGCTGCCTGCACCCCTACAAACATGCCCTGCCCCTTGTTAAGTTCCCCTCTGCTTTCAGTCTATGGACAGAAATGACCTAAGTTGAAATTAGTTTTGCTTTGGTTCCAACAGCTGGGGAAGCGGAAGCCTGTCATCTGTTGGCTATGGCTGACCAGATGTGTATAGCGGGTGAGTGATGTGTGGCTCTTTAAACTTTAAACTTTCTCTTTAAGTCTTCTGGCTTGCCAGCCCACCCGCCTGCTGGCAAACTGAAGAACAGGAATATCAAACCAGGGGGCTTTTGGGGTTCCAAAGCCAGAATTCTAAGAACACAATTATAAATTCCCCCAACTCTGCTCCTGTAGACAAGGCTCTGGAATTTTCTTTCTCGAACCACACATTGTTTTTGCCAAGCAGAGGTGTCTGTGGGAACACTTGTGTGTTTCAGTGGTCATAGCTGAACCCCCTGGATCACCAGGGTACCCTCCCAACAGTGAGCCCCCTGTGCAAGCGTTCAGAAAGATCTGGTATGTGTGTATACTTCAGGCAATGGGAGCTGAGGAAAAGACACAGGCTCTTGGTGCCTGACCTGACAGATCTCCAGAGGATTCCTTCTGGAGCCCCATGGACACAGCCTGCCATGGCAGTCCACCTCTCCAGAGCAGCAAGCTTTTCTTGCTCGGAATTCCATCCCAGCCCTGCCCCTCCCCACCCCCCCCCCCCCATTAGCCATTTCCTTATCCTGAAGCTTCCCTAGCCTGAGTTGGTGACCCACCCTCTGGAGAGCCTGTTTGGGCAGAAGTAACTGTTGCTCTGCCCTTTCTCAGGGACAATAGCCAGAGAGGCCTCTCCTTTCTATCATCTCAGACTCTGGATGAGGGGGCCTGTACCCTTCCAGGGGTTCTTTAAACAAGTCATTGTCAAATCCTTCCTGGGTCGGATAGCACGCAGGCTCTGGAATCAAGGAGACTTGATTCTGGCTAAACCATCCTCATGCGGCCTGGCTGGAGGAAGAGCCCATGGACTGTAACAAGTCACCTCAAACCTGAGCAGAGGCTCTGAAGGCAGCCTGTCATCCAAATGCTGAGCTGCTTTGTGCGAGTTGCTGCCTCCCGGCTTCCTGGCCAGTCAGGCCACCTGCCCACATCAGACCCTGGGTGGGGCATGAGTTCCGAAGCTCTCACCTGACACCTTTTGAGCTCCCGGAGGACTGTAGTCCTGGAACGGGGAGGCATAGCACTGTGGCAGAACCCCACTCTTGGTGTTCTCTCCTGGGCTCCTGGTCGATGGCGGCTGGGGAGGTGCCAGGTGTCTCAGTGGCTGGCCCAGACCTCTCGTGCATTTTTGGGTGAATTCATCTGGAGGATCCAAGCCAGAGAGTGAAATGTGGTGCTGTTAGTAGGACAGACAGTAGCTCTCAGCCTGCTTTCTTTTTTAGAAGTCACGGAGAGACCTCAGAACCTGGAGCCTGCTCATGGCATGGGTCTAATCCATTCTAACAAGGCTCAGGGAATCTTCCACCTTCCATCCTGGGCCAGGCCTGCTTACCAGGAGCCATGTTTCCACTGACAGTCTTGTCAGGCACCAAAGGACAGGTCCCACCCATTAGACTCTTCACACGTTTCCACATGAAATGTGAACTGCTCGTGCCCGGAGGAGCCCCCTGCAGATGTGATAGGAGGTTGGAGGAATGAGGTCGGGTACCACACAGACCCACCAGAATCAGCTGTCTGCATCTCCGCCCTAGCCTTATCTCCCGCCCAGCAGGTTGGGATGCCCAGGGCGTTCCTTGGCAAGGCATGGCTTACCCCGCTTGTGTCTTGGAAGGCTTGCTCATCATACTCCAGATGGCGCTTTAACTTCAGCTTGTTGGACAGGGCTATCATGGCTGGGCTCATCATGTATGGGCCTCGAGCCCCAAAGTCCTTTGCAGACCTGACAAGGCCAAGAGAAGAGAGCGGGTGTGAAGAGTCTACAGCCTCCCGCAGCATACCAGGAGCCATTCATTCATTCTTCCCCAGCATTCAGTGCTTGTGACTAAGACGAGTTATGGGCCCAGATGGCTCAAGCAGCTGCAGCTTGGCTTTGCCTTCTGTGAGATGCTCAAGAATCCAGTCACCTGACCCTCCCTCCACACACCGCCCACCTCAGTCCTGCCCTCATGGTGGCTGCCTAGCTAGGTGACAACAGTCTCTATAAGGATTTATGCTTCCCCTCCAGAGGACGATCTGGGGTGCTGCATAGAGGGTGCAGACTATAGACAATACACACCAGCTTCCAGGTTTGCAGCCTACTGGGAAGACAGGAAATGCTGGTGCCTGCGCACATCTCACAGAGGCTCTGGTAGGAGCCCGGGGAGGTGGAAAGCATTGGACCATGGAGGAAATACTGTAATACCTATCTGTGCCCAAAGATGAACCGCAGATAGGAAAGTACCCTTGCATTGATCCAAAGGTAGACAGACATCAGGCTGGGGGCACTAAAAAAACCCTTTCTTCTGGGGTCTGGCTCTTACATATTAGAGGAGGGCTAGGAAAAGTGCCAGCTTCCTACACAGGGAGGGAATGTGGTTGGGCAGGAAGCCCGAGTGGGACTCTAAAGCTAGTGGGTGTGTGCATGCACCCTCCCTCCCCGTATGTCTCCTCCAGCCAGGCATTTGTCACTGACCTCATCTTGAACATGGAGACATGAGGTGGGGTGCCGGGAGGCTCCAACTGAGACGGCCCCAATGGCAAAGGCCCCAGGGACTCGGCGCTCTGACTGCCCGCCGGCCACTTGGTAGGGCCAAAATGTAATGGTGGATCCGGGGGCCACTGAGTGTTGGACCTGCCCCCCATGGAAGAGAGAGGGGTGCTGGCTTGGCCACAGCATGGGGGCAGGGACCCTTTGCTCCCAGCATCAAAGAAGATGGAAGACATGGGCCAGTGGTCGGGCTCTGCCTTCCTGCTCTCCACTGGCTGTGGGTACTTATCCAGGAAGAAGGGGCTGTGGGTGGCCCCCGGGGTTAGTGGCTGGAAGATGCTTGTCATGGTACTGAAACAGTGCTGGGGGTTGGGCTGGGGGCTCTCTGGCATGAGCGGCTCCTCCGGGCAGATGGGGCTTAGCTGGAAGTCCTCGCCATCCATAGGGATGTAGGGTGCCAGGGTCTCCAAGTCCAGTTCATTGAAGTCCGTCTAAGGAAACACAGAGCAAAGCTGAGAAGTGACTGGCCCAGCCTCACCCTGCTCAGGCCTTGTCAACTGTTACCCTCCACTCAAACACCTCCGCCGGAAATGCTCCGATTTGCCACGGAGGGCACAAACACTTCCGTTGGAATATAACCTGTTCCTTGCATCTATCCCTTTGGTCTGTACAGTGAGCTTCTACCCCTGACCTGCAATGCCTTCTCTGTCTCTCTGTCTCTCTCTCTCTCTCTCTGTCTGTCTCTCTCTCTCTCTCTCTCTCTCTCTCTCTCTCTCTCTCTCTCTCTCTCTTTCTCAGCCAGGCACAAGGCACGCTTTTGTTGCATGGGCTGCCCCTTAATCTTATTCTTGCTACACCTGAGCTCCGGGGATGAAGAGCAGCTAATCTTCATCTCCCTCACAGGCCCTTGAAGGGACAGCTGTTCTCACCAGTAGATACCCAGAGACCCCCATGGTCACAATAGAGCACTAAGCAAAGACACAAGCTGCAGCTGTGGTCAGCAAACAACCCCTCACTGCCGACAGTCCTCTGTACCCAAGACTGGTCCTGCCTGCCTGCGGGTGCTACTAAGAAGTGTCACAGACACACACACGGGAAAAATACACGCATGGAAACAAGAGGCTTTGCAGGACAAGATAAGGCCACACACTGGAGAGCAATGTGGAAGTTGGATGGAGAACTCAGTCTGAGACGAATGGCGAATGGCGGTATAAGGACCACCCCTGGAGAGTTTGCTCACCACCACCTCCACCCACACTGTGCGAGAACATGGCTGAAAAGGTGGAGATGCCTCCTTACAAGTTTGCTGGTGTGACTGTGGCTTTGGCAGGAGTAAGAAGATGGTTGTCTGAGTAAGGGGGGAATGAGGTCGACAGTTTAACAGAAGCACAGGACTGGACAGTGCACCAGTAAGGAGGAGGGGTGCTCACACGTCTCCTGCTCTGCTTTGCGCAGCACCCCAGGGATCTCAGCACCCCTGGGGTCTCAGCACCCCCGGGGTCTCTGCACCCTCGGGGTCTCAGCACCCCTGGGGTCTCAGCACCCCTAGGGTCTCAGAACCCCTAGGGTCTCAGCACCCCTGAGGTCTCAGCACCCCTGGAGTCTCAGCACCCCTGGGATCTCAGCACCCCTGGGGTCTCAGCACCCCTGGGATCTCAGCACCCCTGGGATCTCAGTACCGCTGGGGTCTCAGCACCCCTGGGGTCTCAGCACCCCCAGGTCTCTGCACCCCTGGGGTCTCAGCACCCTTGGGGTCTCAGCACCCCCAGGGTCTCAGCACCCCCAGGGTCTCTGCACCCCTGGGGTCTCAGCACCCCTGGGTCTCTGCACCCCCAGTGTCCCAGCACCCCTGGGGTCTCAGCACCCTTGGGGTCTCAGCATCCTCGGGGTCTCTGCAAAGGAGCCCTCTCACCCCCATGCAGGCCCACCTGGGTGCTGCACTGGTCCTTTGCCTCTGTGTCCATGGCAAAGAGCTTCTCAATCACTTCCATCTTCAAGTGATTCTCCAGAGATGAGTAGTAGTCCTCAGGGCTACTGGGCTGGAAACCAGGAAGGAGCAGACCAAGTAAGGACACAGTGCTTGTCTTACCAAAAGTCCAGGGACAGCAGACAAGTATGTCTCTGCACTCGCCCTGACTCATCCCACCAAGCCTCTCTGCAGGAACTACTAGTCACAAGCTGTGTGAAGTAGGTCAGTTCACCAACCTCTCTGAACCTTAGTCTCCCCTACTGAGATGGTTATGTCACTTCTAGAGCTGGTCCTTAACTCTCCCGATGCTGCGGCCCTTCCTCATGTTGTGGTAACCCCAACCATAAAATTATTTTCCTCACTACTCATAACTCTAATCTTGCTGTTATGAATTATAATGGAAATATCTGTGTTTTCTGCCAATCTAGGTGACCCTGTGAAAGTCTTGTTTAATTCCCTCCCCATCAAAGGCTTGTGTAGCACGAGTTGAGAACCACAGTTCTAGGTGTCTTGAGGAGCAAACTGGATAGAGGCCGACAGGGCTCTGTGGTTGAAGCCTCTGTCTGCAGAGACCAGCCTAAGCTCTTGCTCTGATTTCAGGTGTCACTGCATGGATAGGGGTGGAAGGCAGATGCTAAGGGCCAGTGGTCAGCTAGTGTCTGTCAGGAGTGTCTGAGCCATCCTTAGGGAGCACTTAGGGAGCACCGTAATAACCCGAGGGAGACAATGCTTGTTGGGGTGTCTCTCTAGTTATCTGGCAGTGGAGCATGAGGAACCCATCACCCACCCTGTGTGTTCTCCTGGAGGGTGGGGGTCTCACCGTGGAGCAGCTACTGCTGCTTGTGGCGCTGGGCGTGGTATCCCCTGGGGTGCCTGCCTGGGGCACAGTGAAGGCAGGCAGGCTCCCGGACTCACTCTGGGCACTGTGGCTCCTCAGCTCTGCAGCCCATGGCTGGCCTGGGGGAAGGACAGCCTTGCCATAGGCTGAGGATTCATCAAAGTTCTGGGTTCCTGTAAAGACAAGGTATACGTGATGAACATTCAGAAGGTCTGGGCTCACCCCAGGGTGGAATAACTCCAGAACTTTCACAAAAGGTCCTAACAGGGGGCCTGAGGTTGACACCTTCAGTACTGTGGAGCCTGGCTGGGACCAGAGCTATGATTCAGTCTGGGGACTTCCTATAGAGAGAGCAGTTTCCAATAGCATTTGGCCTTCAGAGACTAAGCGTACTAGACAGAAGCTGTTGCTTCCTGCAGAGCATTCCAGAACAGAGATGCGGAAGTTATCAGGGGAGAACTGGGCCGTTTGCCTTGGTATTATCATGGAGCTGGGGGTTACAAGGTTATCTCATGCAAGAGGGCTCATGCCCTTTATGATTCTCTGAGGTTTCAACTTTCCTGTGGCCTCTCAAATGCACATATCTAAGGGGGGTGTTGCATGAGTGCAAAGAGGAACGGGCACAGTTGGGTTGGAGAGGCTGCAAACTGGAAGAGGCCTTGCCCTGTATAGTTCAAGGGGCCAGCAAAGAGCTCACAACCCTGCTGGACCACAAGGACTTCTCTTCCAGGAAGATAAACAGACATCCTAATGCAAACAGCCACCGAAGGCTTCATGCTGGCCCCATCTTCTCGCTGCTGCTGTTTGTGGCGTTATTCTGACTTAGCCTTTCATCTACGTTAGAGACACGTGATTTAACTCAGACTCTCACAGCTAGGTAGAGGATGGACCTCTCAAGAAGGAGCCCTCTCCTTGCCTACCCCTTTATCCTTCATGAAGACACATAACTCAGTGGCCACGAGTTTGTGCTTCTCTTGTGCCTAGCAAAGCCTGACCAGGAACAAGCAATCAGCACATGGGTAAATCCAAGTGCATCTGTAGTTTAGGGAAGTCATGGCTGGGCTGAGGAGGCTTGTCATGACATGAACTATCCCCCAGGCCAAGAGGGTTCTGTGGGTTCAACGAGGGCTAGGAAGTACCCACCGAAATCCAGAGAAATAATGGCATCTCCTGGGGTGGGGGCCAGCTGGGCCAGCTCCTCAGGTTCCTCCTTCAGTTTGGTGAACAGGTAGTTGCTCTTCTCAGATACGGCCACATCGTCGCTGCTGTCAAAGATGCTGTTCATGGTTACCAGGTGCGGCTTGAACAGGGATTCAGTCTGATCCATGGAGAACACCACATCGTTCTTCTCAATCTCACTGATAGGATGAGAGAGCTGTTCAGAGTATCTGCATCCTTTAACAAAAGCCTTCGCTCCCTCAGACATGTCAGAGGCCCGACAGCTAACCCTCTCAGAGAAGAGATAGGCAGAAACACTGTTGGTGGTTCTGAAAGAATCTCACAAACAAATTCTGTGAGCTACAGAAGCGGAGAAATCGAGAGTAACCTCAACTTGTGGCTGTTGGCTACCCTGAGCCTGAGCTGTAGGTACACAAGACTCCTAGATTCCTGTGTTAGTTTTCTCAGTGCCTCTCTCAGTCTTTGCAGGGGTGGAGGGGGGAGAGTATAACAACCACACCTCCTTCAAAAGCCTTATCCAGGAGAGCATTGTCTCCCATTCACACAACATCAAGCATTATCGTATGCTACCTTCTCCCACTTGGCACAAGTCAGACAAACGGGAAAGGAAGCTCTAGAACTCTATCCCTAAGATCTCAATAGAAAACCCTCCCAGCTAGAAGGAGTCACACCACAGACGTCACATGGAGGTACCATTTACACCAGAGTCAGCACATGGAGGTACTGCCCAGGGTCCTGAGAAGCCAGATGCTCTCTCCCTGACTCACCTCAGGACGTAGTTGACACACATGATACACTGGGGCTGCAGGTTGCGGGGGTTGTAGACAACCGTCCCCTGGGTCTCCAACCACACATATCCTCCATGCTTGGCTAGCATCCGGTACTGGCCAGACACCACCTGCCCCTTGGTGCACACTAGGGAAGAAAGGAGCCAGAGGTAAGAGAGGTGAGGGACCACCGTGCAGCACACACTCTGATCCCACAGGAAGTGTCACCTGCCAGGGGAGGAGGATGCGTAGAGCTGCTGATAGTCACAGAGGGCAGGAAGACAGAGCCAGGGTGGAGAGATGGGGGAGGGGGAGTCAGTTAACTCTTCATTTCAGAAAGAGGAATAGGAAAGCAAATACTGCCTGCCCTGTGCTGGATGACTCCCAGTCAGCTCAGTTGAAAGCAACCAGGGAGCAGCCCCCTGCTGACTTCACCTCCTGCGGGTGGTAGACCACCTCAGGAAGGTAGGCCTCAGGGCTGTCATTCCCTGAGTGTGGAGGACGGAACAGAGGTAGGCAAGTGCTCTCCCAAGGAGCCCCAGCCCTTTTTGTTTTCATTTTGATGCAAGCTCTCAGTAATTAGGCTGTCCTTGAACTTACTCTGAAGCCTAGTAGGCGGGCCTTAGACAACACTTCTTCTGCCTTAGCCTCTGAATATCTGGGACTCAACTCAACCCCAAGACCCAGCTGGGGTTTGTTTTTTAAACTTTGTGTCCCTTGAACTTTCAAGGTCATCTGTTAGGTCTGCTGCCGTAGGGGCCAGAGACAGTTTGAGAGAAACTACCCAACTATTCAGCTGAGGTAAGGAATGGCTTGTACTGTTAACTGAGGACCGGTAGCCTCCTCAGCCATCGAAAGGTCTTTAACCTTGCCAACTGCCCAGTGAGACTGCTAGCTTAGAGTTTCTTTCTTCTTCTAGATTGTTCTAAGTAGTCAATTTCATAGTCTAAACACACCACGGAGGGGCGTCCTGCACACTAGTTTGTCTTCTTACCCGTTTCTGAATGCATTTTTCATTTTGGTTAAGGATATCAAGAGCTCCTTTTCACTAACATCTGTTGACTTTAGAAATGTCTGCTAGCTTCTTGAACTGTCCACTGACTTCCAACCCCTAGGAATTCATTGTTCGAAGCTCCAGCCCAGAAGTGCCCAGTTCATAGAGAACAAGAGAGAGGGATAGTGGGGGGTACAGGAAGTCTTGCCAGCTTGGGGACTTTGGGGAAGGAACAATCCAGGTGTGGTTTCCTCTTCTGCAAAGCACAGTATTGAGAATAATAGTATGTCCACCATAGTCATTAATAACTGTCCACAGTGACACTGCTGTTTGTGCCTCACCAGCTACACAATGCTGTTTAGAAATTCCCTCTCCCACTAGCTACCAATGCCCAGTGCTTAGATACTGTGCCAGTTACGTTACTAGCAGTTGGTTAGGGCAATGTCTCCTAGGGTTCTATGAAGAACAGCCATGCTCCCTCCCTGTAGACAGTCTCCTTAATCTTCTAGTCAGCTTATGGGCCACCTCCAAATTCATCAGTCCTGTGTGGTAGAGGGACAGCCTTGTCACATCTTACCCTCTTAAGAAATCTTAACAAGCAGCAGCAAGGGCAGGAATAATGGAGAATTACATGTACGCATTGCTCCGCAGAGCCACCACTGCCGTGTAAGATGAATGCAAGTCCGTGTGACCAATTAGCTCAGGGCCCATTACATAGTGCACCGCCGGAGATCAGTGCCGTGGTTGCCTTGCTTGACAAGCAAGGGTGTGGGTTATCATTAATATGTGAAACTCCTGTTTCTTATCTGTGGTGACTGCCACCCTCAAAGGTGTCCTTTGGCTAAAACATTCTTGCCAACTCGCATGGTCTCAAACTAAAGAGTCTAGATTACATTCCCATTTGCAAGTTTATTTGCCTTTCCAAAACAAGCTTTATTGGGTTTCAATTTACCTTCCTTGGAAAAGTAACCATTTTGAGATACAATGCAATGAGCTTTGACAGATGTAAACACTGAAGTTATCAACCTCAGCAAAGGCACCAAACACTTAATCCGGCCCAGCTCCAAGGCACATGTGCCTAACTCCTCGGAGCTCTGACTTCTCATTCCAGACAATCTTTTCCCATCACCATCTCCTGTCTTTTCTAGACTTCTCTGAATTTATCCATGTGTCTGACTTGATTATACTTGTTCTTGTGGTTGTGGGTGTTTCCTCTCCTTGTATGGGTATCCCGTGGCTAGCTCATTTTTTCACTGGATGTCTGAGTTGTGAATAAAGCTGCAGTAGGCATCTGTGTCCAGATCTTTGTGTGAACATGGGTTTCTTTTTCATGGGGGTATAATGGGGTGTCTAAGTGAAATTTCTAGACTATATGCTAAAGACCATGTGCTTATATTGGAAGTTGCCAATTTGTCTTCCCACACTGACTGTGTTATCTTCATATAACCTTTTAAATGAATTCCTGTGCATGGGGGAGGGGAGACAGCACCTTTACCACAAGGAAACTCAGGCTAGGAAGGCTGGGATTGGCTCACATTGTGCAGGACAGTGAGTGGTTAGATAATCGGTCTTTTGATTCTAGAGGCAATGGATCCTCTCCGACTACATTATGTTGAGCCAGAAACAAGTGAGAAGAAACACCAGCCAAGACCACTCGGTTAACCTTCATGGAACCTTTGTCTTCTGCGCTGTCCCTTTCTGGGTGACATGGAGGTCACCTGGCTACAGTGAAACAATCCTCGCATGGCTTCCAGCCTGGAATTAACTCATTTAGACAGTTCTTAGTGCAAATCACATTCAGTGTTCTTACCCTTTTCATACAAAAGTTCCCTAAGCAGTGGCTTTAACCGCACTTCTATAGCTGCAGGTGAGGGTTGCTCTCTCTAACTCACACCTGTGTTCCTTTCATCTCATTAACGCCAGTGAGGGGCCTGCCACTCCGCAGAGAGATAGGCTTTTTATGGCCTTTAATCTTGTTTTCCTAAGAGCACAACAAAGAGAAACCAGCCCAACCGCTCCCCTTCAAGAGAAACAGTGTATAAATTATTAGTCCATTTGGGAATGATGACTTTCAATTATCTGAATCTGGTTGAGGGCTGAGTTTCTCCAGGCATTTTGATGGGAAACACGCACAGTCTGCGACACACACGGGTGGATTGGGGACCCACCCCATACCTTGGCAGGGGATCTACATTAGAACTGTACTTGTAGGGGAGACAGGGTGGAAGGACTCTTGTCACAGCTGATGATGACCTTGTTTCCTGCCCATGCAGACTTGGCTTTGCTTGATGCAGGCCTCCTGGTTAAATACAGGCCTCCGTGCTCAGGGCAGCTTTACCCAACCACAGAGCAAAAATAAAACAAACAAAATCCAGAAAACCAGAGTCTGTACTTTCTATTTGGGCTGTGAGTTATCCTTAAGTGTTCTGGGGCTATATATGTGTGTGTGTGTGTGTGTGTGTGTGTGTGTGTGTGTGTGTGTGTGTGTGTGTGTGTATATATACACATATATATTAAGTAAAAACAATATTCAACCAAAGCGGTTTTCCAGAGTATGTCCCCCAGGAGTCAGCTTCAAACCATCAGACAGCTTTCTTGCTATCTCTTTATAGATGAGGAAGCTCTAAACAGGGAGGAAAGGCCCTTTCCACATGCCCAGTGATCTCTCTAACAGCACTCCTTCTGTTCAGCGACCCCCCAGGAGACAAAGCACAATACTGCCCTCCAAGCTTTCCCAGGTACTTGAAAAGAAGATCTTTGCCCCGCTGTGTTGACAGACACCATTGGCCTAGAAGGCCAAGGAAACAAGGAAGCCCGGCCCAGAGGCACTAGCTGGTGAGCTACGCCAAAGCTGAGCGGAATGCAGCTGTATGTCTCTACCAACCAGCCTTGGGAGTGGGGAACCCCCTAGGCAGCACAAAAGCATTGCCCCCCTTCCCCTGAGAGATGGGTGACACCACACTCTGCAGTCTTTGGCTGGACCACAGTCACTGCATCTGGGGGTGTTCTGGCCTCCCTCTGCCACTCCCGGGCCACTGAGTGGGCTGGGATCTAGGCTGTCGTATTTGGACATTTTTGGTTTTGTGCCAGAGCTCAAAGGAAGAGGTTTGTCTGAGATATCATAGTGGCCCTGTTGTACAATTAGATCAGATGATCCCCAAAGGCCCCAGGGAGGAAATAGAAGGGTGAATTTGAAAGAGAACTCTCTCTCTCTCTCTCTCTCTCTCTCTCTCTGTCTGTCTCTCTCTCTCTCTCTCTCTCTCTCTCTCTCTCTCTCTCTCTCTCTCTCTCTCTCTCTGTCTCTCTCTCTCTCTCTCTCTCTCTCTCTCTCTCTCTCTCACGTTACCAGCATGGCTGCAAGGCAGCATCCCAGTGTTCACCATGTGAACCCCCCCCCCCCAAGCCACTCTGACTGTACCAGTATCGTGCCCGGACAATCTCTCCCAAATATAGTTCTGTCTATGAGATTATCATTCACCTGCTGCTTGCCTTACCCCAAAATTATGATCAATGCTAAGGTTAAAGGTCACCCAGCTTCCAGAAGCTTGGGCTCCTTTTTCTTCTGAAACAAAGACTCCTTAGGGTAGAGCTCAAGTCTACCGATCCCTGTCCTCAGAGGGCCAATTCCATGTTCTTACTTGTTGATGGGTTTTGTGTATAAAGAAAGGACCCTGGAGCATCTACAAGTGGGAAGACCAAATGGGCCAAGGGAACACTACAGAAGCACGCGGTCCAATAAGTTGGCCATGTGCCAGGACAAGCTACTTAAGTAATTTAAAACTTAAACTTAAAGACATTTCTCAACTCCCCAGACACATTACAAGTACTGCATAGGTAATGTGTGACCTATGAGGACACAGAATGTCTCCGTGTTGGAGGCTCTACTGGACAGCTCCTTCCAGAATTCCTTTGCTGTGCAGGGTTTCCCACAGGCTTACACAGGCAGCCTGCTTTCTTAGAGCCCATTCCTTTGGTTAGCCTCATCCTCCTCTACTGCTGAAACTGATCCAAGCCAACCCTCGTCTGAACCTTCCCAGACTCCTCTTCTATGATGGGGTGCTTGCTGCCCTAGTGCAGACCCAAGCTGGTTACTCACCGACTCGCAGATGCTCTCCAAGGCTGTCCCTGAGGGTGGCATAGGACACTAACCACCTATGAGGACTCAAGAGTCTTTTTCTTCATCTTCATAAAAGCATTAATAGGCTGGTGGCTCTCTGACCATCTAGTAGGTATCTACCTTATCTGCCACCCAAGATGGTAGAAAACCTTGGGAGGAAGTAACCAAGGGTGTATCTTGTTAATCACATCCTCAAGGGTAGACTGTGAGGACAGGAGGTATCTAGTAGGTACTCTAAAAACTCACAGTTCTGGTGACTTTTCGTCATGTTCTCCGAGTCCAGGGCATGGTAGAACTCATAGGCAGAGCGGCCAAGTAGCTCTTCAGGGTGGTAGCCAACCAGTTCCAAGATCCTGAGTTTAAAAAGAAGCAGCAGCTGTTAGAGGAAAGCCCTGGCATATCATGCAATCAGTGGCTTCAGAAACAGTGGGACGCATCAAAAATACACCCTGGTGACACCATTTCTTTTCAAGGAAAACCCCGTCAGATTTTGTCCCCACCCCCACCCCACTCTTCTGCTTTCTGAAGTTGCACCATGGAGGCCTCTACATGTGGCCTACTATCTAAGAGGTCCTGGGGCCAGGAAGGGTCACACAGCTCCACCTCCCGGTTCATCTACTTGAGTGGAGATCCGGGAGGGGGCAGAGTTGGCTTGGTGTCCACACAAGTGCCCAGTTCAGGACAGGAAGAAGGGCTGAGGCCTCCTGGCTGGCAGCTCAAGCTTATCCTAGTGAAATTGAGAAATGTTTAGGTGGGAATCCTATAGCCCAGATGGGGAGAAGCCAGGGATGGAGCTTTCGCTACAGTGTCACCCCTGGATGCTGCTCAGGTGCCATCTATGACCCTAAGTGTGTCTCTGGTAGCTTGTCCCTTTCCATCTCCAGTGGGGAGAAGGACATAGGCTGCTAAGGAAAAACAAACAAACAAAAAAAAACAAAAACAAAAACAAAAAACCAAAAACCATAAAATCAGTCCTCAAAGGCAAACAAGACTGGTGTGACTGCACGAAGCAGGGGCGTGCTCCTTCCGGATGGTCTGGTGGGAGCTGGACTGGGAAAAACCAGTGTGGAGAGCCACGAAGAAGCATGGGAACCTTCTGTGTCACGTGTCAGTCCCGTGTGTGTCATCAGTCCTCCATCTTAGATGCTTCACACTTTTCTCCTAGTGCACTCAGCTCCAGAGCTGATGGGAGGAGCCCAGTATGACCACCCCACGTGGAAACACACTTGTGTTCTGTGTCCACCGGACAAAGGCTAAGGACAAGGCACATCAGAAGCTCCGGCTGCCCGACTGTTTCTGTGTTCAGTCCGTGCGATGGTAACATGCATGTGACTGCTAGACAGTCTTTCTCAGGGATCATCTTAGACCAGCTACTGTCTGGGCTGGAGCACATTGCCCAGGTTCTAGATCTCCTTAGAACTCAGTCTTTGTTTCCAAGCAATTAGATTTTCGGCTATCTTGCAGGATGCCACGTAACCTCTGTCCCGGCCTCCTCTCCACCAACCATTGCAATCTCTTTCAAGGTCTCCTGAGGTCTCTCTTTATTCAGAGAGCCCCCATCCAATTTCTTCTTCCCTGGCAGAGGCCTAAAGGCCAGGCCTGGGCCTTTTCCTCTTGCCACCCCACAACAAGGGGGTCCCTAAAGTCTGTATCTAAGGCACAGGAGGTCTGACAACCCAGCACCACTAAGGAATCCAATCACTGCTCATCTATTTTCCTTGAGCGTGATCAACCAGCTAGGCACACACATGTTTACATGTGTGTGCACATGTATATGCCCACAGGAGCATTTCATCATAATCTTCAATCTGTCCTTCCAGTCTGGATGGTGCCTGCTACTGTGTGAGCAGAGATAAGTTTCTGACCAGATGCAATAATGGGGGGGGGTGTCCAGATGTTTGTCAAGCGAAGGTTAGGTCTCCTGATTCAGCCCTGTGGAAGGACCCCTCCTGAGAGGCTGGCAGAGTACCCGGGCCAGCCTGCCATCCTCATCACAAGAGGGTCATCCCCACTTGGTCTCTGGGCTCACTGGCCAGGACTCTGGAGCTGGTACCCAAAGGCACTTCTGCTGATTTGAAGCTGGGGGATTGAGGAGTGGAGCCATGTCTGTCTCTAGCTGGACAGCAGTCCTGGTGAGCCAAATGCATTTCACACTTTGCCTGGGAGCTGGAACCAGAGTGACAGCAGGGCCACTTACAGGGCGACTCGTTTGCCAGTCAGACTGAGCAGATGCAGTTTTATCAGACTCTTCATACTGAACCCACTGTCCTTCGAAAGATGTGATAGTCTTTCCCGAAGAAATACCGTTTCCTTTCATGACTAGGATCTTTCTATCAAATTCCTTCAAGTAAATATTATAATCAACCTCACAATAAGAGGCTTTTATCTAATTACTGTCTCATCCTTTCAAAGGCACACAATGGGCATGCTGTAGAAAACAAACAAACCTAGGTTTCAGGCTGGCCCGTTATCTTTCCTGCTTTCATTTATCTTGTCAGCCAAAATAAATATTTCATGTTTCCTTCTTCATTCCTTTAAACAGACTACTGTAAAAACTGGGAAACGCACATGGCCTAAACACAATCACAGAACACGCTGGTTCTCAGACTTCACAAAGCCAGGAAGACCCAACCTAAAGCTAATGGCCATTTGCCCCCAATAGCAGGCACACTGACGCCACAGGGAGGTTAAGGAACCGAACTTGTTTATAGAGTTGCTGTTATGGCCCCGGGGGCCTTCCCTGATCATTTCCCGGGCTGCACCAGATAAGAGTGCCATCTATGCGCTCCGTCAGGGGAGGGACGGCTTCGTTCTTCCTAATTAGAGATCCTTGACTCTCTGGAAGAAGAATCATTCAGGGTCACCGTAAACTTAAAAGTCAACTCAGGACTGCCCAAGAGAAGGGGAAACATAAAAAGATTTGTCAGATTTCAAAGCTGAGGACTGGGCGTAGTCTTTCATAAGAAGCAGACAAAGAAGTAAACCAAAGAGGAAAGGAGCAGAGATTCGCAAAAGCCACAAAGATGCAGGAGAGGAAGAAAGAGGGAACAACGCATAGTAAAAGGATTTCTCTGGAATGGAGTCAGACCAGACTCTAGCTTTGGCCTTCTGAGAGAGACACGCTGGTCAAGTGTGAGGTGACCTGTTCACTGTCCACAGTTGCTCCTATTCTAAACCATGACTGGGACATGACTTAGTGGCTTAAGTGCTCGCTGTGTAAGCTTGAAGATCTGAGTTTGAACCCCCCAGCCTCTTGTGCAAACAAGTACTACATGGCAGATGTCTGTAAACATGTCTGTAAGTCAGTGCTGGAGCCTGTGAGTGACGGGGGTGTAACAGACTGATCCATCCTGGGAGCTTTCTCACCAGCCACTTCAGCCAAAACAGTATGTTCTGGACTCACTGTAAGAGCCTGTCTCAAAAACCAAGATAGAAAATGATAAAGAGAGATGCTCAATGTTGACCTCTGACCTTCAGAAGCATGAAGGCAGACAAGTGAACCCACATACACATATATATGCAAACACACACAAAATGAGGCGTGGTATGGTAAAAACACGTGTAGTGTGTTATATGGAATGAACTACTGGGGGTAGGGGGAGTGGCTGGAGAGATGGCTCAGCGGTGAAGAACACTGACTGCTCTTCTAAAGGTCCTGAGTTCAATTCCTAGCAACCACATTGTGACTCACAACTATCTGCATTGAGATCTGATGCCCTCTTCTGGTGTGTCTGAAGACAGCTACAGTGTAGTCATATATAAGAAAGAAAGAAAGGAAGGAAGGAAGGAAGGAAGGAAGGAAGGAAGGAAGGAAGGAAGGAAGAAAGAAAGAAAGAAAGAAAGAAAGAAAAGAAAAGAAAAGAAAAGAATGGATTACCAGATGAAAGTCAGGAAGGGAATGATCTTCTGAGGGCTGTCCCTCAAGAGGCAGGGGAAATCAGTCACACTCCATCCTTCCCAGCCTGTAGTCCCCCCACCCCTGTGCCATTTCTACCACTCTCTTCAGAGGCAGTGGAAACATGGTGACTAGTTTGGAGCACAGTTTAGCCAGCTGTTTCCTTTTGCCTTAACAACCCCCAGACACTTGTTTTTATTTTCTGTATAAGCACAGTCAGTGCATTTCTTTAATAATATCTAAATTATTCACTACTCAGATTTCAAGACCTAATCATTTTAATATATTTTAATTTATCTAGACTGCATTTGCTTTAAGCAACAGCCCTTAAGTCTTACACATCCCTTAATATTGCCCAGTCACATGAAGTCTATATATACAACCAGCCCTGTGGTTAATAAACCTCTCTGAGATCTATTGTCTTGATGAGACGTGTTTTCTGTAGGGTGAAGTTATGCACACTGAAAGGTATCCTGGTTTTTATTCTGAACCAGTTTTACCCTGCACGCCGCCGGCCAACTTTCTATCTCAAAACCCTAGACAGTAAGAAGAAATGTGAGAAGTTACTCACCCATGGTTTGACCATGACATCTAGTAACCCTCAAGAATTTGTAGAGCATTTCCAACAGACTAGATAATTCAGGATAACGCATGAGTGTTTTTTTTACACATTCTAACATGGCTAGGGCTGATTCCAGAACACTGTCAGCTGAGCAGATATAAGGACACAGAGTGCTTTAGAATCTAGGTCCAGGATCTAAGGAAGCCCTAGGCAAGCCCTGACTGAGAAGTTGGAGAAAAACAATGAACGGGCCTGCAAAAGTACTTAGAATTAATTATACGTAAAACCAAAATACAGGCACTGCCCTTCCAAAATAAAGATTACCCTGAAATTAAGATGATACCACTCATTAGAAAAAGCAGTTAAGTTTATTAATCATCTCCTATGATTAATAATAGAGAACATATTATTTTACAGTGAATTTGCTTAAAGCCTGTTTTATTCTTGGACTCAACACACGTCATTGGTGTCTTCACACATGCCTGCCCCACACTTCCTGGTTCTTCATCATTTCTTTTTTAGAATTGCATTTATTTGTGTGCGTGTGTGCATGTATGTGTGTGTGTGTGTGTGTGTGTGTGTGTGTGTGTGTGCATGCATGTGTGTGTGCACGTGTGTGAAAGTCTGTCCATACCATATGAGTGCTGGGAGTCAAAGGCAGGTTCTTGAACTTGGCAGCAGGTGCCTCTATCTTCCAAGCCGCCCCACCAGCCCAGGTCTTTTCCTGACCCTCAGGTCTCCTCCCACTTCAGCTGTCTTATTGTTTCTAAGTTCTTTTCATAAATCCACCATAAGTCTTTTTCCCAAAAGACTTAAGTATGTGTGCTAGCACATGTGTGTATATGTGTGCAGATGTCCTTAGAGGCCAGAGGCTCAATTCCCCTGTAAGTAGAGTTACATGTAGCTGTAATTATGGGTATGAGGTGGGGTCTCTCAAGAGCAGTATTCAGTCTTAACTGCTGAGGCATCTATCTCTTCAGCCCCATAAGTTTTCCTGATTTACCAACCTAACTCCTGGCTATGTCCACTGTTGTTTTGATGAAACGGGGTGCTCTCAAATTCTTTGCCTGTAAAGGCTCAATGGTTTTGTTCCTTAGTTTTAAATGCTTACTATAACTTTCATACAGCTTTCAAAGTTACGGGAAGACTAAGGAAGTCACACTGAGATTACACATAATTTTTCTAAGAAAACCTCATTGTGATGAGTTGGCTTTCTTCACAGTTATTCTACTTGGCCACTAGATGGCATCTCACATGAATTAAAAAATCCACCCCTTTTAAAGGATTTGAGACCAGCTTGAGTCCTCCTCCTGGAAGAATGGTGTGTTCTGTTCTGTTCTGTAGTAAAAATTCCTTGTGGTTTCATTAAAGCTGATTGTACCTCAAGCTCAAGACCCTTAGCCACCAGGACTTGTTTTTTTCCTCTTTGACATAATAGTTTCAAAACATGGCAGATGTTCCCCATGTAACAGCTCATGGATTGGTTCCTTGGAGTGTTAAGGAACAGACAGACTGTAACTTTTATGTTTGAGTACATAGCAGGGAAGGACATTAGTTACACAGATAATAAAGACATCCTTAGTGCTTGGATGCTGGGAAAGGAAGATTGTTGCAAATCATAGGCCAGCCTTGGGAGGATGGGGGCTAGAGGAAGACAAGATTTTTCTTGTATCTGGCTAAGTAACTTCACTCCTGTTGACAGAGCCACCACACTCCACCCTAAATAGGCTGGGCACCCTTCATCTGAAAATATGATGCCCAAAATGTGCCAACATGACACATTTCAGATTCTAGAACATTTTGGAGTTTGGATTTCTGGATCCCTTAGAAGAGTTTATGGAGAATTACCCCAAACTCACAAATAAGAGACAAGTTTAGCTCCGAGCTTTTCGGATAAGCAATACCGTGGAAGCCACGACTGTGCCTTGCACATAAAAGAGAATGTCAGAGGCTATTGGAGGAGTTAAAGTACTCACTGTCTCAAATAACAAATAATCAAAACCATGCCACTCCCAGGGGACATAAAGGCGACTGTTTTAAACTTATTGATTGTGGAAACCTGAGTTCAACAGTGATCAGAGACCTCCCTTTCGCTTTGCCTTTCTTCTTCCTTTCTGTCTAGCTGCTGGCCCCTATGCATAACTAAAGGAAGGCATGAAACCATGAGATGTGTCTGTGGCTCCAAGCTGCCTTTCTTTAGTTTCCTTCCCCTTTGTGTCAGATGTCCTCCTTCTATGTCAGATGTCACCAAACCAAATAATTCACTGGGTAAAACAGGGGAGCCCTGCTCTGCACGGGCTTTCACGTGTAGATGCTGGGTTTAGAGCATCTCTCTCAGAAGGTCATGTTAGTGTGTCTATATGTACTTTCTCTCCTCCTCTCTTACACACACACACGCACACACACACACACACACACACACACACACACATACTGCTCCACATCCCAATACATCAAAACAGAACAAGCCCCTCCCCCAACCCAAAGCAATGGAGAAATAACACCAAGGGATTAAACACTTAAAATAGCCCCTTCATCAACTGTCCTATCTGCACCCTGGTTAACTAATCTGCTAATCGGTTAAACGTCCCATGTGGTACTGCCTGCATCCCTCTGCGGTCATCTCCCTAGCAGAACAGGATTCATGCCGGGCCATGCGATCAGCTTCCTTGAAAGGCAAGATTATGCTGAAAATACAACGTGTCCTAAAACATCAAAAGCAGCATCTCCCTGTACACGCTGAGTCACAAAGCCTTAAATCACAGGATCCTTCTAGTGAGTATCAACCCTGCCTGCCATCCTGAGCCAAACCTAGGAAGTCAATGTGGTACCTCTCTACCTCTCTGTTTCTGTGAACATGGAATCTTCATCCCTTTGGGTACCCATTTCTTGTGACTGCCCCTTGGCCTTTAACCCAAGGCCAGTGCTTTTACCTGAAACCCACTCAAACAATGGACAAACAAATTAACTACAAATGAATGAACACATTTCTGGGGGATAGTTCCCTCATCTAAAATCAGTTCCTTCTTAAAATCTCTTTTCTGTTACCTAGAGATGGCAGGCACAGGAATTGGACCGAAGCAGCTCTCTTATGATGCTGAGATCCAGTCAGAGTAAGCCCCTCCTATCAAAGAAAGCTCTGGCCACTCCTGGGTGGCCCGATAACCATCCCAAATGCCATTTCACCTCAAAGCTGGAGTCATGGATCTGGCATCAGGACTTTTAGGGTATCTGAAAACTGCAGAAGAAACACACCTCAGAGCTGTCTTCTGCTCAGAATGTTTGTGCAGATACAGGATTTGATGTGTTGAACAACGTTTCCCCAAACAGGGGTCCAGCAGTCCCCACCATAAGAGCAGTGGTAACCCTAGAACGACCACTAGTACTGTCAAATAAAGCTTAAGTTTTTCTCCCCATAAACTTGTATAAACACTCACTACTGCCCAGCACCCTGAGACCTAACTCTGTTGTGGTCAGAACTAGGAGACAGGAATATGTCAAGGATCTTTTATATAACTTCTGAAATGGGGTCATAAGTGACAGCCAACCATGCTCCCAACTGTGAACTCCTCTCAGAATGACCCCACGAAACACACCAGAAACACAGCATCCATTTCAGAGTATCAAGTCGTACAGAGGTGATGTGAGACACTGCAGAGTTAAGTGGATGCTGGGCGGAGTAGGCATGGCGGTGCCAGTCACGCAGGCTAGGAATACAACACCAGTGTAGCCAGCGCCTGGCTGCTCTACCCCTGGTGCAAGCCACTGCAGATCACAGCCTGTTCTCTCCATCTTCCTCCACATCTAGATCCCAGCAGCAGAGAAAGAAGTGGGTAGGAACTGTGGTGTAGCCTACACACACCCTGCCTGTAATCCCACGGCATGCCTAGCTCATGCACCCTCTGGAGTCTCACCTTTGATGAAGGTAAGAACAAAAGCTTACACTGACCACAGAAGACTCTGTCAGAAGCTGGGCCCTCCAGTTCAAGTCCATGTCCTTTATTGCTTCATATCCCCACCAGCAAGAAAACGACCCATTGCTTTGGAATTGCAGATCAGAGTCCAGCCTAGCTCACCTCACTTTGATGTCTTCGAGTGGAAGGAGGCTGCCTTCTACAAACTTGCAACCAGCAATACCCCACTATGACCTAGTCCCGTCCCTGCACTGTAGGTACACCCACACAGAGGCTCGCAGATAAGACCCACCCGTCCTTGCGGGGACCACAGAGGACCACAGAGTCTCAACACCCCACCTGTCATCACAGTAGGTGAACTTCATGTCCATGCTGTGGCGGCTCAGGAAAGTCTTGCTGTCCAAAGGGATGTCCATGTAGGACGGGTGCTGGATTGGTTCACACATGAGGATGAGGCAGGAGAGCAAGGGCTCCTTGTAGCCACAGAGGCTATTGTGAGGGGGGCAGTTGTTGTAGACTTTCACTTGCCCTGTGCAATGCAAGACCTGGGGACAAACCACAGAATTAAGACAAGGCCAAGACTTTGGAGAAGAGGGACAGGGCCTCAGTCACCCCCTGCCCCAGCTCACACTTGAGACTCCAACCCACGACTAATAGCCTACCTTCCAGGTGGCCGACTTGAGGTTGACAGTCCGGCCTCTGTTGGTGACTGTGCACTTCATCCTCATGAAGAAGTCACGCTCGGTAGACATATCTTTGTTCTTCTTCCCAAAACCAGAGCCTGAGTGGGAAAGGGTGTGGGAGCCAGTTGAATTAATCCAATTACAATGTTTCCAGGTAGCTTGTATTTGTATTTCCTAGTGGTTTGTAGTTGAGTGCTTGTAGCCTGCCCTGGGCAGAGTCCCTCATGGACTAAATATTAATGGTGTCCCTCAGCTGCTGAGCCGTGAGTCCTGGCTCAATTGTGGTCAGAACTAGAGGACAGAAGTATGTCAAGGAAGGTTTTTACAAAGCTTCTAGTAATGGCCAGTTCCACCTAGGGGCTAGCAGCTAACACCAGGTCTGTGGAGACTCATGGGCTCCTGGGAAACAGAGCTGCTCTCCTGCAAAACCAGGTGGCCATCTTGGAGAAAGAGGGCAGGGCCTGAGAAAGGCTGAGGTATAGCTCCTAAGTGATGGCATTACTAGGAGCATGGAGGCCCGGAAGGCAGGGGCTGCCTCAGTGTTTGCCCCCATTGTACCTGTTTGTCATCTGAGAGGCACAGCTACAGTTTCAGATGTCTCTCCCCAGCCAGGGCTGGGTTCTCTAGTGGGAAGCTTGAGAGTTACCATGGTTGCTCTGAGGACATAAGTCTGTCTCATTAGTATTATCCCGGGACATTCCTCTCTGCTCTTTCTAGACCTCTCAGGAATGTGAGCAACCTGTATCCTGTGTGCATCCTGGAATGACTGTGTTCTGGATAATGTGCCATTCGGTAGTTTTCTCCCAAAGGTGACGCATGTCAAGGAGGGGAGAGGAATGAACACAGACAAACACACATGCACTCGGCCCTTGTTTTTTACTGGAACTGGGTGGACAAGTCTATCTTAAAGGTGTTCTTGACAAAGATCAATTAGATCACCTTTCATTCAGGATTAAGTAAATCACCGAGACAAAGAACGTACCTTCTTCCCTTCAGTACAAGTCTCCAAAGCCTGCCCAGTTTTTCTGCTTCTTGTTGTGCAGAAATAGCAAACTTGAGGCCACCTGTGTCTAAACTGTGGCTACACCGCCATCTTCATTCCAAAGGCCCAGCGTCACAGAGCAATCTAGAACTTTCCACTAAGTAGTCACACTGCTCTTTCTAAGAGAAGCTCTGCCAACCTCTGCACCCCCACCTCTAAGGAACCTTGATTTGACTGACAGTCTAAAAAAAGCTGTGCATCAAAAGAACTGAACTGAAAGGTCTTTTGCAGAACCCATTAACTGACAGCTTGAATGTCGTTCTGATAAACTATCTTTCCCAGAATTACACTTCTTATTAATTATTAATAATTTTAGTTGTTAGGTGGGGTTTGTATATGATGAGTTCTAACTGTATTTTTTAAAGATTTATTTATTATATATAAGTACACTGTAGCTGTCCTCAGACACACCAGAAGAGGGCATCAGATCCCATTATAGATGGTTGTGAGCCGCCCTGTGGTTGCTGGGATTTGAACCTAGGACCTCTGGAAGAACAGTCAGTGCTCTAACCACTGAGCAATCTCTCCAGCCCCCAAGCTATAACTGTATTGAGAGTTAGGAAAGAGGGTGCTCGAGACTGACTTGTGACTAATAGTCTTGGTTGTTATTGTGGACACCTAGCTTGCTGGTCTCTGGAGTCTCCCCATTCTGGCGTCTAATAGTATCACCTCAGCTTAATCATCTTCCACAGCTCTTGACTGTTTGCAGGACAAAGTTTGAGGCTCTACACGTCACCATCAAAGCATTCTGCAGCCTGTCTCTCAACATTTCCTTCCTCCAGGAACTCGTACTGACCCCTTGCTTTTGGGCCGTGAGTCTATGCAGTCTGAACCTTCAGCGAGCACTTACTGATTGTCTGAGTTTGCTTGATCTCATATCCCCATCCGCGAATCTAAAGACCCGAGTTTTCCTCAGGTAAGTGGAGGGCACTCAGCTGTAAGCCAGAGAACCCAAAAGCAAGAAGATCCTGCATTTGGCCTCATCTTTTGCCATCGATTCGAAAGGAAAGATTTTGAGCAGCATGAGAGTGAGGTACTTAGTTCAGTTCACAGACTTTGGTCAGTGACTGAGCTGAGACCAAGAACCCAGGGACTGGTGTTCTCTGGAAGAGAAGCAATGAGAGACTCCTCTCTAGGAAGTGCTCTGAAAGCCAAGCATGGCAGTACATGTCTGTAATCAATAGCCCCTTCACCATCAAGAACCAATCACTCTGTGTAGCCTAGGGTTTCTCAGCACCATAGGCAAGACAAGTAAACTGATGGTGGGCCCCAGCCTAAGGACTCTGGGAGTCAGTTGACCCAGGCCTTTGGATAGGAAGCAGCAACCCAGATGAGAGGTTGGGGCAGCATTGGAAAGGTGGAAAGGGAGGTGGTTATAATTTTGCAAAGCTCTGGAAGTCTGTAGATTACAGTACTCTGTACCAACAGGAGAGGTGAGCCAATAAAGCCTCAGCTTCTGCAGCATGCCAGGCAATGTCCACGCCTCGCAGGCGTGGTAAGACTGCCTTTGTTATTCAGGTTGGATGAGCACACGCCCCACGGTAGTGACAGGTGAGAGATGTAAACGATGTTTTGATGTGGGCAGTCTGTCCGGACCACTGATAGATTCTCAAGCTCAGAGAGGGTCTCAGCGGACATTGAGGGCCACTGCTGCCCGCAGCTACACTCCTTTTCTTTACTTTTGAGAGATAGACTGAGGTGTTTTTCACCTGTGGAATTCGGAGCACATTTGTGCAGATACCTGCAGAGGTCAGGAGGACCCTGGATCTCCTGAGGCTGGAGTTACAGGCAGTTGTAACCTACCACCAGTCAAAGGACGTGGGAGGTAAACTTAGGTCCTCTGGAAGAATAGCCTATACTCTTATTAAACACTGAGCCATCTCTCCAGCCCCAAAGTTTCAGCTCTTCTGAAGATCTCCACATTCCTGTGACAGCTACTCTTCGGTGGTAACCCTAGGGCCATGCCTCTTGACACAGACCTGACACGTGGGGCAGGCCTGAACCTTGCCTTTGTCAGCAGAACAGGGTTAGAAGTGGTGACATGCTCACTTCAGGACCCAGGCCTAGGAAGGTCTGATCGCTTCCACAGCTGCCGTTTACAGGGAGAAAGATACATGGCTCTAGAGTCCCCATGTGACCAAGACTACTAGGGGGCTCCATAGACTGAAAGCTGTGGTCACTGTCCCAGCTACAAGCCAGATGAGCCGTTCTAATCACTTCAACCTAGTTCAGCCCCTGATGCCTGCAATCCAGCTGATGTCACATAGAGCTAGAGACCTGCCCATAGAATCCATGGAAACATGGACGATTGCTTAAGTCTCTGTGTTGGGTGGTTTGATATATAACAAAAGGCACCTGCAGCAGCTCCCATAAATAACCTGGCATAGATGAAGCTATTGGTTGGGGTGGTGTCGCTCAGCAGAGATGATTGATCTCAGGTGATGAAACATCCTAGAGATGGCACCCTGACCTGGTAGTGTGACATCAGGCATCATGGACGGCCATTAGGAGCTAGTCTGTGTGCTGGGTCCCATCTCAGTGGCTGCACACCTACCCAAGAGCTATTCCAGCTGGAGCCAATGGGTGCCAGGTTTTTCCCAGCACCATACCACAAGCCATTCGGGCCACTTGGTTAGGCTTGTGGGGAGGGGATCTCGAGAATGTAGACATAGAAGTGTGCTTTACCATTTTTGAGAGTCAGGTTCTCACGGATCTCCTCATGGTCGCAAGGATGAGTGAAGTCAAAGATGCTGTGTCCTGTTAGTTCTACCTGTTTCAAAACCAAGGCCAGATGCTGTTACTCCCAGCGGTAAAGCCAGACTCCAAGAGGAAGCTAGGATAATGTCTGCATTCTGAGACAGGCAGGGGGACGAATCAGGTGGTCATCAATAGTCTCCGGCCAGTATTGGGTCCATGGACTTAGAGATGTAATGCGACAGTATTAGTGGCAACAGAGACGGGATCCTTAAGGTGAATCTAGCTAGAAGACACCTACAATGTCAAACCCCATGACATTGGGAGCATGTTTCTCGGGCTTTGTGGCCTAAGGGTTGTCGTTGTCATACGGGAATGCATAAAAAAAAGTCAAGAGAGACAATGTCTAGGACTTCCTGTTAGTTTCTATCCCCCAAATGTAGACAATTTTTCCTGTTGAAAGAGGCAGAGGGTGTCACCTGGGTAAGTCCCATGAACTTGCTGATGTTTTCCGACAGAAAGATCATGTCACCATCTTGGGTCACCACGGCAATGAAACCCTCCAAGGCTTTCAGGTACAGGTTATCCATCTGCTGGTCAGCCTCAGCTTCAGATTCATTCTCAGAGCAGACTGGAAAGAGAGGGGATGGACAATGTGCATGAGAATTAAGAGACATGACTTGGGGGCACAGGCATGGCTCTGGGGCACAGGGTGGACTTTTTGGGAAAGGCATGCTAACAACCGTCGAAGCACTTGCCACATGCCTGACAAAAGACCCTACATGAAACACCCAGGCCGCACTGACAGGTGTAGTGTGGTGTCAGTGGTAGCAGAGTTTGCAGTACCAAGAGAAAGGGAGGTGGTGGAGTCTACAGAGAAAATGCTCGCCGTCACAGCAGAAGTTGAGAGACGACAGACACCGCGTTAAACACGCCACGTAGGCCGCACCATCTGTCATCCCATTCTGTAGAACCAGACTTCTGAGTTAAGCCACTTTGCCAAAGGCTGTGATGTCTCGAAAGTTAACAAGCCCCAGGAGCTAAAGGCTGTGGCTATGTTCAACACCTTACACGGAGCCAAGTGTTGTATCTATTTCTAGATCTGCCTCCCACCTGGTTATGATTTTGGGTAACAACCATTTGAACACTTGTTTCCTCATCAACCAACTAGGAGAGTGATTTCCATCTTCTTGAACTGTAAGGATCAGGTATGTGAACTACTCAAATGGCAGCAGCAACTAAAAGCTCCACTCCACCTGCTCCCTCAAGGACACCGTTGCTGTCTCAAACCATTCAGAGCCAAGGTGGAGAGTTTGCAGCGTGCAACCTCACAGAGCCAAACAGGTGCCCTCGCATGTTATGATGGGGAACTGAAGAAGGGGTGCAGAGAGCAAAAGCTCTGGGGGTCAGAAGAGAGATGACTTTCAAATAAACTGGGCTGAGGATCATGAAACAGAGCTCACACCAGTGTGGAAAGAGAGGTTTGTCAGGTAGCTGGCCGGGACTGGGTCACCACTGCTGAACACACAGAGCAGGCTTCCTCCCAGGACAGAGCCCATCTGCCTACAGGAGATCCGTGTCCCAATATCAGAGACCGGACAAGCAAGGACGCCCAGGGTTCCGAAGCTTCTCTCCCGGTCAGGGGCAGAGAGAATGCTGCTCCAAGCAGTACTCTGAGAACGTTAGTCTGGGGATGGTACACACAGAGTAGTCTAAGGAGGAAGAAAATTAGAGGCACAAAACTATGAGGGAGCAAGAAGCAGACTAAAGAGACAGGTACTAGAGGGTAACATGGGAGGAACCCCAAACTGTGTACTCTGTATATCCTACACTACTAAGTACACTCAGTAATTTAGGCTCAGCTCTTGTCCCGGCTCTTGGCTGCTAACATCAAATATGTGTGTGCCTTAAAAGTATGCATCAAATCATGTATGTTAGAGCAGGTCTTTAATCCCAGCTATCAGGAGGCAGAGGCAGGTGGATCTCTGTGAATCCAAGGTCATCCTGGTCTACATAAGTAAGTTCAAGTCTAGCCAGGACTACATGATATGACTTTGTCTCAAAAAAATAGAACCACCACCACCACCATGGCCTGTATTCATCTAGCATAAGCACCAGTCCACAAATGCTTGGCTTGGCTTACACAAGAGGCTTAGGGGTTGCCACTTAAGAGAGCTAATATTCACGGATGCAATAAGAGCCTTTCAAATGGAGACTCTTCTGGGGAGTATAAGATACAACTGGACAGACATCACTTAGGCTGTGTAGTCAACATCAGGCCCTTGAAAAAGCAAGGACCATGGGTTTGTTTGACCCTCCTATCTCACTGCCTGTGAACCCAATACGTGTGAGAAGAGCAGACCCAAATGTGTAGATGTTCCTACAAAGGTGCTTTGGTAACACTGATGGGGACCAGCTGCTTTTCAGGGCACAGAACCAGAGAACATGCCCGAGTCCCAGATCCTGCCATTTCTGCAGAGGAACAGAGTGGGACTGCACTCCTGGTAATGTTCCTTTAGTTCTCCAAAGGGAGGGGTCACAGCGAGGACAGTGCCTTCTCTCCATACCTAATTCCAGCAGCTAAAGCTTCTACTGCCTGAGCCGCACCCAATACCCTCCTAGGGTCACTGTCGGATGCTCTCTGGTAGCTTACCAATCTTCTGGATGGATAGGGATGAGGATAGTATAGAGGAGCAAATGAAGCAGCTGCCAGTGTGAGCACTCCCAGGGAGCACCACAGTAAACCAGTGTGAGCACTCCCAGGGAGCACCACAGTACACCAGTGAGAGCACTCCCAGGGAGCACCACAGTACACCAGTGTGAGCACTCCCAGGGAGCACCACAGTAAACCAGTGTGAGCACTCCCAGGGAGCACCACAGCACACCAGTGTGAGCACTCCCAGGGAGCACCACAGTACACCAGTGTGAGCACTCCCAGGGAGCATCACAGTATACCAGTGTGAGCACTCCCAGGGAGCACCAAAGTAAAACAGTGTGAGCACTCCCAGGGAGCACCATGGTACACAGGGGTTGTAGGAGGGAAGGCAGGCTGAGAGGTATGCCAGGACCTCCTGGTTGGCTCAGGACTTCTGTGCAACTTATGGGGTTTTATGCAAAGTAAAAAAAGTTGAACCCTTGCTGAAAAATTAAGCTGAGCCCAGAGCCCAAGACCTCACAAGTACAAGAAGGCTGCACCCCACCCAGGGTAGTGCTGGAAAGTTCCACCCCCCGCCATGTTTCCTTCCTAATTCAGGGGAGCTGGGAAAGTGCCTTTTCTTCCTTTAAAAAAACAAAGCTATGTTTAGAGGATGTCAAAGCTCCAGGGGCCACACGCTGAAGACTGTCTTCCATGTAGGGAAAACCAGCCAGGCTGGGCAAGGGTGCCTGACCCAGGAAACGGGCAAGGAGGGATTTTGAGCTATACCAGCGAGCTGGCCACTTTCTCCAGACAAACAGAGGCCGGCCCTGAGACCTACTGAGAATTTATTTATTTTTCTTCAGTTTCTTTGATCTCAGTGGCAACACTGACTTCAAAATCTGGAGTAATCCCAAGACAACCTATTTGGGTTAACTAGACCCAAAAAATAGTTCTGCTTAAAGTTTCCTGTTTTTAACAGCCAAGCGGGCTTTCCGAAGCGTCCAGCCCACTTACTTCCAGGAGGTGGCGAAATTGGCTACGGTGGCCAGTGGACTGCCCTTTGCAGAGGAAGAAGAGTGCTCTGGGGCCAGACACAGAACATCTTGAGACTGAAGTCACAATGGCCACAGGATCAAGGACGTCAGCAGCCCCCCTCCTTCCCTGGGACCCTGGAGCAGTCGGGCTTGGCCGTGGCCTCTTCCGTCAGTGGAACTATTTGCTCTTGCAGCACCTGCTTGGCCCCCTGGGAGTCTCTGGAGGAACTTGGCCAGGTCACTCCCAGCCTGGAAGAGGGAGGCAGACCCCCCCCCCCACCCGCTGCACCTAGAGCCCCAAGTCTCTCAGTGTAACATCTCTGCCAAAAAACTGCTATCTCTCGGCTGTGTATCCCTCCCCCTATAAATATCTGACCCTGCACTGGGCTTGAGGAAATCTCACTCATGGTGGTTACTAAGCTTTCCCTTCATGTCTTCCCTGGGCTGGAGAAAGGGGTCAGCTCAATGGTGGCACACTCACTACAAGCTCAGTCCTGTCCTGTGGACAACTGGGAAGATTGCAAGGAGGGATGCAGTCCCACCCTGCAGGAAGCAACAAACTACCAGGGAAGACATCTGCTGAAGAGTCTAAGCCCCTTCTGGGGATGCTGATAACAACGGAGAGGAAACCGTTGGTACGAAAGAAAGTAGGTGCTTGCTAAGGTACTGGGCTAGGTCGTCTAGTAGCTCAGGTTCTACATCCTGGCCATTTGCTTCCCAGGACCTGTCAGGGTTCGAATCTCAAAGAACTGTGGTATAGACCAACAGTCTCCACTGAGAAAGAGTACAAGATTCTTTAATGCTAAAAATAGCCCCAGTAAACAGGCTTTGATGGCTCCCACAGCCAGGATATGTGCAGCTGAGAAGGCTGTGGAGCACCTTTTCCGGAGCACCGTTCATTTCCTTCAGTCAGCACCGCCCAAGTTGGGTGGCACACCAGAAGGGTAGAGCCGCTTGCCTCGGGTGAACTAGCAGGTGCTAGAGCAGGCGCCTTCTGACTGGGTCTTTGAGACCAGGCTAGGCCACCGGTGAGGCTGCTACATTTTTAATTCTATTCTTCTCTCTTCAGAAACTGCTACACTGTTCCTAACAAGCTGGGACACAGGCTTCCTACTTCACTCCAGGAGTGCCTAGTACTTATCTCCGCAGGGACTTTCCTTTTTAATGCTTTGCCTATGCAGTGCCCCCCAGCACCACAGGGCCCATGCCTTTGAGGTTTTTATTCTGTTCTCCCCACAGCAGCTCACCCCATCCTTACTCCATCACTAGCATCCATAAAATGCTATGCGGGGCCATAGTCAGTTGCCATCTACTGACTGGCCAGACTCAGCTTTAAGGGGTGTTACACACAATGTTAGACTTTCTTGAAGGGACTGCTGGCTGCTCTCAGCCCATAGCATCCTGGCATGAATCATCTTACTGGCCTCCTTCCAAACAAGACAGAAAAGGCCTTGATTTTGAGTATAGGTGGGCCGGGGATGGGACAGTAAAACAGTTGGGATGAGAACCAGGGAAAATAGGTCTTACCATGAGGCATAAGAGGGCACAGAAATCACATCTGCTGCCTTCATTCTGTCCCCTTTGTCCCACTTTTCCTCATAGATAGGTCATAATGAGAACTTCAAAATCACGTCTCGGTGATCAGAGAATCATATCCTGAGCAGACTGAATAACTAAGTTTAAATCAAAATAATCAAAAATAAGCCTGACATTTATGTCTAGAAACCTGGCTTTGTGCTGATCTCCAACTTTACAGTAACCAGGATTTGATTTTTTTTTTTTTTTAAAGCAGGTATGAGTCTGGGGAAGCCTCAAATCAGAGTTGGGGTGAACGCACAGGCGGCACATTTGCTGCAACCAAAAGCTCTCCGAACACAGAAGCGACTCTTCTCCAGCCCCAGAGTGCAGGGCTCATCTTGAAAGAGGATTTAAGACAATCAAGTGATATTTCCACTCCTGTTCCCGCCAGAATGTGTTCTGTCCTCTCGGGCCGGTGTGGAAGCGAGTATCGTAATGCTATTGTTTCGGTTTGTTTCCTGTGATATGAATCTCAACTGTGGCCCCGACTCAGCCTGGCGTTCTCAGTGCGGAGGCTTCCTCCCCAACATTCCCACACACAACAGCCTACTGTGAAAATCAAAGGAAGTGTGTTGCTAAGTAAAGAAGAAACTCCCCCAATGCTAAGCCTGGTATTTTTTTTAGGCGTTTGAACTCTGAAGTATACAACCTCGAATTGCCTAAGTGTAGTTTGTTTTGAGTTGGGAAAGTTATTTGTCGTAACACTGGAACTGCCAAAGGTAGGTCCAAGGACATTAGGGTTCGCCCTGGCTTTTCTCTTACAACGTTTCTTTGCATTAGAATTCCTTCTAAGCTATAACTTTTACAGAAGGCTAGACTTTCATATCATCCAACAATGTTGCACGAGGCACAGTGGGAGAAAGCTGTGTGCAACGTTTCAGAGGGACGTGGCAGCCACACCGATAAGCCAAGTGCGTGGAGAAGGAAATCTGCTCCAAGATCCTCTAAACTTTTCATCATGCGCAAAAAACAAAAGACACACAGGCCTATGGTTTAGGGTTGAGAAGATGGCTCAGCAGGTAAAAAGCGTTGCTATGCAGGCCCAGCAGCTTGAGTTGGACCCCCATCCACAGTATGGCAGGAGAACCAACTCCCCAAAGTTGTCCTTTGTCCCCCACCAAACACATACAAATAATAGGTAAAAGTTTAAAACGATTATATAAAATGAGAAGAAATGTGTCTAAGTGTGTAAGAACACTCGCTGCCCGAGCATGAAGATGTGTGTTTGCGTCCTCAGCATTGACTGGGATGTCCCAGTGTTGACCGGCACACGCAGGTAGATCCTCCGAGTTTGCTGGCTAGCCAACCTAGCTAAAATGGTGAGCTTTGGGTTGGGCAAGAGGTCTTGTCTAAAAGAAGTGAGGCAGACGTCATTGAGCAAGACCCTGACACCCTTCCCTAACCTCTCAAGAGCTCGCACGCACACACTAAAACAAAGGGCGGGTGGGGTGGTGGGAAGAGGGTTACTTTACATTCCGTTTCTGAAAATGGTTTCTACAACTGGTCCAGAGTGGCTGGTAGGCGCCTAAGGAAATGGCAGAGGAGAAGAGAACTAAGGTACATCTCCTTCCATGGCTGTACTCATGAGCACTTCTTCAAGGATGCCAGAACCAGATGACCAAAACTGTTTTAGCATTCTCTAGCTTTTCTTTCTTCAGGACTAAGAGCCCCAGAGCTGACGTGCCGAGGGCTCTGGTCTGTCTGTGCTTGGGCTGTCTAGAGAGTAGGTAGTCCTTGTTCTCAAGACTCAGAGCTCCCGAGCTGGGACGTGTGATGTCTGGTCCTGTCTCTGTGGCTTTATGTAGTGCGTGGAGTGTGGGAGGGGTTGCACCAGGACACAGGAGGGCAGATAAGCTCAGAAGATTCAACCGTGGCCAAGCACTCTGCAAATCAACCTCGACCCGCCAAGGGAGACACACAGGCTTCTGTGTGGGCGAGCACAGACTATGTGTTCCTGCTACGACAGCGAGACACAGAGACAGCTCTCGGAGCCTCCTGTCCACCCACTGCTCCTGGCCAGTCCTGGCCAGGCTCCGGCTGCTCCACTTGGACACTGGCTCCCTGCCTCTTATCAACATTTTTTTTTTTTTTTTTGGCCTGACAGGCTTTACAGAATCCCACAAATCACTGAACTGCCGTCTCCATTTCTCCAAGAAGACAAACTTCTGTAAAAGGAAGGCATGCGAGGGGCCTGGTACAGACTCTTCAGGAATGTGCCTTTTTGTTTAGCAACCCCGGCTTTACAGGCCTTAGCCTGAGCCTCCCTCAACCATTTTCACCCATATCTGAGGAATTACTGTCGCCCTGACGTGTGTACTGCGCCTCTGCCCTCTCTGCTCATTTCTGTGACAGCCTCAGCCTTGCAGCACAGGCTCAGCCTCCGGGTTGGGGGTGGGGGAGGGGTTGTGGTAAGCAGTCATTCTCTCTTCCAAAGGTCTTTCCCATATATCCTTCCTGTGGCCCAGAATAGCACCGGCCAGTCTGGCTTCCCCGTCTCACTCTGGACCCTCTCTGTGCAGGGGCACTTTCCCAGAATAGGCATGTTGTTACAGGATGGCAGAAGGCGTGTCTCCAGAGTACCACAGTCACTTAGGAAAATCGAAAATGAGCCACAGAATCTCTTTTCCTCTTGCCCATGCCCTCAGACATTGCCAGGCTGTGGTACCAGGCTGGCTGCTACATGCTGCGCAGTTTCCTTACAGAGCTGATAAATTTGACAAAATTACACATAGGATCTGAAACTGGAAATCCCACGCTGCCTCTTCCTGGTGAGGGCTAACAGGAAATGAGAAAGGAAAGAACACATTTTTTTATGGACTGTTGGTAAAGAGATGCGAGGGCTGGCGGAGAATGAGCGATACCCGAGGCTATCCCATTACGGGGCTGCCCACCCAGCAGGAATGAATGCAGCTGAGCCGATGTCTCCACTCATCCCTCTAGCGCCTCCCCCACACACACACCCCTTTGTGCTAATTCCAGTTTACAGGCAAGGAAACCAAGGTTCTGGGAGATCACAATTTCTGATGTCCTAGAGATGTGGCTGGAAGACAAGATAAAAGGCCTCCCACAGAGTCAACACAGTGTGCAGCAGGGCTCTCAGTCAGAGGTAGAAGAACTAGGCTTTCAGCAGAAGCAGCTACAGCTCTCTTCTCTGGGTGTACTCATGAGAAGACTATCGCCAGAGAGGAACAGGGCCAGTAAGATGGTCCAGTGGGTAGAGGCACTAAGGCCTAACAACCAAAGTTCAAGCCCTACCCTTTGACCCACAGGCATACACTCACACACAAATAAAGAAATGTAACACTAAAGGCCACATGCCAACCTTTCTGTGGGTGGACATCTGTAGATGTGTCTGGAAGTGAGGCCTAGGGAGACGCCAGCTTGGGGCAGGGCCCGTCAGGCCTTACCTGAGGACAGGAGCTTGTGTGTCCGCAGGAAGCTGATGGCTAGACGCATGATGGAGGCTTTGTCCAGGTGGGAACTCACACTGTGAGGCAGGGGTAACTCATGAGCCAGTTCATAGAAGACCTCTGTCTCCTTGCTGCGCCGGCACCTTGCGGCATCTCTGGATTTCTCCTTCCTCAGCTCTGAGCTGCTCCTAAATGAAGAAACGAGGGGTTAGTCCTGGACCGTCGCCGTCATCCCACCACACTGGAGGTAGAGCCCCGATCTTCCCCCGTTCATGGTAAAGCCCATTCTCCCATTGAATCCATCAGCTTCAGACCCGTGGAGCTACAGGAGAACCACCTTTTGGTATTGGCTCTGCTTTTGTGTGTTGGTATCTTTTTAAATAGCTTTCTTCTAGATTCCTGCAGGGGCCAGAACTGGGCTTCATGTAGGTAGGGTTAGCAAAGACTTAATTAAACTAATGAACAAAGTTTGAGGATAGAGGTCAAAGGGCACCAGTGGAAAGAGAAAGGCGGAGAAGCTACTGTCAGTGGCACGCAGGGTGCTGTCAAAGGTGGGCTCAGTAAAAATGAAGACCAACCCTGGACCTAAGACCCTGTTTCAGATCTGAGAGAGATGTCAAGTTAGAGGCTGAAAACGTCAGTAAAGCCTGAGAAAGCATGAGGCAGACACACCTCAGTTTACAATCAAGGGTAACTGGCAGTGGGTACCATCCTTGCCGGTCTGAGGAGCCAGACTGAATCTTCTTTGTTGGGATGAAGGATGGGAGAGAGGGCACACACTCACACCCAGACCTGCCTCTTTCCAGAGACCCTAAAGAAACCCAGTCTTCTTACAAAGTCCAAATCACACGGGCAAGTTTAAAAGTCAGAAAATCTGCCGGCTAACCGCTAAGATTCTACCAGGAAGGCACCTCAGTTTCTCCGCGTCGGTACCCAGTTTACAGTTATTGTGGGGACTTGATGTGACCGTTTATGTGAAACCTTTAGCAATGGTCACATTCTACTATAAATAAACATTACCTTAATAGTAACAATCTGTCTGAGAAAAGACAACCTATCAGCAGCACAGGGCAATCATGTCCTCAAAAAAAAAAAAAAATGTCACACATAACACTTCCTGTACGTTATACAGGGAAACAGCTAGAAATACAGTTTAAAAGTAAACGCTTTTACAATGGTGTCACAATCCACAGCGTTTGATATAGTTCAGCTACTGTTTTAGACAGGACAGTGTTGGCATCTTTAAATTTCACAATTTACCATGAGAGTAGATATACACAGATGGAAAAACAGGCCCACGGAGGCTCAATAATTCACCGGTGGCTGCCATTTGGTACGTGGAGAGGTGAACTCTGCCCCGGGCAGGGCAACCCTAGAATCTAGGCACTTAGCCATTAGTGACTGTTAAGTTACAGAGTAATGGGGTTAGGGAGCTCACCCTCCCGTCTACCAAGTGATTATCTATGTTTCCTTGTGTTTCTATAAATAACACAGATTGCTTGTTTAATAAAGAAATTAATTTGGCATTTGCTTCTGTAGATGTCCAGTGTGCTTTGTGACTCTCAAGGCCGTCGTCCAATCAGCTCCAGGCTGGCTCACCTAGGCTACCGCTGCCTTACTCTCTGAGATTGCCACACTGTAGGCTTGCTTTCCTCTCTCTGGCTCTAAGCCTCTTATCTGGACATCGCTACTTGGGGATTCCTGGAATGTTATCACGCCTCTCACCCCCCCACACCCCCCAAGTAGATTTGAGGCAGAGGCCCCATTTTGGCATTACATTACACCTTGTTTGCAGGTCAGCCAGTCCCCCCTCCCCCATGGATAGTCAGAGAGAACCTTGTGAGGAATCCTGAAAGAGGGAATTGGGTTTTCTTGTCCCCTCTCCCCTGTTTTCCTTGTCTGTCTCTTCCTCCCACGTCCCTGACTTTCAGCTCTCAGGAATCCCACACCTCTCTACCTCTCTATCTACCTGTCCCATCTCACCCCCTAGAACATGCCCTTTGGGAGAATCTGCATCTTCTTCCAGAATTTTTTTTTTTTTCTTCTACCAGACTTTTAAGGGCAGGTATTGGTGCCTGGATTTTGTTGGAATGTGTGAAGGGCTCACAGCAGGACCGGCTGTACTGAAATACCACAGCTCTGGGTCAGGAGATTCAGGTAAAAGATCCTGAATTCCACCCCTCAGCACCAGCGCTCACACTTCCTGACAGCAGCAGAGTCAGCACATGAAACATCCAGAGCAGCCAGGCTTCTTTGACTCAGTTATCACAGGCTCCATATTAAACAACACCTTCAAGGACAAAGCCTCTCCCTCACCTTGTCAAGACTCCTACCCGGGAGAAGCCAAGCCCCAAGGCTGAGCTGTGGGGAACAACTAAAGTTGGGGTTCTGTTTGGCATTCGAGGTCTGGGTTTGGCCACGTTCCTTCAGCCTCATAAACACTAGTACAGAACGTGTTTCCAGCCACTGCACCGGCAACTAATCCATATCACCCCATTATACTTTCTTACTGACACAGCTCGGTGGACGTTGTGCAATTTACAGATAGGAAAACTGAGGATCAGAACGTACAATGCCTTTTTCTCAAGGTCTGACAGCCAGGAGCTTCACAGGTCCTTGGAGGGTTTCCAGTCAGGGAGCAAATAGGCTGCTTGTTTGCAACCAATGTCCCCATTTCAGAGACTTGGAAACTGAGACCCAATTAGGTTAAGTTCTGTGTAATTATCTAATTAGTAGCAGAGCTGGGGATAACACATTACCCTTCCCCAACTCCTACCCCCAGGCAGTCTTCTTTTGTTTATCCATAAGAGGCAGTACCCTTCCTTAGCAAGAAAAAAGCAGTTTCAACATTTCAATATTTAGAAGAAAGGCTGAGAACCAAAGGCAGGTCCCTGGTTTAAAAAGTTATACACTCCCTTCCTTTTACCTACCTTTTCCCCCAAGTTTCACTCTAGAACTAGCTCGGTTTTAATTAGATTTCCTAGTTAGTCTTGACATAGTCCAGAGATGTCTAATGTTGACTGTTGGAAAAATAGACAAAAATCTGTAACACTGAAATCATTTAATTAGCAACCCTGAAGAACAAGGATAATTAACATGAAGGCACAGATAACAGTGCTATCGGCCCATCTCGCTCTGGGCCCTGGTTCCTGCACCTGTAAGTAGGAAGAGGACTCCATGACTAATCAGGATAAAATGGGACAAGTGCAGAATTTCTAGAAGGTTCTCTGGCAATCAAAACTATTATGGCAGATTGAAGACCCATTGTCTGGCCACCCTGAGCATTGCTGCTCTGAGCCAGGCATCAGCTGCATCTGGACTCTGGCATGACACCTGTCTTTGCTCTCTAAGCAGCTGTCCAAGGGGACCAGGCTATGGCACACAGGCTGATCGTGACTGGCTATGCATATTGTACTTGGGCATCTTCCTAAGCCGACAATATATTTGATTTCTTGAAATACTTTTCTTCCCGATGAGTCCTACACATTTTGCTTATCCTTATTGAATTTTTCCTAAAATTTACATATTAAAATCCATTGTCGTCTCTTAAAAAGATATCACACCTTAAATATTTAACCAAGAGAGCTTGGTAGTTCATTATTCCACATTCCTTTTCTCTCCTAAGTGTTTCTCTTCCCATTCTTGGTGACTTTCCAGTTCCCAAGAGGTGGCCTGTATCATATGTGGTGTTCGAAACACACCACCTAAATGCAGTTCCAGCTTCCTGTCCTTACACACACCAAAGCTGGGCCCTGTGGTCACTAGACAGTGAATGAGGTCTACAGGCCCCCTCTCCAGAAGAAAGCAGTCAGTAGGGGGACACCTGCACTTCATGTCATTATCTAGAGGAACAGAGACAGACCTGCTAGGCAGCGATCAGGGAGGCGGAATTCAGCTAATTGCGAATGATAACAATTTTGCCCTCATAATGGCTTAGGGGTTTGGAGGACATTTTCTAAAAGGAACATATGTTATCGCAATTCAGTTCCACAGTAACCCTTTAAGACAGGAGCTACAGAGACTAAATCACTTGTCTCAATCCGAGCTTCCCTGGGTCCCAACACACCAATTTTCCCCCGGGCAGCAAGGAAACTACTGAACCATTCTGACATACCCAGTGTCATTTCTTCCTACAAATCCACACTATGCGCAGGGGAGGAGGGTGAGACTTAGAAAGACAGTGCAAAGGAACCCTTGGAGCTCGGACAGCTCTGTCTTTGGATCAGCACCCAATAACTTTAGGAACGTCCTGGGACCCAAGGAGTAAGACCAGCACTGGGGTTCAGACTGGGAGGAGCAGGAAAGCAGGACCCACACAGCCCCTGTTGCTGTAGAGCTGACTTACAGTGAGGTATTGCTCGACCGATAAGTCTAGCATCAAGCAGCCTTACACTCCTTCCTACTACACAGCATACTCCTCCCTGTCACACCCTAGTCCTCTCTACCACATTGCACACTCCTCCCTACTACACTGTGGACTCCTCCCTGCCACACTACACAGTCCTTCCTGCCACACTCTAGTCCTCCCCACCACACTGCACACTCCTCCCTGTCACACCCTAGTCCTCTCTACCACATTGCACACTCCTCCCTACTACACTGCACACTCTTCCCTGCCACACTCTAGTCCTCCCCACCACACTGAACACTCCTCCCTGCCATACTCTAGTCCTCCCTACTGCACTATATATTCCTCCCAACCACACTGCACACTCCTCCCTGTCACACTGCACACTCCTCCCTACCACACTGCACACTCCTCCCTACCACATTGCAACTAGAGGTTGGGATGTGGGGAGCGGGAGCAGCTTCTGATTGGCTGGAGTTTTTCTACCACTTCCACACCCATTTACAGGAACTCTGAAAGGTCTAATCCCAGGTAAAGCAAACAAGCACTTCTAAGAAGCATACTAAAGGCAAAACAAAACTGACTGTTCAGAAGTATCAATCCCAGGACCACTGTTCCTCTACCAGCTATGGCTGGCTTAGGACCCCTCACAGACAAAGTCCTCAGATGCTCAAGTCCTTAAGGGGTAGTGTTTGCATGAAACCTGCCCACATCCACTGCATACTTTTAGTCATTCGGTTACTTACAGTGTGTCCTGGAACGTGAGCACGCTAAGTAGTTCTTATACTGTATTATTATGTTAATAAGAAAAAAGGCAGTACATATTCAACACATGCATAATTTCTTTCCAAATATTTTAGATCTAACTTAGTTGAATCAAAGGACACAGAACCCTAGAATATGAGGTGCTGAACTTAGATGCTACAACTCATCCAGGCAAAACTAGCTTTGGCCAGAGCATATGATGTGTGACAGTGAATCCCTGATATTGACCTCCTCTTGGCCCAGATCTCTATTTCTGGTCTCCAAGTGTCCAAGCCTGAAGGAGAGTCTAGATGTCTCCAGACTCAGCGTCTAATGACTACAGTCATCGGTTATCTCAGTCATATGTCTGCTACCGTATAAGGTCAGGTGAGGCTCGCGAAACAGCTTGGGTCAGTCTGTTGATTCCTGACAAATTCTAAACGTACGCTAAACCATTGGGCACTCTGAAGGCAAGAAATACGAGTCAAATGAGAATGGGGAAAAGGTGGGCTCTTCAGTGAGACTGTGAAGCTGCCAGACCACACCTGGTGAGAGAAATACCAGGTTCAGGTTGGAGCGATGGCTCAGTGGTTAAGAGTACAGACTGTTCTCTTAAAGGACCTGGGTTCAGTTCCCAGCACCCACATGATAGCTCACAACCATCTGTAACTCCAGTCCTAAAGGACCTGATATCTTCTTTGGTGGGTGCTGTGTGGACACAAGTCAGAGAAGCGAGCAAAACATCCAATCCAAAATAAAATCCAACATAAAAAACGTAAGTATTTTTTAAAAAAGAAAAATACTCCAGGTCCCAGAGAGAATCAAGAGCTGCTGGACCCCAAGCTTAGCAATTAATTGCTTCACAAATGACATCAGAGCAGAACCCAAACCAAGCCTGGTTCTTGATCTTGGCTGTTCACTACAAGAGCTTTAAAAATGGGTCCTGGTGTCCTGGCTCGGATTGGCTTAGATTTGATGTATCTGGACGTCACAACTCCTGCCCCACAGTTCTCATGAACCTGGGGCTAAGCCCACTGTTACACAGCTGTGCTTCTTTTCTTTCTGAGACAGAGCTTTTCTGTATAACAGCTCTGGCCATCCTGGAACTTGCTTTGTAGGCCAGGCTAGCCTCAAGCTCAGAGATCTGCCTGACTTTGCCCTGTGCTGGAATTTAACATTGAAGGCCTGTGTGCCACCACACCTGGACAAAGCTGTCATATTTTAAAGGCCCCTTTGGTTGATTTTATGTGCATTATGTATGTGATCTGGAATTGAGGATGTGTTGGAAATACAATCATCCCTTTTCTCAAAGGTTCAGGAGGAAAAGGCATGTTCTGGAGCAGAGGGCTCTTCCTCAGTCACTCCACTGGCCCGTGTTTACATTGGCATTATTGCTGTTGATGTCATTTTAGCAAAACAGCCATTTTTTAATTTTAGCTTGTATCAAAATCACTTGCATTCTTGTTGATACGGACATCGGGGTCTGTTACTATAAATCACAAAAAGCAGGAAGCCCACACGTCCTTCTGAGACCTGACATACACATCCCCTTTCCCTTATAGTCATCATGGTGAGAAGATCTGAAGTCACTATCATAGGCTAAATGGATACGATTTATTTGGGCTGGTGGGGTCTATGTCTACCAGATGCTATAATTATAGGGAGGGACCAAAAATAACAGCATAAAGATTTGCAAATTATCACAAGAAGGTGATGGTCTTTACAAGAGTCACCTCAGGAAAAGCAGGGCTTATTCTGCTGAGGTGACCACTGATCTGATGTTTTGAAAGGCGATTTAGGAGTTAATGTTGGAACCACTAAAGAATACCGGTTACAACATTTAACAGTGTCGACGTCATTCCAACCCCCTGACTGTGTATGTTCCCTAAGTTATCCGTCCTTTGAGTCACCAGACCGGGATGTGGACAGCTCATAGTTCTTAGAAAGAATAAAATGTGCTCTCAACTGGTAAGTCTTTTTGCCACAGCTAGAGATACTGAAAAGAACAAGACAACTGACAAGAATGTCTCAGAGGGTGATCCTAAAGGCTAGGGGGAACATGGTCTATGGCCCACTTTCTGGGCGCATTCTGACACTTGTCCAGAGACAGTAGTGGTTAGTCTGGTGGTCAGTCAGGGTCATCTATAGCAAAGGGAAGAAAAAGCTATCAGTCGAGATGGAAGATACTGAGTTAAGAACGCAGGAAGAACCGAGAGCTGACGGAGGGGAAGGGACAGCAGTGTGCTTAGACAAGCATACTTTATAAGGAGGGTGGGCTTTGTTCCAGAAGGGAAAACCATCAAAGGAGTAGCACTGGCTGAAGTGGGGGCGAGGCTCTGGTGCCCCATCTCAAGGAGAAGTCCTGACAATGGTCTTTCAGCCCAGCCTCCCTTCATGGGGAGTTTAGCTCCCAGCTGCCTGACCCTCTCTGAGGGTCAGTGCCCCCTGAGCAGCAGGCCTGGACTACATTCAGAGCTGACAGTAATGTCTGGGGGGCTCACCCCACTTGCCCCTTTAATGGTCAATTCTGCACGGGGCCGACTGGAGATGCTTATCAGAAGGGCCTCCTGCCCCAGGCAACAGCCACAGATTCAATTACAGAGCAGCCCATCTGGGGACCCAGATACCCAGACCCTCCCATTACCTGAGAACATGTAAAGTCCCCGTCCTGCTGGGAAAGTTAAGCATGCACTGGGGGTAGCTATGGCAAACTGTCCTTGGGCTAGCCTCATTCTAGCGAAGGCTCTGGTCTCAATTTTATGTCTCCAAAGTTAATGATAAAATCCTCGCCTCCAACACGAGGGTGGAGCCCTCTGGGGAAGATGAGGACCCTCATGAAACAGGCCCAGGCACCTTCCATCAGCCCCACTGTGTGAAGCCAAAGGTGGGTCCTGAGGAAACATCCGGCTCAAACCTGGGTCTTGGCGCCCTAGACTTGAAGCACACACAGGGATCGATGTCTGCTGTTTGAAAGTTTCCCTGCCTGTGATTGTTTCAGCAGTCTGAGTGGCCCGTGACAATAGGTAGACACTGACGTATCAGTGATTAATACTACTATACACTTGAATCGCACACAGCACCTTATAAGGCACTTTACAAGTAAGTAAATCTCACAGCACAGGCAAGAAGGAACAGCTGGCAGTATTTCCATTTTAGAGATGAGGAAAGCTGAGGCTTAGAAAACAGGAATCTGTGGAAAGTGGATGGAACTACTCGGGGGTATTTTCAAGGACTCTGTACTGTGTGAACAGAGACCCCAATACATTTGACGATACCTGTCGCTGCGTTAGGGTTCCCAATGCTTAGCTATTGTGAACAAAGTCACCATGCATGTCTTTATACTGTGTACTGCTCTGTAGTTTATTTCTCATAACAAAAGTGACAGGTATCCAAACTCCCTGCCACCTCACAGCTGAGTAAACAGATGTGAGCAGTATCTGTGGCCTCACTCCTGAGGCAGGGGAGTCGGCAGAAGGAAAGAAAACCAACCACGGATGCTCTGCCCTGGGCCTAGGCTCCACATGCTTCCCTCCCTAGGCATCCGTTCTCTCAGGCATCCTCTTTTCCTTAGATCTAGTTTGAAGCATCTGAAGAGGCTGCCTCCAGCTCTAAGTCAGTACTGGGATGATGGCCATCTTGCAGGTCAGTAATCCCTCTTCCCTCCCTATGAGCTCTCTCTCTCTCCATCGTCCCTCTCCTCACACAGCGAGGTCTAGAGAAGTTTACCCGTAAAGAAGAGCCAACAAGCAGCAGTGGGCATCTGTCTACGTGTTGTTCTTTGCTGGCCTCCGAGGTACTTCACTGCCTGACCCTGCCACTCAGACTCTAGCTAAGGGGTTGATGAGTATCAGCAATCCCAAGTGTTGCTTCTGTAACTAGCAAGTGCTTTCCACTTAATAAGGATCACTTGTCCCCACTGCCTCTGACTTAATCCTCAGGTCTCATGAAGGGAGTATGGTGTTAAGTCACATGGTCCCCAGAGATGTTAAGCAGCCCCCAGAGATGGAGGGTGGCATGCTCAGCCTCACATCCATGTCAACGGAGCCCATGTACCACACTGGTTTGAAATTGGGCAATCTTCCCCAAATTCCAATAAGCAGGCCCTTCTTGCAGCTCTGGAGACTTCTCTGAAAGGGGCACAGAGAGGGCACAGCCCTTTAAGAACACTGAATCTGAATCCACTGAAAACATTGTCTTGATCTAGAGAATGCCAGAGAGGGGCTGACAACAAGATTGGCCACCTTTTACTCTAGGCCATTGCTTCAAGGGGTAAACTTGCCCCAGGGAAGGGGAGGTTTCCCTTTGTTTGGAGATCAACATCTAAAGACAAGAAGTTTAAAGGGGAAAAAAGGAGGGAGGGAGGAAGGTAGGAAGGAAGGAAGGAAGGAAGGAAGGAAGGAAGGAAGGAAGGAAAGAAGCAAAGGGGTTGAGCAGAGATAGAGTAACTCAGGGACTGTGTGCTGTGGTTGGCGTGTGTACTGGACTGTGTGCTGTGGTTGGCGTGTGTACTGGACGTCACTGGTGAGCATTTCTTTCTCCCTGGACGGGGTGTAAGCTCCGTTGCCAGACAAGATCTAGGGCTTTTCCTTAGGGCTCCTGTGTCCTCTCAGCCACCTTCTTTTGGATCCCACAAGCGCCCAACGACACAATCTGTGGTCTGGCTCAGACCACAGCACATGGGCAGCCTGTTCCTACAGCATTTCTTTCAGTGAAGAGACCTAACCACAAGATTGCACAGCAGAAGAAGAGAAGGCTGATCCCTGTGTGAAATGGATACCGACCATGAAGCAAGGCTCTGAGGTGCGGACAACAGCTGACCAGCCCCTAAAGATTTAGCTCTAGGCACTGTCACTCACTCCCCCGCTGCCTTCCAGAATGTTCTTTCTTCACCATCTTAGCCTATCTCTGCTCTACCGCTCTCCTGTTCACCTCCAGAGGGGTTCGTTTCCTCTGGGAAGGCCTGCGTGTCCTGACCTCTCCACATTGCTGCAGAGATTCCACACTGCACAGTCAGCCCCATGGTGTTCTCCTTTCATTTCACCCCACGCAGACATGTTCTTCTGGGAAGGCCCCCGCCCTTGGTTCCCTCAGAGTCCACTAAAGTACCAGCAGTACCAATGGAAGACATAAAAACCACCTCAGTGACTTGTGTGCTATAAATTCCTCCAAGTTCTCACTGTTTGAAATCCTCCCTAAGAATCCTAATCCAGCACGTGATTAGAGCATAAAGTTTCTACCCGGGAATAGTTATTAGTACAGAGACACTTAACGGTGTGTGTGTGTGTGTGTGTGTGTGTGTGTGTGTGTGTGCATGCTCGAGTGTGCACGAGTGTGTCATGCACACACGCATGCGATCCATCCCTTTGAATAAATACTGGGTTGTGAATTAGCCTATGACGTCACCTATACTGCATCCACAGAACACTAGGGGACTTTTCCAGTGTACCTTTAAGTTTAGGAGGTCTGGGCCAGGACATAAATAAAAGTCTACATTTCTAGCACCATTCTAGTTGATGCTGCTGGTCTGTGACCTCACAAGCTTTCAACAGAAAGAATTCCAGGACCCTTGGGAGCATGTGCCCATCCCATGCTGGGTTTGGCCAAGGGTACTTACAATGTAATGAATGGATCAGACCTTTGCCTCTGACAGGAAGAATCACATTCATTGGTACATTTCTTTATGAAACTTCTCTAAGCGTGTTTGATGTCACCACCTTCCGACTACCAACGCCTCCTTTCCTCCAGTGCCATCCCTGGTCCCAGCTCCCTGTAGCACTTCTGCCCACATTACTAATGTCCCATCTTAACAGCTTTTCTGAGCTATGTTCCTCCTGCTCTGAGGACTGTGGAGGAGAAACAGCACTTTCTACTTCTGCCGGTTCTTCACAGGGCCTGGGCTCTGGACAAACTATGAAAATATCTGCTAATTGATGTAGGGCCATTCAAATGTGCCCTTTACTTCCCCCCCCCCCACCTCCCCAGGAAAGAGAAAGTGATCCCAGCTGTGCTGGCTCCAGCCTCAGCCCCCAGCCACACTCCCTCCCCTCTCCCAGGGACCTGCAGCTGGGGCTTGGGTTTTCTTTTGCACTCTGTTAACTCCTCTTCCCTGCAGGGAAGAGTTAACAGCATGGGGAAGGCCGCTTCCCACTTGGAAATCTCCATTTCCTCCCGCAGCTTGAACAAGAGAACTCTATGGGCAGAGGCTGAGCCGGCCAACTGCACAGGGAGTGAACTCAGTCTGAATGAGGCTGTTCTAAGCCCGCCAAGTCAAGTCATTAAGATGCCAGCCCTGAGGTGCAGCCCCCAACATCACCTCTGGATAGCAGTACCCTCAACCCCAGGCCTAGCAGTGGATGAATGGCTAGCACAGAGCCAGTGAAAGGAAGCAAGCTTTCATGAGCAGGCATGGAGAACCTCTTTTAGGGTGGGTGTAGGGTGCTGCAGTAGGGCAAAGGGAGAAGACACCCCCTCCCTGCCTCGTCTTCACCACTGAACTAAAATTAACCCTCTGATTTGATGTGCCATTGCCAAAACCTGAGTGCTCCTCAAAAGGCACCCAGAAGGGTGGAGGAGGGCAATAATAACATTAGAGAAAATATGCACCGTGCCAAAAATAATCACTGTGTCATGAGAAAACAGAGCCGGCTGCCTCTGTGGCCAGCACTGGGTATATGCAGGAAGAAGGGGGCAGAAAGTCCCTAAAAAGGTTACACATTAGGATGTAGGAAATGAAGAGGAGAGGAGGAGAAAGGTGTCCCAAATGGATGGATGGCGGGTGAGGGCAACTTCTCAAAAAAAAAAAAAAAAAATCATAATTAGAAGGGTCAATCTTTTCTCTACTTCAGACACTCTAATTTTAAAACAAAACATGAAGTGACTGGTCCTTTCATCAGGACTGGTGATTGGTGAAAGCTAAGGTGAAACACCTCCGGATCTGCTCTTCTGATCTGATTCAGTGCCTGAGATGTGCCCGTGTGTGCTGTTTAGAAACACGAAGGATCTGTTTTCCTGCCTCCTTCAGAGGAGCCAGGAGGTAGCTGGGCTGGTAGAGGGCTCGCCTAGTACAGAAGCCCTGAAGCGGATGCCCAGCACGGCCCAGACATCGTCAGCAGGATGATCAGGATTCCAAGGCTGTCCTCAATTATCTGGCAGATCCAAGGCTAACCTGGGCAACTAGAGACCCTGCTTTTAAGGAGAGAAAATTGGAAAAGGAAAGGAAGGAGCTGACGGATCTTACTGAGTCTGTTGTCAAGAACTCTGAAGTGTGGCCTGTTTACATGGTCACGTGTCTGGCTTTCTGGGTCTGATTCATGGTCACAGTGCAGGCTCTTGTTTTCTCCCAAATTTGTCCCTTCATGATCCTGTGAGAATTGAGTATCTGCGCATATTTAGGAGGCTTTGGTCCATTCCTCTGCAAAGAAGTCATCCAAAGCCCCGGGAAATGCCGAAGGCTTCACCTCAGATGGTAACCCTGAGCAACCTGGGAAGTCAGGCTGTCCCTACAAGAGCTAACTCCCTGAGCTCATTCCACAGACGAGATCCCCTCCTTAGATGCTTGGCCTCTCAGCTCTAGAGTGGCGAGTGGAGATCTCTGACATCAGGGAGCCTGCAGAGAAGTTCTTGGGGGGGGCGGGGCTGGCTTGCTCCCCAGTCACCAGAGTGTAAGAAGAGACAGTCAGAAAGGGAAGAGGAGTCAGCAGGGTGCACACACATCAAGGCAGAGTTGGGTGATTATGTATGCACACTGCCCTGTAAGCAATCAGAGACTGGGTGGTAGGCAGCAAAACAGCCGGCTTGACCCATGCTGTGGCCACACTGTGCAGCACATATGAGAATCTTTCCATTGACGCTAAAGGCAAGAGAAATGAATGCCTTTGTTAAAAGCTTCAAATACGGCAGTAGTAGCCGGGCCACTGTGGGCTGGATTCAGGCTGTGTCCACAGAGACCGTGGCAAGGCATTCTTGCTGAAGAGCACGTCAGACATGTTACACACACGTCTCTTTGCCCCTCACACCTCTATATCATGGAACAATGTACCTGCCATCAGACCTCAGAGAGCATCTCAGGAGCCTAGTGCCCTGTCTCCCAAGCCCCTTCACTGTTTCCCTTCTGACCTTGCAAGCTTTAGGGTCCAGCGTAACCTGCCACCCTGCAGAGGCTCTGTTGGCTACCCCACCCAGTCCATGTGGATGCTTCCTCCCCAGCCCTAGCCTGAGCACTGGGACTTGATTCTGCTACTTAGCTAAGAGGTACTGGCCTCTTAGTTACTCCCTATCTTGGGGATCTTGGGGACAGGCCCAGACAGAAGCCACTCTCTTCCCATCCCCTTTGTAAGATCCTGGGGAAGTTTCTGCCTGGATCCCAACTCCTTGACATAACAGAACCATCTACCACTCAGCGCAGTCCCACAGCCTTTATGTCAGAGATGTAGCTGTCTCTTCAGACATTTTGGCAGGTAAGATGCTAGGGCTTGGCCAGGGTCCCCACCGCTTTTGGTGAGGTGACATGGAGGTTAGAAACTAGGACAAGCCACACATCTCACAAGGATCCCTCTACCCCTTAAGAAAAAACACCAAACGTGTACCACTACATGACAAGCTTAAAATCAGTAGATTTATGGGATGGCCAACTCTTAAGACAGACTCTCCATCACCCAGATTCTCCTTTGAAAATCCACACTCCACCCCCAGTCTTCAATTCATTCCAGACCTGGACACACGTGCGACGCCTGGAGTCGGTGGAGCGGCTGTTCTCTTATCTGTTTACCTGCTAATGCACGTCTCTGCTACTGGGGTTGTCAACGATGTCTGCAAATCACGTTTATTAGGGATAATGACGTTTTTACATTATTACCCAGCCCAGCAGTCAAAAAGAAAACAAGTCGGTATTTTTTTTCTGTGCATCTATTAAGGTGACAGGTGTCAGAGCACTTGTCCCATGAGATCCTGGTGAAAAGGCTCAGTGCTCCATCTGTCCTCTGGCCAAACAGCCGGGGCACCCAGGACCTCCTTCCAGAGATACTAAAGCAAGGGCAGATTTCTAGGCCTGTAAACGTCTCTTCCTTGACCACCAGGAAGAGAAGGTGGCAACCCAGCAGCTGGCCATTTGTGTAACCTTCAGGCAGGACCTCTAACCTAACTCTGCTGTGTGGAAAGCCACAGAGAAAGGCTGCCAAGACCCACTTAGACCCTGCAGCCTTAGAGGCTTCCACCAGCATGGGGAGAGTGAAGGGGGCTGTGTGACCCTAGAGGCTTGCCTGAGCTGTCACTTAGCTAAGTCTCGGACACTCCTAACTCTGTTGATGGGTGGAAAGCCGAGGGACTCTCTGGAACCACCAGGGATACTCTTTAGGTACCCTGCTCTCTTTCTTTAATTATTTTTAAAACTGTCAGATGCAACTTCAGCTTTATTGAAACAGCTTCTAATGGCCACCATTATCCTGACAAAGAAACTGCCCTTTGCCCCAGGGTGGCCAGCCAAATCTTACAGCTCTGACTATGCTACCTAGAAAGAAGCTTTGAAAGCAACTGCAGTTATAAAGTATCACTCAGCAGATGAAGGCACCGGCTGCCAGTCTGAAGCCCTGAGGAGTTTGATCCCTGGGACCCAAAGGATGGGAGGAGAAAACTGGCTCCCGCAGGTCGTCCTGCCTTCCGAGAATGGACTTGGTGGACTCTCTCTCTCTCAGGGGAATTAAAAAATTAACAGCAGATAAGCATCATCCTTACTTTGCTAAAAATAAAAACCAGTGTTCCTGTGCATTTCTGTGAGTTTGTAAGCTGCACGGCCCTTTGGAATTTAAATCCCACTAGGTATTTGTGAGCCATAAGCTTTCATCTACTGAATGTCTGTCTACAAGTCCTACGCACTTACTAGGGGCCAGACAAGCAGACATCTGGGCATCCTGGGCCTGAGGGTCTAGGCATTGCTTGCTCTGACCTAGGACAACTTACTTTAGTTTTCTTTACAGGCTTCTGCTCCATGGAGCACTTGCGAGGAAGAAACCTGCTCAGAGCTGTGTCTGATGCCTACCAAACATTCAAGTGTTGGAGACACAGCTGCTATTGCAGAAGTCAGCAGTAATGGGGACAAACAGGGGCACATAACTCAGAGTGGAAAGGGAGGAGGTTTGCTGGAGGGTTTTGTCGTTTGAGTTTCAAACAATAAGCAGGAGGAGTCAGCCAGCACCCAGGGCACTGTCAGGCCTGGGAAGGCTCAAGTTGTAGGTGTGGTCTCCTACGTAAGCCCACACCTTATGAGTCAGCTGACCTTTAGGGTGCCGGTTGGGATTGAACCCGAGGTGTCCCAAGGTGCCCTCAGCCGGGAGCAGCTCGCTGAGCCACGGGCAGCCCTATTGTGGGATTTCTTCTGCTTCTGCGGTCCTATTGCTTCAACAATGAGATGATTGTGCGACCATTACAAGAGGAGATAATCCTCGTGGGCACTGAGCCCACATTAGTGCAAAGGCCTAGCCTTGCCAGCACCGAGATTCCTGAGGTCACAGCTACGCTGCCAATTCTAGAGAGCCCTCCAGCACCACTTTTAAACCACCAGAGACACTGTCCTTAGTGGGATGACTCGATTTCCAGGCTGGAGTATACTGACCAGGTGCCGGGCAGGAGACATGCTGGCATGCACGGGGATTAGCCATCCAGAAAAGAAATCTGTGCAGGCCTTACCTGGCATGCAAGGACTATAAAAAGAAAAATTAAAAAAACAAAAACAAAAACAAAAACAGCCCATACCATGAAGTGGTAACTTCAGCTCAGCAAATGCCCCCTGTGTTTCTAGATCTCGGTCCCTAGGAGGGGCCCACACGGAAGATGCTCAGGCCTCTAGCATGGTAGGGATGAGACACAGAGCTTATTGATAAAAGCACGGAGGAAGAGTTTATAGAGAAGGAAAAGGACAATTACCGCGACAGGGCATACACATTTGCAGACCTCAATCAGGATTTGCTAGAGCTGTTGTTACACCTCCTTAGTCAACTTCAAGTCATCCCAGGGATGCTTTGTGCCAATGGCTGGAAGTAAACTTAGTACCCAGGGTAGGTGGCTGGGGAAATGCAGGCAGAGGCAGCCCAGTCGGAGAGCCTGTCTTTCAGAAAACAAGTTTTGTTATTTGAAGAGCCAGTGTCTCCGTGAAAATAAGCTTGTCTCAGTGGGACAGTTCCGTGGTGTTATTCCTTCTTAGCTGTCTGCCTCCTATAAACATCCTCTTGTCCCTTCCTAGGTCTCCCTGTCTCAGACTCCCCACAGGGACCATCAAAAAAAGTTCTGAGTCCTTGGAAAGAAAGAACATTCTAGAAACAGGACCTCCTACCCTATTGTTGCCTAGCACCCAGATAATAATCCCTAAACTAGGGTCAGTAACCAATCCTAGGTCTGTACTTTCGGACATGGCCCAATTATCCAGGACAGAGTTCTGGAACGGTCCTTATTAAGGAAAAGAAACGTAATACATAACCCAGCTTAAAAACCCAGGAAGCTCTAACACTCTGTCAAGTTCCTACGACTTTTTCTTTCCTCCATAATCCTTGGCCGAGTTCAAAGGTGAGCACTTTCCCAGAGGCTCATTAGGACTAACATTTATTTCATATATTTTGGAATTGCTTACTTGGAAGAAAACAACTTTTTTTATGAACCAAAAGGGGAGGGGACAGGAATGAGACAGGGTTTGGGAAAGAAGTGCTTCCTGGAAGGCGGGCAGACAGCTGTCCCCAGCAAAGGACTTCAGCATCAAATCACTGTTCCTCTCTCAACCCCGTGACTCCATCTGTCCTGCCTGCTATGTGGTGCCTGTGTGAAGGGCTGCTCTCATGTCAAGTGTGACATGACCTTGTGCCTTTACAGAAGGTGAAGTGGGCCCTGTCCTCACCAGGATTTCTGTGGTCTATAACAGAAAGAGTCAAAGCAACAAGCTGCCATCTGCTGATCTGAAGCTAGGGTGTCATGACCCACCCTATCCAACCAGGGCATCTGACTTCTCGAGAGATGAGCAGGAATTATCAGTGTCTGGGTGAGGCCAGAGAGCTTGCATACTTCCTCTGTCATTTATGTCTCATTTCTGGTCTGAACAAAAAAGTACCATATCCAAATGCATTGGCTGCCTGTGATGTTTTGCTGGGGGTGGTGCTGTAATATGCATGTGTGCGTGTGTGCGCTCTCATGTGTGTGTGTGTTTATGTGTGTGTGTGTGTGCATGTGTGTGTGCATGCATGTGTGTGCATGTATGTGTGTGTGCATGTGTGTGTGCATGCATGTGTGTGCATGTATGTGTGTGCTCGTGTGTGTGTGTGTGTGTGTGTGTGTGTGTGTGTGTGCGCGAGTGCGCACGTGTGTGCATGTGTTGGAGAGGTAGCATGGAAGCTGGTAAGTAGCTGAAGCCTCCCCCATCTTATCTCCCATCATGGCCTTTTCTTACTCTTCAAGACCTGTGTAAGCCTCCTGCTCACTCTCCCCAGTTCTCTAACAGATGACTTGAACTCCCTACCATCTGTTCCACTACTTTGGCCATTAGCATTATTCCCATGTTGCCTGGATCAGTCAATCTGCATGAGTCCTGAGGAACTACGGTTTGGTTATTATGAAGCAAATTCGAAGGGGTTGCTAAGTGTCCTCCAAATGTAGATGTAGGGAGGAAATGTCTATACTCCCCTCCCAAAGTTTAGGCACTGGAAGAATTCATAGAAAAATCTGGCTTGGGAAGCATAGTTCAAAGTTCTTCTCCTAGCCATGGGTATTGTGTGATTGGTATTACCTGTGTGCTGCCCTCTAGAGGCAGGGCTGAGAACACCACTTGCTGTTGGGGCTGAGCAGTGCAGAGCCCCAGGTTTCCCAGCCATTGGAAAGTGAATTCTACGTGTTAGATACATTGTTCTGGTAGAAGGAACAGTCAAGAATATATGGGAAACCAGTTTGGACCACATCATACTTTCAGTCTATACTCTTCTTACAAAATTTGGTCTAAGTCCCAAATAGGAGCCCCCCTCCCCCGCCCCCGAGATAGGAATCTGTTAGGAGTGAAACCGCCTTTGCCAAGACCTCTCCACCCTGGCCAAATGTTACCCAATTCTTGCACAACCACGAAGTCACATGGGTGCTCATCCCCAAGGCAGGTGATGCAGCCACTCCTTCCTGAACCCATTCATCACTCTGCACTCAGCCCTCACACTCCAGGAAGCCGGGACGCACCTGCACTGGAAACCGAAGGGAAAGGCATGGATGGCTCTTGCTTCCCCAGCTGCTCCCCATAGGAAGAAGTTGGTTCCCTAATGGTGGACGACAAAGATTCACCCAAATCCACCCCAGGCAGGAGACCGCTCTCTCTAGCGGGGGGGGGGGGGGGGGAGCCCCGGTACCTGGTACCTGGAGGAACTATCCCAGAACAGGATCACTTCTTGTCTTGACCATGCCTCAGGTCTCAGACATCCCAGATAGCAGCCATTTTAAAGCAAGTTGCCCCCTAGCAAGGAATAATCAGTTTCTCTTCAGGGAGATTATCTTTATCGGATTTAAATGATGTGCAGGGGGAAGCTTTCAGGACCCTTATACACCGGTGTTTCCACTGGAATGTTCATGTGTGGACAGCTACGGGTGGATGCAATGCTAACTTGCAGGAGACTGCATAGCCCAGTGGATGGGATAGACCAGTGGATGGGGTTCTGTACACCTTGGAAATACAGAGAAACTGGCGGGTAGAACTCATTCTTGGGCACCAGCCTGGTGCCATCAGTACCCAGACCACGGTTTTGCTGTGGACTGACAGAAAGGGTGGCTAGGCCAGACAGCTTGCCTCTACCAATCTGACTCGCTGGGCTCTGCTGAACCAAGAGGAAGGCAGCACAAAATGAATCATGCCTTCCTGCACCTACCTACAGGATATTCTTAAACAGAGGTTAGTAGGGCTTTTACCATAAAGGAAGCACACCCTCAGTGCCTCTCCCAGTCCCTTGGCCTCAAGCAAACACCCACGTAAGCAGAATTTTGGTTTATGTTCCTCCTCCCATCTCCAATGAATAGCAAAACAGCTTCCCTTCCTAAGGTAGTGACCTAAAAACCTCCAAAGGACATTAGTATTCTGATGTAACTCGGGAATGGTTTTCACATCCTTCATCTCTAAGATTCTGACCTAAGCATCTAGAACCAGTGGAGAACACTGAGTCCACGGTGTCTTAGGACACCTTCTGCGGCAGGCTTTTAATGTTAAGGAAGAAGGGGGCTCTTACAAAGGCCTGACTATAGAAAATCTTCCTGCTCCATCAGGAAAGTTCAGCCTACCCCAAACTATACCATTTCCTTCTCTTAACAGAGCTCCTGAACATACCTACTAAGGACCCTCTCTGCTCAATCCAACACTATAGCAAAGCCCTGTAGCCAAGCTACATGAGACAGAGTCATACCAGAGAAGGTCACGAGCCTGGATCCCACCCAACCCATTTGCAGAAACATTAACCACTTTTATGCTTCTGTATTCATGACATTTAACAAATCAAATTCTGCCCCTCTTGTGAAGTCTACTGCAGATTTCCATTTATATAGCAACTTTTAGTGCATGACTTTAAAAGCTGTTGTCATGGACAGATGGGTGTAGGTCAATGAATGAAACCTTGCTTACCTTGTGTGAGGCCTTCCATCTGATCACCAGCATTAAAACTACCTATCCTATAAAATCAAATGTGATACGGAAAACCCATGGCATCGGGGAGCTGCCCAAGGATGTCCAGTTTTCATTCTAAGCCCAGCCTTCTCTGCACAGGGTGTATCTGTGTTCCAGACTGTCTGCTTTGTCTGCAGCATCTATCTGCAGCCAGCTCTCCTCCTCAGCTGATGGCAGCGTGTCTTCTTAAATTGAATTTGCATTTAAGATAACATTTAATAAATATAGTGAATATTTACATGTAATATTTACTCTACACATGCCTTACTAAGTGATTAAAGAGAAACCTCCACCACTACCTCCACCACCACCACCACCTCTTTCACCACCACCACCACCACCACCACCTCCTCCTTCACCACCACCTCTACCACCACCACCACCTCTTTCACCACCACCATCACCACCATCACCACCACCACCATCACCACCACCACCTCCTCCTTCACCACCACCTCTACCACCACCACCTCCTCCTTCACCACCACCTCTACCACCACCACCACCTCTTTCACCACCACCATCACCACCATCACCACCACCACCATCACCACCATCACCACCACCTCCTCCTTCACCACCACCACCACCATCACCACCACCACCACCTCCTCCTTCACCACCACTTCCACCACCACCACCACCATCACCACCACCACTACCTCCTCCTTCACCACCACCTTCACCACCTCCACCACCACCACTACCATCACTACCACCACCAAGGTTTACCTTGCTTGCTTGGCCCTGCTCCTTTCATTCTGATCCCATGCTAAGGATCAAGCTCAGGGCCTTGTGTATGCTAAAAGGAGCACACCATTATTGGGCTACACCTCCTAATCCTGCCCTTGCTTTGAAACTGGTTATAAACAGTTATTGAGATGAGAAATCACCCCGTATACACAACAGTCACAGACTAAATATTTGTCATTGGTGGAAACGAGGAATGGGCATCGTGTGGGTTGGCAAAAACATCTGAAAGATGAAGGTGGGTCGTTTCTAAAGCCAGAAGAATCACAGCTATAGGTTAGGAGGCTCCTGATTCACAAAACACCCTGCTTGGGCCTCAGTTCCCTCCTTGTGGAAGACATGTAGTCAGCATCCTGGGAACAGAACAGGAACAGTAGCCACTACAATTTATAAATTTTCAATTTTTTTAAGATTTATTTTAATTATGTCTGTGAATGCGCATTTTGTTTTTAAGGACACAGAAAAGATGACTTCAAGAGCAAATGTGTTGTGTGAGTCCCAGGTGTTACCTCTCCTTCCCTCTTGATTATTCCTCCTGCCCTTGGGCTGAGTGTTTCTGCATATTTAGACATAGCTGCCTTTGGCATGTACTATGCCTACTTTTCTTAGTGAGTATTTATTGAGCACCATTTTAATATCTGTCATCATACTTAGTACCAAGTAATGGAATATTTGGAACGAGTTAAAAAGAAAAAAATATGAAAATGTACAATTAAACCAACCTAACAAACCTCTTTAGTAAAGTTTTCTGTCTTAAACTTTTTAAGTACCCAGGGTTGGCTGAGAACTGGACAAAGACTCCCGCTGAGATCTTTTTAGGCCTAGAACAATTGGGAGTGCCATAACCCTTACAAATCCAAGCTACAAACCACTTCTCTCCCAGACAGCCTAAAGCCTAGATCAAGTCTCATTTTGCTTTAGCTTCATGGCGGGGTTTGTTGGTACCGTCTCCGTTGTAGGGAAAGCTGTGAGCAGTGGTTTCCCGGCCACCTTTGTGCTGACTGTGATAGGTTAATCCCGTTCCCCTTGGAATGGCAGAAAGGAATGCTCCAGTACTGTTCTTCTGTTTCAGAGGAGATAGAAAAAGCAGGTGCTTTGGGAAACCTACCCATGTTCAAGTTCAAGTTGTCACCCATAGTGACTAAGGTGAAAGTCACTTGGTCTCTTTATGTATTGCTCCCCATTTTCTCAGCATTAGTGTAAAGCATTAAAAGTTCTCAGCGTGTGGACTGAGAACCAGCAATGTCTCCTGGGAACTTGCTAGAAAGGCAAACAACAACAAGCTCTGAGGAGATTCAGCACCCAAATGTTTTGGTGTGTGTGTGTGTGTGTGTGTGTGTGTGTGTATACACGTATGCTCACTCAGATGAGGGTGAGTATGCACATGGGCTCTGATCTTTCTCTGTAACACTTCCCTTTATTCTGTGAGACAGTATTTCTCACTAAATCTGCAGCTAGCCTTTTGGCTAGGCCAGTTGGCAGTGGATTCTCAGAGTCTACCTGTCTCTACCTTCCAACCCTAGGGTCACAGGCATACACCGCCATGCTTTCACACCATGTCTTAGTCACTAAGCCTTGTCCCCATCTAAACGTTTGAATTTAGATGACCCCTGTATGACTAAATATGTATTCCACTGTGCAAGTCTTTGGAAGGAAGCCATATGAACTTGTAAGTGTGACTTCCTTATAAGGACAGAGCTGGTTCCATCCACTATGAATGGCTACAGGTTGTTTCAGGTTCATAGCAGGTACACTGTAAGTTCTAAACATAGGCTGCCAACTTAACATCCTCAGGTGTGGAAGGGGGGGGGGGTGCTAGGACCTACCCGCCAGGCTAAACCAGGACGGCTTATCTAAAGCCAGCCCACAGCATGCTCGCTTTAGATAAAACTCATTCTGAGGGTTTTTAAGTCTCCGAGGCCTTCCATTTAAGACCATTTCATCTGCTTCACAATTATGAAGAAACCAGAAGCCTTGGGCACCGTTCAAAATGCGAACCAGTGTAATTGCTATGGAGGGCAGTAGAGATTAGATAGGCAATTATTATTTGACCCAGCATTTCATTTGAAGCTAACATACCCTAAAGAGCTAAAACGGGGGCTCAAGAAGATGTTTGTAAACCCTCTCCTCAACCTTCCTAATGCCGTGACCCTTTCATGCAGTTCCTCGTGTTGTGGTGACCTCAACCATAACATTATTTTCATTGCTACTTCATAACTGCAATTTTGCAACTGCTGTGAATTTTAACAAACATCATGCTTTATGATGGTCTTAGGTGACCCTTGTGACACCTGAAAGGCCAAGAATTGCTAACATAGAGAACTGTTCACAGCTGCAGAAGGAAGAAGCCACCAAAATGTCATTGACAATCAGTAGGTTAAGCATCATATAGAATCAAGCTTTAAGGCACATGAACTATAATTAATAATAATAATAATTAATATCATTACTATAATATAGGTAAAATTGCTAGGTTATAGAAATCAGTCACAACAGGATATTTTCTACCTTCATTTGTATGGGGTACTTTCAAATTGTCATATGTGGTTACCAGGGGCAGGTGTGGGTAGGACTTCTGTTTAAGGGAATGCAGAGTTTCAATGTGGGGTGAGGAGAGGCTACTTGAGGTGGACAGTAGTGATGGCAACATAGCGTGGTATAGTTATGTATGCTCACACATGACAACATAGCATGTTATGGTTATGTACACTCACACAATTAAAGATGGCTGAAGGCAGGAGAGGAAGCAGCTAATTGAGTGTTGTCTAGGATGCAGAAGCTCTACATTAATCCCCACACCACATTAGCTAGGCCTGATGACTCATGTCTATGACGCCAGCACCCTGGAGTTAGCAGCACAAGGATCAGAGGTTCAAGGTCATCCTCAGCCATATATAGAGCATGAGGCCAGCCTGGGCTACTTGAAACCCTGTGTCAACAAGCAAACCAGAAACAAAAATTAGCAAACAACCTCTCTCAGAACCCAAATAACCAAAACACAACAAACCACACGGGCTAAAAATGCCAGACCTCTCAGACACCATAACCCATGCCTCATTACCACTAAGGAAAGAGAAGAAAATGTAAATGTATTACAGTGGCCCTATGATAACCTCTCATACAAAGTAAATGTATTGAATAAAGACCCTGAGCTTCCTCCTGCCTAAACCTGGAAATCAGGACCAATGCCTTCTCTTAAGGCAGGTTCCTACTGTATTTTGGTTTGCCACGCTTCAGGTAGATCTCCTGTGAAAAGAGACACTGAGCCAAAACTGGAGACTTGGCTGGGACTCTCTGGCTTCACCCAGTGGCTTCAAAATCTCCATCTCCCTTCCATTAATGAAGGTTTGCTTCAACCTTTCCATTAGCCCACAAACCACTATTAAAAAAGCCATTTATCAAATTAACACGGAGTGCTGCTAAAGTCATCTGCAGGCTCCGTGCACTTTGCCACGTAGGAGTTACCATGCCAACAGCTGCCGCGCGTTCATTGTACAGACCTATCAATTTTAACAAAGTCCTGTTTCATAATTCTGACTGCAATTCAGGCTTCTCTTCCCTTCCTGCTTCCCAAAGGCACACGTGTGGCCAGAAACCCAGCAAAATCAGGTACTGACTGACCTAATAAAGCAATCTCAAAGGCTTTTTGCTGATTTAGTTTCTGACTTTGAAAAGAAGACAAAGATCATTAAGTCCTCTCTTTAATTCTTAGTCCCATCATTCCTCAGGAATACAGCATCAAGGAATTTGATGTAATAACAGTCTGGCCAGTAAATCTAGACTAGGGAGTGCAGGGTGAATACACTGAAGGAGAGACTGTAATTATGCAAATTATTCCAATAGATTGTTTGCAGGCAGCTATCATCAAAATAAGCTAAATCCTTGCTGTCTACTGGTGCCAAATTCTGTAGCAAGTCTTTTTTTTTTTTTTTTTTTTTTTTTTAAAGATTCTTGAGCTTTAAAACAAAAGTGTTCAAGCTGAGAGTTACTCTCTTGCTTTTTGACTTAAGTAAAAAGTTGAAGCCAAAGTTTAGAAAACATTTATAAGCAATTCCCAATGGGCAATATTAAGTCCAGTCTCAAAGAGAAACTTTTTGTGTGTGTGTGTGTGTGACATATGTTATATATTTATTTAACCAAGTATCTGATATTTACACACACACACACACACACACACACACACACACACACACACACTCACACACATGCTAGGCAGAGGATATGGCTCCTTGGTAGGTAGAACACTTTCCTGGTACTCTGTGAGACCCTGGGTGCTATCCCCAGTACCAATGTGGAGAATGGTTAATCCAACTTAGAGGAAAATGAAAGAAAGCAGGCAAATGCTGTAGACACTAAGACCCAACACAGGAGCACACCGTGCGTTGTCTACTGTAGACTCGTCAACTTTCAGCATGTGGCCTGCAAACTCTCATGGTCACCCTTTAAAGAGTAGTTTTCGGAGGTAAGTCAGAAACTACAGCATGGTTTGGTTTTATTTTCAATAATCAAATTGGAAGCAGGTCCAAATATCACCATGGATGTTTCCAAGTTCTCATACCACGCTAACAACACTGGGCAAGGAAAGGTCACTTCCTTAAAGATACGGACAGTGTTACACATTTCCAGGAGGGTGGAAGCCAAGTAGAATTTAAATGGAGCTTCTTTGAAATCTTGGGCATGGGGAAGCCACCAAAGTAAAACTTGTTCTACCAGCTCTTGGGTCCCTTGCTTAACGTGCACAGGCCCTGCTGAGATGAGAGATCATTTTCACTCCCCAGAGTGAGACCAGGCTTAGCCCCAGAGCTGCCATGGAAGCGGCTCCCTCCTGTGTAATCATGGGAATTATTCTAAGCCTACAGAAAGGCTTACGCAGGCAGCTAACCTTTTATTTTGCAGGTATTTCTGGGACTCCAGAGAACACTGGTCAGAACTTCACGGGAAGCATCGCTTTTCAGGTTTAAAAACTATTGTTGGGCTGGCTACCACTGGCTTTTGGAGCCTGGACATGAATGCCAGTCTCATGAAGATGCATCACCAGGTGAAACTTAACAAAGCTAATATTGCTGATAGCCCATAGTTGTGCCCCCACATTCCTGATGTAGAAGCTAAATTCACTGTGTTAACAGAACTTATCTGCAGTGATAGACTTTTTTTTTTTTTTTACTTTAGGCTTCTTCTACAATGACTTTATGGGAATAATTCATATATTTTATGATCAGGAGAAAACAATTTAACTACTTTAACAATTTTTCAGAAGAGATGATTCATGTATATACGAAGAGAGGTGGTGTGCGTATGAGTAAGCGAGTGTACGTATCTAGTCTGCAATGTTCCCCAACTCCCTTCCTGTTAACAGCTTCCATCAAACCGTTTGAGGGGCTCTGCCACCAGGACCCCGAGCACCCACAAGTATCACCCATCCTCCCTTCGAACCCTACCGTCCGTCCAGCAGAGCCAGTGAGCTGCCCCCGCACTGGGGCCAGCCATTCAAGAGGCAAGGAAATATTATGCAAGAACACAGGAAGTCAGAGGAGACAGGATTCTGGGCAGGCCTGGCAAGGAGTCTGTGTGAACTCCAGCGAACAAGCGGACTTTGCTCAGCAGGGCTAAAGCCAGCAGAGAGCCTTCCCAAGGCGGCAGAGCAGAGCCGTCCACATCATGTCTCTGGCCAGTGGGTGGCCATCCAGAACTTGATGTACCTGATAGAAGGCAGATAAACGAGTCCCAATATTTCTGCTTTTTTGGCCCAAGTTCAAGGTGACTCCCCAACACTCTTGCACTGTGACTCACCTCTGTCCTACAGCATGATCACACACCACCCCCACACCCCGTGCAGCATGACTTCATTCAACAATTTAAGGCCTCATTGGCTTTCTAGCTGACTTCTCCCTCGATGCCTCAGGTTGAAGGGCCATACTTTCAGGCTTCATGTGTTTGTATGCCGGGACCACAGTGCCGATGTGCCCTCCTTTGTGGCAGTTTATATCTGTGCAGCCTTGTCCAAACTGCAGGGCATAGAACAGTTGCCCAAGACGTGAAAACGCAGGTCCAGAGGCAGTGTCTGACCCTGTCCAGTGATGGAGTCAGAGTACCAGCTTCCTGATCTTGACACTCTCACTCCAGAAGCCTGCCTCGTGGGAGATGTAGACATGGCCTCCTTTCGGGAACTTTCTACCATACCACCGATCATACCTCAGCTGACTTGAGGGCAGCTGTTAGTCCTGCTCTACTGGCAGCCGTGGACTGGACCAGGCCCAACAGCAACCCCTGATGGAATGGAATCTTTCTGGAGAGGAAGGGTCACACAGAGATGGAAAGACATCCTCCAGCCCCCAACAATAACTCCAACTTCCTACTGCCCTTTCCCGAGTCAGCATCTGCAAACAGGAGGCCAGACCACTGGAAATCCCCTTCAGAGTGGAGCTAGCACCTCGAGAGCTTTGAGGGTGTCTCATCTGGTCCCCATCAGCTGGTTCGTTTTGGAGGTGGTAAGGCCAGAGATGGTCATCTAACCAGCTAATGCTTACCTCTTCTCAGAAAATTCACTAAGCACAGCACACGCTACAGAAGGTCCACACTTCAACGTGAGTGGGAGTACCGGGGTGGGACACAGTCGGGGCTGTGGAGCTAGGACCCTCACCCCAACCACATGGAGACAGAACCGGCAGAGTAAGGCAGTACCCACCCTGCTTCTGCTCCCGGCCTGACGTTTCTAATTGTGGTAAGAACAGCAGTGGCCATCCCCTGGGACTCGGCTGTTCATTCCCAGACGATACCAGCACACAATGGCCCTTACTTCTCTGGGGTAAACATTGCCAAATACGACAAACAATAACTCCGCCACAACAGAGAACTCCGGGGCCAAGAGACGCGCATGGGTCTTTGCAAATAGTGCGCGTTCAGGTAGGTGCTGCCAATCCCTGGCATAGTCATTACGCTCTAGCGTCTCAACTACCGCATCCATGTGCTAAAAATGACAATAACTTGGCGTTTACATCAAGACCAAGTATACCAGCGTTCATGTCACCCAGGCCGTGGGAAACAGCATGGGCTACACAGCAAGACCCTACCTCCGAAAACAAAAACAAATCAGCTTTAGGACAACGGTAAACTGTGCCAGTGAAAGCCCCAGCAATGTCCGAGCAATTAGTTCACTGGGCGAGCATGAAAAAACACCGAGATGCGCAGGCTCTGTCCTAAAGGCTGAGCCCCGAGGTGCTTGTGCAGCCGGCACCTTCAGTTTCGCCCTGGTAGGGGAGGGTTCGGCAGACAAAAGTAAACATGTAAATTACATGTGGGAATGTTTCGAAGAGAAATAGAACAGGGTTAGAGGCCAAGGGAAGGCCTTCAAGAAAGGCTTCCCCGAGGAGGTGATATTTAAGCTGAGACCGAAGGCTTGAAGTCTGCTGGCCAGTCTCCCGGGTGTGGCTAAAGGAAGAGCAAGCTCAGAGGTATGCAGTTCAGACTCGTCACAGTTGCAGACGGTTCTGTTCTGAGGCCAGAGCTGAGCGACCTGTCAAATGTCGTGGTCAGTGGAGAGCACAGCCAGGCCTCTGCATTCCAGGAGACCAAGGTCTCTTTTAGGTGTCACCTGTTTCTAGGTTTGTCATTGACTCTCTTTGGCATAAAATAACGCAACAAGGTAGAGGAAAGCGGTTACGGCACGCACATCCTTGGTTCGGTGTGCTACAGGAAGGGATTGTCATCCCTAACATAAATGCTGGTCTGTGCCCTCTCCTTCTCCACAGGTGAGGGGAAACAACCGAGCAGGAGAAGGGTGTGTGATCTGGTACTTATAAGGACTTTCTTCAGATTTACTGTCTTGGGGTATAGACTCAATGCCAAGATTGGCAAGGACCCACAGGTCCCAGAGCCCAGGTAGAGGGACCCACCCGTAGGAGGAGCCAGTCTGCAGGAGGTTCACTTTAAGAGGTAATAACATGCCTAATGAGTATATTGCTTTGCTCATTAATGACAATGCCTTCGAGGTTTGCACTTTATACTTTTCAAAGTTCTTTCCATTAAGATAAAGCTCACAAAGTGAGCGTTTAAATATACATTTAAAACACGTGGTCTTGCTGAGACATTGCCTGGCTTTAATCCCCGAGTCGTATTCAGAGAGAGCAGCACATACGTCTAGCACCCAAGGGAGACACAGAGAGGCAAAATCTCCATCCTGGGTCACACAAACCAGAGAGCAAACGAGAGCAGTCTTCCAGATGGGTGCTGGGAGCCAAACTCTTGAAAGCAGCGCTGAACTTCATGGGAAGGACTGCTTTGTCAGGGACACAGAACAAGAGCGGGTGGCCCTGACAGCATTTGGAATCTGACAAAACCAAAGTGAAGAAACACAGAAAGCTTGTGGTCATTCTGGCGCTGTTCACGGGTGAAAGCTTGTCACTCCCCAAAATAAACAAGGGTCCCAGAGACCCAACTCCAGGAGAATTAAGGTGACATCACCATCTTTGTACCCATATGAAAATTAAAAGGTACCCATTGATTTTGATAAAAGAAGAGATGGCTTGGAGTGGAGAGTTCAGTCACTCAGAGTCCCCCATAGCCTGGAGCGGCGAGAAATCACAAACCACACTAGCTTGAGTTATGCCCAGGCCCAGGCCCCTCACTGACCAAGGCCCGGCAGAACTTGCTATGAGTTCAAGAGAAGCAAAGGTGGGCTTTTTTGTTTGTTTGTATTGTTTTTATTGTTGTTGTTGTTTTAAGGACTTTTGACTTTGGAAAAGAAAACGGACACAGAGGCTGGTGGGATGGCTTAGCAGTTACTACTCTTGCGGAGGGTCCAGGCCCAGTTTGAAGCAACCACGCCCAATGACTCACAGCCACTTGTAATTCTAGCTCCAGGAGATACAGCCCCCTCTTCTGGCCTCTGCAGGTACCTGCACACATGGGTCACACATTGATGTGCATACACATACATCTTTTTAAACATTAAAAAAAAAAAACCCACACTTATAAAAGAAAACGGACGCACAGACAGGGAGTCATCCACTCACAGGCTGCCTGGTGTTGTCACAGGTGAACTTGGCTAAGGCTGTGGAAATGTAGATGCTACACTCACATTTATAGCATGGAAAGATCTGAGTTTTCTTAGAGCTCCCCTGAGGTCTCAGTCCCTGCATAAGGACCAGTCTGCATTGTGCTACAAAGCTCCACTGTCTCCTGTCCCTATCTGGTTCTGACAGAGTGACAAAGGCCCTCTGGCTCCCGAAGGCTCTTCCCTGGGTTAACCTGAGCCAAAGACTGATCTAACCAACCCGACCTGCCAGGACCAAGTGGTTTCTTCATTCTACAGCCACTGGGGGCAGAGCTAACGGTTGAGTCGTCACAGTTGTCATTGGACGGTTCCATTTGAACAGTAAACCATTTAGGAGCTGTTACCTCCATTGAAGTACTACTGGGCAGGGTAAACTAATGAACTAGGACCCGTTCCTGGCCTCCGCTGTCCCTGGCTGGGATCTTTGACCAACTCAGGGCCCACAATGTTTAGCTGTGACCTTAGAACTTTTAAATCCCCTCCCCCAGGGAAAGGGTTACACCTGCTTGTGGAGAGGAAAGGGCTCTGACTGTCCTACCCAGGTGACTCCGAAGGATGATTCTTTTTTTGCCCCAGTCTTTTGGTATGGTCAGTCACAGAATGTCAGATCTGGGTCTTAAGGAGAAGGTCACAGAACAGCTTGGCCAGAGTGTGCTGAGCAGGGTGTGGATAACGAGCTACCAGTAAAGACTAAAGATTTGACTCAGCCTTGGCTGTCTGGCTCCCTCCACACCCCAGGTGCTGAAAGGATGTCTTAGCCTTCTCTAAGGAGAAATGGCTAGAATAGATATGACAAATGGCCTGAGGCTTTGCCCTCTAAGTGAGAACATGGGAAGGAAGGACAAGGCCATTCTAGGGTAACAGCAAGCTGTCCCCCTTCAGGCTCCCATTCTGAACTCTAGCACCTATCACCCCCAAGTGTACAAGCAACGAAGAAATGTGCACCTGACTGAATGGTAGCCGCTTTCCTAAGGTCTATGGGTACAGCGCTTTGAGGTCATTGTTACGGAGGCCACCAGGGCACGCTCTGAATAGCTACCAATCTTCCCAAGAGGTAGGCCAAAGATGCCATCAGACCGACTTGAAGAGGGCCTGTCCCCAGACTCCCCAGCCCAGGAGCACTCACCAGTCCTGGGCTTCACACTCTGCTTTCTACCGCCTTGGGCTCGACCCTGCCTCGTCCATCCCCACTACAGCCTGCACAAACCCAAATCCCAATCTTCAAGACGGAAGTCTTCCGCATTGCTCTTCTCTCACAGCTCGTCTGCAGCCCTGTCCTTCAGACCGCCCAGAGCCCTCCTCCCATCCATCCTCTTCTCCTGGCTCCATGCTTTATCTGCACTGGGTTTCACTCCACAAGACGGCGACATCCTAAAGACGCAGCTAGGATACTTATCAGTGCCACACGCTGCCCACCACACTGGTTTAAACACGCCATCTGAAGAGACCAGAGTCATCAAAGTCCTTGTTGTGACCTTTCTGTGTAGCACAGTCTCCACATTAGTTATTAGGATAACCTTTAAGTGTGTACACTCAAGGCCAGCATCATCACAAACCTCTTCTAACTCGCACGGTGGTTATCAGATAAGGATGGGGTGAGCTGATCTGACGCAAGGTTTCTCAGCCTGTTTCCATCTCTCTCAACTAAGGTCTCCATATTCCTGAATTCCATCTACTAACAACAGAACACCTAGGATGGAGACAGAAAGCAAGCTTTAAACTTATTATGCAAAGTTAAAAATCCAGACATGATCAGATTAATAAATACAGGATTCCACCATGCACTGCTGATGGAAGGAGGCTCTCCAGGGAAGGCCCTCTCTGAGAACATTAGCATAACTTTCCCACCTGGCAATTTGTTAACTCTGGAGTTAACTGGGAAATTTACCTAGATCACTATGCATTCTTGATGTAAAGTATCAGCATGCTACCTGCCTGACCCTTGCATTTGATAGCAAATAATGATCACCTGGTCCATGCCTTGCCCTCCATTTTCCTTTCTTGTTCTTTCCAAACAGAAGAAATGAGGCTGGAGAGATGGCTCAGTGGTTAAGAACACTGACTGTTCTTCCAGAGGTCCTGAGTTCAATTCCCAGCAACCACATGGTGGCTCACAACCATCTGTAATGAGATCTGATGCCCTCTTCTGGTGTGTCTGAAGACAGCTACAGTGTACTCATACGTGAAATAAATAAATCTACAAAAACCAGAAACAGGCGAAGGGAAGTTATGTGGATGGAGACAGCTGAGCCCAAGAAAGTGGGACATCAACAACCCTGCTCTGTATTTATTTTTTTAATTGGCTGTGATTTCAGAGAGAAATGAAAAGGATCAGCGTTCTACCGGCCACATTAGAAAATCGGACATCCCTGTTCTCAAGCCACGTGCAACCTTCTGGAAAGTCAAGAACAAATAAAATGTCATTAGGCAACAAGGAAATATAAAATAGCAAATGGAGGGGGAAGTATCAGGGTGGAAATACGATGTGATTCTGTTAAAAGCTTAGGCTCGTGGTAGAAAAAGTGTGAGCCATTTGTGTAGACAGAGGGAAAAAGCATCCAAGCATGGGCTAACCCAAAGAACCAGGGATGAGTGCCACCTGTGAGGCAGAGGAACCAGCTAGTGAAGACTCAGGAGTGACAGTGAGTGGAACAGGTGGGAGAGCTAAAGGTGAGGGGTCCTCATTTCCAGCAAAGCCACCTGCCTCATAGCTTCCCTTTGGGAAGGACCTAGACTGAGTATTCAGCTAATCCTTGGGGGATCTTCAGAGTCCACATAGAAACCCCTGGCCACAAGGAAAATTTTGCTGTGCTCCCAGGACAACTTGAAGGCCTGAAACAGGGCAGTGCTGGCAGCATGTAAATGTCTCCTGAGAGCCGAGGAAAACCATATTGGTGCCAGGGTCTGGTAACTGGTTCCCACAGACCGGCAGATGACTCCAGCTTGGGGCCACAGTGCACTAGAATTCTCTCTGACTCCTTGACCACCACACGAGGGCCTTCACCAAGGGTGAGGCATAGTGACCGAGCCAAGAAAGTAAGTAGCAGTAAGAAAGCCAGAAAGAGAAACTGAGAGGACCTTGGCTTCTGTGCCACACCCGCCATTAATTCCCTTAAGTCCTGGGTATAGAATAAAAGATTTCTGCTACACGGGGATATAGTTACAATTGTAGACACTTTCTTGTCACCAGTGAAATGTGACCTTCATATTTTCCTTATCTTAATATCTAGGTAAACACTTGTTGTGCAAGTGTACAAATAAAGGTTCTAAAGGTGAAAGGCAGTGTGTTTGGTAAACCATGCTGCTCTAAGCCTGGGACAAGAAAGCCTTTTGGCTCTGTACAGGCTTTCTCGATCCCTTTACCCTAGACACCAAAATTAGCTCTATCGACCTCAGCCAGTGCTGGAGCAAAGGCTGCCATTCTAAAATAGCATCTGGGAACTGTCGGACACACCAGAGAAACACAGGGTGCAGTGGCTCACAGAAGCAAACCAAGAAAGCCACTTCATTGGGCTGATTAAAAAATAAAACTAGATACATAAAAAATAAGCATTATCAGGACTTCTGGAACTCAGAGAATCGCCCACATGACTTATTTTATATATCTTGATTTATTCTATTAAGTTTTTCTGTTTTCATTCAGAAGGCACTGTGCGGGTGTCACAGTTTCATAAAATATTATAGTGGTCACAGGGTCATAAAAGTATCTTTGCAATGGCTAGGCTTCAACCCCGAGTTTTACTTTATAAACATGCGCGGCCTTATTACTGCTCTAAAGCTGGTAGTTGAGAATTGATTTTTAAAACTTTGTTTTGAAAAGTAGGTGTAATTTGTTATTACTACATGGAATTCATAAGCAAAACCAAGTAACTCTGTGTGTGTGTGTGTGTGTGTGTGTGTGTGTGTGTGTGTGTGTGCTTAAAGGCACTCTTTTCCTGCAACCACGTATGACGTATTTTCCAGAACAATCTTTCTTAACACTCCAAAGTGCTCCAGAAACAGGAAGTCATAAAGGTAGGAAGGAGAGCTGTAAATATTTGCTGTAATTACTCATTAGTAATGAGGAGTTAGTGCTACAGTTTGAGTTGCTCCTTTGAGTTCCTTGGCTATGACCCCTCCCAACAAAACAACACAACACAAGACCAGGAGCCCGACGTGGTGTTCCAGGCCCAGCCTGGAACACGCAGATTCACTTCTAGGTTTGACCTCAGATAAACTGGTTCGGTTCTTTCTGCAGCTCCATTTCCCAAATGGAAGATGCTAACATACTGCCTTCTTTTCCCATCCCCCCACAGGAGGTAGGCAGTCAGGACAAACCTTAGGCAGTGATGAGAGGCTGAGAGTTTTCGGTCACGAGTAAAGTATGTGTGTTTGTTAACGGTGATATGCTGTCAAAAGACACAGACCCCTTCATGGCTAGACGTATAGTGGTTTAAATTATTACCAGTCCCAAACCATATACTATAGGTGATGTATTTTTAAGGGCTTATAAACCATCCTTAACTTTCTTAGATGGAACCTATGTATCCTCTTATTCTGAGCAAAATACTGACTTCCCAGTTAGAGGCCGACTAGCTGTGCACTTCCAACCAAAGGGAGACCAAGAGAGGCCACTGACACTACTCATTAGCATCTAAAATTGCCAGCGGCTGTGGCCCTGGCATTTGGGAGTAGCCAATATAGCAGTGTGGGTCAACCTCTAGAATATCATGGTCAATAGGGCAGCACAGTATATCTGTGTGTGTATCTACATGTTTGGTTTCATAGTCTAACCAGATGAAAAACATGAATCATCTGATTCTTACCTATGACATTTAATTCTTTTTTTTTTAATCAGAAGTTGTCACTAGCATGGTGCCTGCAATGAGCCACTGGGGAGTATAGGAAAGTCCTAAAGGACTATTTCCATGAGTGCTCTTCAGTGCAGAGTCATCATACAGGCACGCGCGCGCGCGCGCGCGCACACACACACACACACACACTTCCATGTGTTTGTTTTACTTATCACAAGCCATTCATTCTGAAATCTCTATCTGTATGAGAAAGTATCTGCTTCCTAGGATCTGTCATGCCAACTACTGATAACTTTAAAGGACCTGTGCTTTCTGGTAGGCAACATTATACCACGGAAGCCTGGAGGATGGACTGGTGGCCTCCAGAAACAGCCCGAGGCTATAAGCAAACCAGTATTTCTTGAGCTATTAGGGGAAAGAAGGGCCACTCAGAAGTACATAACTCTCTGACCATGGCTACGCTTAATCTCTGGTTCTGGGGATCTCAAAGGACCTCTAGATTTCTCTCAGTCTAAGACTTGGCAGATCAGTTTTGTCTTTCAGTAACGGGACCAGAAAAATGTTAGCAAATCACACACAGACTCTACTTGAAAACTGCAAGTGTTGCTAGCTTTGTATATCCAGACATGCCCCTCCCTGTTTCCCTCCCTCCCCACACCTTACAACTGTTTCAGGGCAATCAAGGTTTGTGGCAAGGAAAGTCCAGAAGATCTCAAGGTTCTTAGTACATGGCCTGGGGTGCTCACATGAGAAAGGGCTCTATGAAAATATGACCACGACAATCATAACTACTTTTTATCCCCCCATCCATCCTTCCTGTGCTTGCAATTTCAAAAGATCAAAGGAGCCAGAGGAAGTCCTGTACATCTTGATTTGTAGACGGTTCTTCAGAAGCCACGGAAGAAGAGCTCCTAACAGGTCCCTCTGCACAATGGAGTCCGAAGACTGAACAGGGCTTGAAGTCTTGCCATCAACAAAGGGTGGGAAGAAGGCTTTGACCTTCTAGGGGCATAGAGAACTATCTCCTGTTCTAGCTGAGGAAATATCCTTGAGTTTCAGGAAAGGCTTTGGGTCTTCAGTTCCTGCCTGTGTGTGAGGTTTGGTACAAGGGACAAGTCACGAGAAAAGTCATTATAATAATTATAAACACAGCAACAAAAGAAGTTATCATTTATAGAGTGCTTACCTCATTCAGACATGGTATTAAATGCTTTATAGGCCTCTTAGGTAAGACCAGGAAGCATGGAACAGTGGGTGAGAGTGTACACTTTGGAGACAGGATGCCCAGGTTGACTCTCAGCTCTTTCCTACTGCCTGTGAGGATGGGCAGACCCTTGCTGCACCCGAGTTCCCATCGGTGAACTGGGGATAATAACAGGGCTTATCTCACAGGGTTGTTACAAAGATTAACAACGTTAATCCTTAAAGTTCTGAGGACCAGGCTGGCACAGGAAAGCTGGGTGCTCAGCTTTCTGTCTTGTTCTCCTGCCTACATAGCTCATTCTCCTAAGAAAACGTCCATTTCTGGGGTTCAAAAGAATTTCCAGATAGCAGGGGGTAAATGGAAAATGTGAGTGTAAATTTCTTTTTATAGGCACTCCCTAAGACAAGACAAGACATTGAAATGTAGGAACAGAGAGCCTGTAGCCTTGAACTCAGGGAGGACAGTTCTTGGCTGCTAGACAGAGAAGCAGGAAGAAGGCATTGCTTCTTCGAGATCACACCACCTTTGAAGCCACCAGGGGCTGAACAAAGGCTAGGAGGTGGAACTCAGTGGAAGAGAATGCTTTCCCAGCCTGTACAAAGCTCTGGATTTGCTCTTCACGAAGAGGAGAGATTGAGATTATGCTAAAACAAAACAAAACCCCAAAAGAACAAAACAGACACTCCACAGAATTTTAGAGATTGAATATTAACTACCCCGGAAGACCATTTACAAAGCTCAGGGAAAAGAGCCCACCCTCCACCGCCGCCCTTCCTTCTCGGCCTTCGTGGAGTCAGTCAAGGCCACTGTTGACCCCAGTGGGAACAGAAACCTCCAGTTGTCACTGTGGAGGCCTGCAAGTGACCTCCCTAAAAATTCTTCACCCAGAGCAAGTGTGTACATCAAGCAGTTAAACTTGATAGTCCTTTTTCGCACGTGTATCAAAGTTCATGGTGGGGAACATCATGAAGCCTCCATGGTTTTGTGTACACCATCCCGAAGTCCTAACTTCTACCACCAACTGTCTCTGGGATCCAGTTTATGCTGGTGTCAAGCATCTACCCTTTATCATCTCGGGGACACTGAGCCAGCCTCCTCACTTACACCAGTGCATTTCAATAACGGTGTATAGTTACCACGTGAAATGCCGCTCACAGTTTCTTTAGCTTCAGATATTTGAACCCTACAAAAGAAAACTCCCATGAGTGGCTGGCACCTGAGGCTTCTTGTGTGGTCCCCCACCCCCAGTCAGACCAAGCAATTGAAAAGTACTGAACGGATTCCCCATTTCTTAGTTTGGGGCGTTGTCTTTCCAGACTAGGAGTACTGGTTACTGTCCTGGTTAGTATCTCGGCTGAGTATTATCAAGAGACTTGCGGCTCTGGAGTGAGCAGTAAAGAATAGGAAGGCCCTGGGAGTGACACGGGAAAAGCTTGTGCCACAAAACTCTCCTTCGGACCCAAAACTAAGGAAAGATCCATCCAGATAAAAATGGAAGAGGAAGCTACAATAGTGACATAGGACAGAATCATTTTTGCTTTGCTGTTGCTGATTTTAAAGCAAGTAAATGCTGCATAGAAAATATTTCCTCAAAAATGGAAGAGCCTCAATCTTGAGGGAGGTAATTCCAAACACAGCAGGCCAAAGTCCTAAGCATTAAAAATTACCTACTTGGTTCCTTCTGTGTCTAAAGGTTTAACAACATTGCTAGAACACTGGGCATGCCCATGGAAACACACACATACACAGAGGCAGAGAAACAGTGGCAGAGAGGCAGATTTACAATGTAAACAAAGTAGACTGTTTTCAGCTCATGGCTTTCATCCCTGTGAAAACGCCTAATCATGCCAGGCAATAGCCTAGTGGCTGTGGAATGTTCTCTACTTCACAGAGCATCTTGCTACATCCAGGAACTGAGGAAGGTCCTTGCATTGGGTTTGCTTCATACCAAGAGTAGTAGGGTTTGTTGCTTTGTTGTTGTTGTTGTTGTTGTTTTCTAACTGAAATAAAGGAAAGGTACTCAACCAATGGATTCAGATTCCCCAATGTTTGTAGCTCCCAAGAGCAGCGACACTGGCTGGTGGACATCATTCCTGCCTCGGAACAAGGCTCTTGCAATTCTCTAGGAAAGTAAACAAACCTCTGTTTCAAAGGTTCAGGGGTCTGCTGGAGGGGGTGATGGTGGTGGAGGTGATGGTGGTGGTGGAGGTGGAGGGGGTGATGATGGTGGAGGTGGTGGAGGAGGTGGAGGTGGTGAGGGTGGAGGTGGAGGAGGTGGTGGTAGAAGTGATTGATGGTGGTGGTGGTGGTGGTGGTGATCTGCACTAATTCTTTGGAAATTCTCACAGGCCAGGCATGTCAGGGCTGGGGGGCTCTGATGGCCACATGCTAATTGACTGTAATGAGCCAACTTTCTGATTCTCATTAGCACTCGGAGTCATTTTACCTTCCTTGGGCCTTATCTAGAAAGAGGCAATCTGTCTCTGGCTCCCATGCTTGTTTATAAAATAGTCTTAAAGCCCCACAATAAAACTGAAAACAAACAAACAAACAAACAAAATCCAAAAACAACCAAAAAAAATCTGATGTCACCACATTAAAAAAAAAAAAACAAACAAAACTAAGAAAGCCATCTGAAGACAGTTTAGACACAGGGCTGATAGTATCATACCCTGCTTCTCCACTGGGGTAGATTTTGGGTAATTCTACGAAACTGTTGTCAAGTGCTGAAGAAACACCAACTAGAAGATAAGCTTCCTTCGAAGCCTATCCAGCCTCGTCTCCCTCTGCTTGCAAAACTGACAGACTTAGGGTTTATTTTAACAGAGGAACAATTCACTCCGCCACAGAGAAGCCAGCCACAGTTAGGAAACTTGAAGGTCCAGGTATCTCCAATTCCTTGTTCCTCTCTGCCCTGGCACCAAGTACCAGAAGCACTCCTGAAGGATGTTTGGACCAGAGTCTGACTTTGGGCCTGGACTTGGATTTTTGGCCATCCAAAGACCCCACTTCCATTTATCTTAATTGCTCTGCTCTATAGATCCCCAGCTGAGAGCATCCACATTTAGCTCTTCCTAGAATCTGGAATCCTGCTGTGTTGATGAGAACTCAGCTTCACCAAAACTCAAGCCAGCTCACGGTGCTCCCCAGTCTGCTAACCAGCCACCAATGAAAAGTTCTGCTGCTAACTATTATAAATGAATATATCCACCCACACAGCGTAGTTTGGGACTAAAACAAGCCTTCTGGCTTCTCGAGGGGCTGTGTCCAGAAGGAACAATACACATGTTCAGTTATGCTCTGGAGAAGAAACAGCCCTTGAAACACTAGTGGGTGGTATCACCAATCTGGGAACCCTTGCTGCTCACATTGATTTCCTGAAGCGCTCTGGGAGGCTTTGGGCCACCATTTAAGGGACATCGACTTTCAATGCCCTGCTTCACAATTTTTAACTACTTGTTGATGCTGCAAGAGAACCAGCCAACTCAACCAGAGTTTCAAAATCATTATCCTGACAGGCATCGGTCGGCTGACACTCATAGGACTCTGGACAACGTACACACTGTTTGCCCAGTTTTTTGGTAACACACGCGTGTGAACACACACACACACACACACACACACACACACACACACACACACACACCCTTCAGGCCCCGCTACCACTGGAGCACTGCACTACAGGCAGCAGATTCCTAGGAGGTTCATAGTCTGTGTTACACTGGTTTTCTTAAAGTGGCTGCTGTTGTTGATAATTTGTAGTGTCATTACACAACGTTTTTCGCGGCTCCAACTATACTCTCTGCCACAGCCTGTGCAAAGAGACGCTGTAAGCCCTGTATGAGAAAGCTTTCCCCACTGTCCCCTGGTTTTCCCAAGGATTGATAGACCTAAGAGCAAGATGACTCTTCACACTGATTACTGTCAGGCCTCATCTCGGGCAAATGCGACAGTGACCCATAGGCACCGCAGTAAGAAAACGTTCAGTAAGTTCCCCTGGCTGCTCTCTGCTGTCCAGCTGTTTTGATTGTTTGCGATTACACTCTGGTTTTACAGCTTCAACTGGAATGTTAAGTCTTTTCTCTTGCTTCTCTTCTCTACCCTCAAAGGACACAGAACCTCGGGGCTGTTTGGTGGGCGATAATGGGGAATGTAGACCTGGACTCAATACCTTCCCCCTCTAGGGATCCTCCAGCGCAGGGCGCGGGCGCCAGGCCAGGACGGGTGCTATTCGCTGGAGTTTATCAACTCCTTATCGGTGCCCTGAGGTGGGAGAAGCCGCTTTCGACTGTAGGATACACAGTTCCTGGCTCATGTCCCTAAGTGGAAGTCCAAACAAAAAAGCCAGTCTGCTCGAGGCTGAGTCTTCACCGCCTGTCCTTTCCAGCCTGGCCGCGGATCTCCCGCAGCTCGCGCCACTCAGCGGTCACGCGTTCGATTCCGGACACGCCAGCTAAGTCGCCGCGGATCGCGATGCTGGAAGCTCTAGCCCACGGCAGCACCGATTGAAAACTGAGCAAAGTGCCAGGCGACCAGCTATAAACTTTTGCAGGAGGCGAGGATGTACTCAAGTCTGTGTGGACGCATGGTGCGCTCTCACCTCGCTCCGAGAGAGCTGGGTGTCATGTCACCAGATCCGGGGCAGTTTGGAGGAGGCTCGAGGGCAGCGCGAACTGTCCCGAGTTGCCTCTCACACAGTGGCGAAAGATTCGTTTTAGCGGCTGCCCTTCTCTGACTTAAGAATCTCGGAGCGGCCGGGTGTCACCGTCCTCCCTCTGAACACTACGACACCTGCCCCCGCAGGGCAATTCAGGTCACTCGCTCCCCACTCTCTGCCGAAGTATAGGTGGAGGGTAAGGTTAAGGGGGTTGAACAAATTTGGGTGCCGACTGGAACAGGACCCTTGGCCGTGTTCTCGTGCCCCCGGGTTGTAGTTGCGCTTTGCCCTCTATCCCTTGCTAGTTTGGGGCGCAAAGGCCGCATAGGAGCGCGCTTGGAAAGACCTGGAGGGTCTTAGGAAAAGAAAGGCGTGTCTGCTGCTCCAGCGCGAAAACCCTGAGAGTCCAGGGCATCATCCCAGAAACACTCCAAACCCCTGGCTGGGGAAGCTTGGTGCTCTAGGGACGACCGACTTTGGCAGACGCCGCGGAAGCACCCCTGACCTCCAGGGCCACCTCTCCGCGTCTCAAGGTCTCGGATCTATCTGGTTTGCAGCTCTTCTGCGAAGTCGCAGCTCCGTGTCCCTAAAGGCAGCACCTTCTCGGCTACTCAAAACCCCCAAGAGCGGTCCTCCCGCCTCCGAGACCTTTCTCACCACTCTAGCAACTACCCGGGTCGCGCCCGCCAACGCGCAGTTCGGCCAATGCCTGGGACCAAGTCGGTCGCCAGCTCCGACGCCCGCTTACCTTTTCTTCTCCTTGTCAGCTGTCATTGTCGCCGTGGCCCTCCGAGACCCGGAGCACCTGGGTTCCTTAACCCCGTAGGGGCTGCAGCCGCTCTCTCTGCTGTGGCCCTCCGCAGCTCTCTTTCGCTCAGGCAGGTGTGAAAGGTCGTTAGTGCTCACAGGTCCGACAGTCCCGCACAATCAGGTGGAAGTTTGCGGACGGCAGGCTAGGTGCGGAGGAGGAGGGAGGAGAGGGGTGACGGGGAGGAACCTGCAGGAGGAGGCGGGGCCGGGGAAAGGAGTGGGAGGAGGTTGTAAGACGCCGAGAGAGAAGCGACAAGGGACCTGAAGTTCCGTTTATCCCAGAACAGGAGTCACTTTTCTGGGATCTGACAAAACAAAACCAACCAACCAACCAACAAACAAACAAAAAGCCCGTGGCTCGAAGAGAGCAAGTTGGAAAAAGAAAATCCGGGGGAAGGCGAGTGCGGCCGCTGAGATGACCATACAGTCTCAGGACACTGCCGAGGATTGTACGGCCGCCTCAGGAGAGCTGGAGCGGAGCGCTGCGGACTCCGGAGCTGTGCACCAGCCGCTCTCGAATGTCCGGCCTCCTCGGCTACCAGCCCACTTTAAAAACTCGGACGGCCCACCCGCGGGAGGGCGCGAGGAGTGCGGGAGTGGGACAGCGGGCCGGGGGCGGGGCCTGGGCGGGGCGCTAGGCTAGCTCCGCCCCCGTCCGCTGGCTGCCTGCCCCAGCTTCCCACCGCGTCCCGGCCAATAGGGAGGCGCGGCCACAGCCTCTGCCCTAACCCGGTCCCGCCCCTTTCTCTCGGGCAGCGCTCCTCCGGCGCCCGCCTGCCCTTCCTCCTCCTTCCGCAGGTCAGCGACTTGTTTTTGAGGTCGCCGGTGGCGAGTAACTATATGGGACTCCGAATGGAGGCGCAGTTAGCGCAGGGCTGAGTTTGGCGGGGATCCGCTACCCAAGTTCGGAGTATGCCTTGGCGCCAGCGTCCTTTAAGCCTCACTTTCCCCCTAAGAACCAGGGCAGGAGCGCTGGGTCGGAGGTCGCGCGCGCAGCTAGGGCGTGCACCCAGCCACCCACCCCCGCTTCCGGGTGTACTAGGCGTCCCTAAACCAGCCATGAGACTCCCTTCTGCGGGCGGGGATAATTCCCAGGACCCCGACCACAAGGATGCCTGTCTGCCTTGGAGGTGCGCCCTTTTTAGCGAAACTAACCTTGACTTCCGAATCCGGAGAGGCAGAAAGATGTGAGAGAAACTGGGACAAAAATGATCTAGGGCTGCTCCTGCCCGTGTCTTCCTCAACCGATTTATGGGTTGTTTTGAGGTGCTTGTGGTAGGCTGTTCGGTTTAAATGCATGCCTGAGAGGAGTGTCTTCGAGCCCCCGCAGGCCTCTGCCCGCTCCCAATACCCCAGCACCACCGTGGGCTCCCCAGCAGTTCAGGAGTGTGATCTTGGGGTGTGTTGATAGCTTATTCCCAAGTCACCGGATCTGCCCTTCTGGGGTTCCATGAAGTCTCCTCTCCCACAGGCAGGCAGAGAGCTCTTTGGCCTTTTCTACCTGTGAGATGCCTATTCCTGCGCTGGTCTTAGACACTTTCCCATTTTCTACCTTGGTGACCCGTAGGAAAAATCTCCAGACAGAAGAAGACAGCCACTGATTTTTGAAGGCCAGGGAGAGAGCCAATGGGCTCCATAGTTGTGAATTGTAGAGAAGGCACGGTTTCTCAAATTGGGCTGCCCTGGGACAGCACACAGTCTGTGCTTCCCGCATTATTTCTGCTCCCAAACGTCCTAGTAAGATTATAACCAGAGACGGTGTGTGTGTGCACGCCTGTGTGTGTGTGTGTGTGTGTGTGTGTGTTGGGGTGGGGGGTGGATCTTAAGTTTGTTTAGGCACCAAGAAGGTGGGTACTTTTTGAAAGTCTTGGGAAAGTATCTTAGGGAATGGGCTGGGTGACCCATTTGTCTTAATGAGAAATTCAAATTGGTAGACATAGTTATAATAAAGTAAGAGCATATTTTATTTGCTTTATTTTACATACTCTCTTGAGACTGGAATGGAGGGAGAGGGGAAAAGACCAGACCATAAAGAACCTCAAGCATTTTGGCAGCTTCAAGGCTTCAAATACTTTTCCACCAGAGCTGCTGAATCCTGAGCTTTACCTTTGACCCGAAGGGAGCATTTCAATTGGCTTGAGGTTATGAAATTCGTTTGAGAGAAAGGTAAGGGCCCTGGATTCTATCCCTAGTTACCAGTCACTTTTAAAGTAAGGGTTCTGGCCAGATTTAGTGGCCCACACCCTTAATCCCAGCATTCCATAGGCTGAGGCAGGCAGATGTCGGAGTTTGAGGCCTGAGGGAAAACAATTTTGCATAACATCAAGACTGGAGATGCTTAACAGATCCAAGTCCGGACTGCAGCAGATGTCCAGGCACGGAAATCAGCATCTGAATGTACAGAATTCAAGACCATCCCCCAGCACTGGCCAGCCTGGGGTACAAAATCAGCTCCTAGTCCTCCAGGGTGATACAGGGAAACCCTGTCTGGGACGGAGGGAGGTGTAAAAGGCCACTCAAGAACACTTCAAGTTTCCCTATGCTAGTTGCTTGCCCTCTTTCTAACCTATAGATTAAGTGTGCCTATAAGATTCCCAGGAGGACTAGGCACAGCCTTGCATAGAGCAGAGCCAGGTGGTCTAAAGACCTCTTAAGATGCCTTCCAGGGTTCGGTCAACAGTCTTTGTAAGGAGCTGAGAGTGTAAGCCAGACATAGGATTCTTTGAAGTTTTTGGCATCCATGGAAAACTAAAGCGGGGGGGGGGGGTGAGGCTCTAAATAAAGATGGTAGGGTTCTGGGAGGAAGCCCTGGAGCCTAGCTTTACAGGAGTGTCTCGAGAAGCATCACCCTTAGGCCCACAGAGCAGCAGATGGCATCCTGCAGTAAAGCTCCCAAGATGCTTAGGGGGTGGGGGATGGGGACACAGATCACTTATCTTTTAGAAAGTCTCCTCACCAGTGTCTTGGTTCCCTGGGGCACTGCTTGGAGTCCAGGGCTATGTTATCAAAGCAGTATTTGCTAGTTATTTTAGTAAGAGATGATACTGGCCAGACAGTGCTGGCCCACATCTTTAATCCCAGAACCTGAGGGACAGGCCAGCCTAATCTACAGAGTGGGTTTTTGACCAGCAAGTACTTCACAGTGATACCCTGTCTCAAAAACCAAAACAAAAAGGGGGTGAGCTTGGGACTTTAGTCCCCCTCCCGTCTTTGTAGTGCATCCCATTAGAAGGATGAACTATTGGTAAGGCGTTAACCTCTAGACCTACAGAAAGCTGGCACTTGGGATGCAACAGAAAGGCGGAGAGTGGTGAGTCAGTCCTCACCGGGGTAACAAGCATGGCCCAGGCAATGACTTGTAATCAGGTTGGAGTGAGTAGGACTCAGCACAGAGAGCATGGAAGTGTTTGATGCTTTGGTGTTTGGCAAACTTTTTATTCTTGTCATAATGGGATCAAGCAGAGGCAAGAGAGGACTCCTAGAACTCAGAAACTGAAGGAGACACTAAAAGTCATTTAAAAAGCATGCTCTTGCTACTGGTCTATGAATGTTCCGTCTCATGTAACACCCCTCTGGTCTCTGACCAGTTACTTAGTTTGGGACTGTCAGGAACATGGGAAGTAGCAGAGAGGAAAGGCTATCTGGGAGAAGACATTGCTCCTCCTTTCTGAGTCACCCCCAAGAGTTCATATGCATTATCAGCTTGACTGGATTTAGAATCACTTTGGAAATAAAACACTGGGCTTGTCCTGAGGGATCCCAGATTAAATGAAAAGGAGGAAGTGAGCCGAACACCTGTGTTCATCTCTCTGCTTCCTCACTGCAGATGGATACAATGTCCCAAGCTACTTCCTGGTTCAATTGCCCTGTCTAGATCAGGTGGATACAATGTAATAAGCTGTTACTTGGTACTCCCACCACACTATCCCCAGCATGATGGCCTCTGCCCTCAAACTGTGTCCAAGTAAACCCATCTCGTCTTAAGTTGTTTTGGCCACTTGTTACAATAACAAGAAAAGGCACCCCCCCACACACACACACACACTCCTTCATTCCAAATGAAGCCAACCATTCTGTAACTATACAACCTTTACTCTCTAACCCTGAACTCTGGTACCAGAAAATCGTACTCCTGTGTTTGGCTCCTGGCCAATAATATCCTGAGGTCATTTCATAGACACATGCTGTATAGATGCTATTAAACATCATAACTTTTGGCTTATATATTTAAGATTTGTTATATTTCTAAAGAGGGTTTGTGATTTTTAGGAAAGGGTCAAACAGTTTTTTTCTACTGGACTATAGGACTCCTGATAGAGCCATTTGGTTACAATCAATCCCACTCATCCTTCACATGTGGATTGCCAATGATTTAGAAGCTAGTGGCTTTTGTTGCTGGATCTAGGTATGAGGTTGCAGCAGTGAGGTTTGTACACATTTGTCCCCGTGTCATTTAGCCTATGAAGAAGTCATTGATCCACAGCCACTCTGCTGAGCTACTCCATGAAAAACACAATGCGTCAGTGAGGTCCCTTCCCTCCTGGAGGACCCCGCCCATTTGCACAACACTACCTGTGTTAGATTATGAGCCCACATTTGCGCACCAAAACCTTGAAATCAGTCGACAGCTTTTAAGCGATAATGATTCTCCTAATAGTTTTAAAATTGGTAAATGTATATATTGTATCCATTAGTTCTTCTTCTTTTTTTTTTTTAATCAACTTGTTACAGGCTAATCACTTGAGAAGAGGGAAGCTCCACTGAGAAAATGTTCCCATCAGAGTCCCCCTTTGGCAAGTCTGTAGGGGCATTTTCTTAATTAGATTATGGAAGGGCCCAGCCCCCTGTGGGCGGTGTCATCCCTGAGCAGGTGGTCCTTGGTTATATAAAACAGATGGGTAATCCATGGGAAGCAAGCCAGTAAACTGCATTCTAGACTGGTCTCTGCTCTATTTCCTGCCTCTAGGTTCCTCCTGCCCTGATTGAACTCTTGCCTTGATTTTCCACAGTGAAAGTCTGTGAGCTGGCTAATGTCTAATCCAAATAAACCCTTTCCTCCCAAGTTGCTTTTGGTCATGGTGTTTATCACAGGATTAGAAAGCAAAGGAGGACATTGATGAATGTGCTTCTAAGACTTTCTTAAATATGAAAGTTGAGCACAGAGTCATTCTCTGAGTCTCTGAACAATAGCTACGTAAGAATTTGGTGGTGGAGAGTGGGTGGGGAGAGAGTGAAAAGCAGACAAAGCTGAATCCCAGCCGGGTTGCCTCCTAGGACCTAGGAAAGGACAGCCCAGACTGTCCAGGCAGCAGGCTAGTGGGTGTGACATCGGAGGTGACAAAGTAACAGCTGTGTGAGAGGACAGGCCACTAGGAAAGAAGTGCTAGCCCCACCTTGGAAAAAGCATGAGCAGAAATGAAACTGTTCTTGTCACTAAGAATGATGACGCTGGGGCCCAACTATCCCAGCCCTGGAGCCTAGATTACCAAGAATGGTGCAGGGTAGAATTAGAATGCACCCCAGCCAGCAGGAGTAGCCTTGACCTATATCAAAATATTAAAATGGGCTTCTTTCGGTCTCTGATGAAATGGAGGTCCCAAACAACAATGGGTCTCACTGCCCCCATTTCCAAAATATGGAATACAAGAAAGCTTTTGAGAATAGTTTTGTGTGTCTTCCCAAGCCACCATCCACCTTGAGGAGCCTGAGATTTCCCACAGGAAAACTCACAACCAGATGCAGTTGTCAGCATCATGGTCCAAGCAAAGGAGAAAACTCACTGTTCTCTCCAAGGCTAGTTTCTGGGACACTGGGAGACCACAGAGAGCTCATGGATATTCCTACAGCTCACGAATGCAGGGGATGCAGAAAGTGCAGAAGAAATGGCTAGAGCCATATCTGGAAGTGACTTCATGGGAGCCTTGCTTCATACATGCTCTTAAGTGAGACTTCAGTGACACAACAGAGGAAATAAAGCCAGACAGAGGGAGAAGTGGAATTTTAGGCAGCCTCGGTAAAGGCCTCATCCAACTCCCTAGGGCAGTGGTTCTCAGCCTTCCTGACACTGTGGCTCTTCAATATACCTTGTCATGTCCCAGTGATGCCAACCATAAAGTTATTTACACTGCTGCTTCAAAACTGTTATAAATTGTAATGTCAATAACTGATATGTGACCCCTATGAAAAGGGTCATTCAACCCTCTAAAGGCGGAGGATTGCCGCTTTAGAAAGCTGCTCTGAAGCTGGGTTGGTCCAACAGAGTTGTCCCATGGCAGGGGACGTCATTAGTGATGGATCTGAAGTGTGTGATCTTTGGGAACACCATCTGGGTAAGTGGGTGGATGGGTTGGGATGTCTTTTGTTCTGGAGATGTCAGAGCATCGATGGAGCATGACTTTCTGGACCAGATATGGAATCCACAAGATGAATTTCAGCTGGAATATAATGAGTGGCTGTCTACACGAATACACTCCAGAAGTCCTCAGAAGGAAAGGGCAAACGTGTCACTGGTGTGAAGAACCTGAGGGACGATCACTAGGGCCAGCTGAAGGAGAGGCTCCTCTGGAACCACGAGAATTCCAGCTGGAAGGGAAAAGTTGGGTGACTTCAAGGGTAGCTCATGGTCATCAGAGAGAGAGGCACCTGCTGTGGCCAGAGAAAGCCAGAGAGAAATCGTCCCTATGCTCCAAAGGGACGGGTTGGGGGAAGAAAGCCCTCCTGGCTCCTCCTCTCTCCGACCTCAGAGAAGCCAGGGCAGACTGAAGATGGAGATGAAGGATGGTTATCTATGCTGGCACCCTCCATGTCATAAGACGAGCATGTGATAAATAACAAACTTACCAAGGAGCCAGGGCGTCTGCATCACCACGGGCATGGAAACTGAGTCTCCTGAGGCTTAGGTGTCTGAGGACAAGGGCAGCCACTGAAGCACACACCACAGACTCCTAAAATCGCGTGCACATGCATGCTCACCCACACACATGCACCTCTGCAGGTGCCGCACAGGAAATGGGCTCCCCCACAAACGGAGTACATACCTCTGACTTTGTCCTTTGACGAAAACCAGGGACAAAATGCCGAGAATGTGTCTGTACATACTTGAGATTTTAAACCCTGAGGGTTTCTTCTTTGTCTGCTCAGAGGGTTGAGGTTCTGGTACAGGAACCCTGGGGGTCCAAAGCCAGCTGAGCCCAATGTGCCCAGTGTCCTGTCCCAGGGTGAGAAAAGTGAGGCATGAATGTTCCAGAGCCTTTAGGTAACAGGCGCGCTCTGTGTGAGTGCTGACTTTACAGCAGAGCAGATCAGCTTCATTATTACTTCTAATACGGTCGAATTGAAGTGGCTCCTGCTCAGACAGTCATTAATGGAGGGAGGATGCTTTCTGGCCTAAAACATGCTAGAGGCAACACTCTAAGCACACAACTGCAGGACAGACAGCCCAGAGTTTGTTGTGTATCTATGTATTACAGAGAGATATTCATGCTCTGAACAATGACAGCCATAACTACAGAAGTACAGGGGAAGCTCATAGACGATCAGAGCTAATTTTACCTACTAAGAATACACAGCTCGTTTAAAAACTAATCGGATGATGGTGCCGACTGGACACAGGATTCCTACTTTTCCCTTCAAATTCTGTTGAGGCATTATCATGTCTGATTGCATTTGTGTGAACCTTTGCTTAATTAATTTTTCTCATGTGTTTTTTTTTTTCTTTTTTGCACCCCAGCCCCTAAGTGTTCAGCCCATGCTCACCACTGTGGCTGACACTAATCTAGCCATACCGTTTGAACCTCACGGTTCACTATTGGAGATGGTTGTGTAGACAGTTTAAAAGCCTGCTTTCTGAGAGCTCAGGATGGAAAATGCTGGTTAGACATAGGAGAGGGCCAGAGAAGCCAGGGGAAGCCTTTAGAAAAGGTGACAGGTAACCAGGAGTTTCCTAGTGAGGGAAGCAGAAGAAGAGCATCCTGGGTAGAGGATGCCACCTGAGTCTTTTCTTTCAGACTCAAAGCCAAGCAGCAGAAGCAAGCCAAACCTTTGGCAGAGTTATGATTATTGTCCTTCCCGATCTCTGGCTTTTACTGGTCGGGACGTTCAGGCCGGTGGCTACCAGAGCCTATAGTGAAGTGTTGGTCACACTTAGGCTAACTATGATTTGGACGTGACTGTCGCCTTTCAGATCTGACACTTTAGCTTTCTCACCCGGGTCTGCTCCTGATAATTTAGTGACCACAATGACACCTAAGAGCAGCCGAGTAGGAGCATTTCTTTGACAGGGAGCAGTGTGCAGCTGTCCCCGAGCCCTGCGGCTCCTTGCTCAGTCAGCCAGGAACTCAACTCCATGTCCTGTGAGAGGAAAGTCTGTCTCTCTTGTTCAGCAGCTTTCACGAACCCATTCCTGTTCTTCCCTCCCCCGCCCCGCATTTTGCACATCGGACATTCACACCAGTGGGAGGTTCGAGTGAGTTCTAGACCCTCTGAGGGCCAAGCGCTCTGAGTACAGCGCCAGCTTCTGTCACTGAGCAAGCACACATGCACTGGGGCTTGAGGCACTTGGCTATATTGTGTAAGGGTGTGAAGTGGGTCAAAGGCAAATCCAAGTATCTCCAAAGTCCCACTCAAGAGACTATGGGCAGGGATGGCAAGGGATGCTCAAGGGTGGGGAGAGGAGACATGGGGTGGGGGGTCCTGGAACCCTCTACGTTTTTATTAAATGTCTCACCCGGGGTACACACACCCTGACCTGCCCTCTCTATGAATTTCTTTCCCCCACTCCTTTTTCCTCTTTATTCTCTTTCCTTCTTCCGCCTTCCCAGTGGATATCGGTTTTATCTCCAGAAGTTTCTAGTGAGTTTAAAGGTGTCAGTAAGCACACACGGTTTACAACCTTGCTAATCACATAGATAAGGAAGCATTGTCCAGGGCCTTTCCCCCATGGGAGACAGCAGAGTTCACCAGGCTTCTGTGCAGGCTTCTGGGTGGGAGAGACACCTACATATTGTGTTCTCAGCCGGCTTTTGTGGTCTTAAGTCCCTCAGGTTGGTACAGATGACATGACTCCTGGTGGCACCAGGGTAGACATGGAGTCGAGGCTGCTAGAGAAATGTGCAAGAGAAGGAGCTGGGAGGGAAAGTTCCCTCTCCCTATTGTTCCCAAATCACTGCTTCTGCTAAACCGAAGGAAGTCAGTCCAACTTGCAGAGTGCGGAGGAAGAAACGGCCAGGGCTGGAAAGAGGAAAAGTATGAAAGCTTAAACTGGGCAGATTCAGGTCTGGGAAGGTCAAGGTGCTGAGTGCTGTGCTGGCCTGGGAGCCACAAGCACCTTACACTCCCATCTTCCTCCTTTACCAAATGTCCATGGAGTTTGGAGCTAGAAGCCCGAAGCCCAAGTTCTGCCTCCACTTCGGATTCAAGTTTTCACAACCATATTCAAGTCTCAGTTCCTCACCTAGAGGAAACATTCTATTTCACAGACTAAGAGACAACATCATAGGCAACAGCCCAAAGGCACGTTAAAGTCTAGCACCAGTGTGCCATGACACCCCTCTGTCCTGCTGGTTTTATGCCACCTTGCTTTTTTGAGACAGAATCTTTTATCCTGTCCTGGTCTCAAATTCATGACAATCCTCCTGGTTCTTCTTTCTTTCTTCACCAGGTGGGATCACACATTAAACACCCACAAGTTTTCAAAGGCAGAGTCTGAAGAAGACCAAGAACTCTGAACTCTGAGAAGAAACTGAGGAAGCTGGTGTCCTATTCCAAAGTCACACAGTTCAATAGATGTAAAGACTGAGTTACTGGGCTGGGCGTGGCCTTGAACACCTTTAATCCACTTGGGAGGTAGAGGTAGATGGTTAGTTTGAGTTCCAGGCCAGCGAAGGCTACATAGTGATTTTCAGGCTCACAAAGGCTACATAATAAAACCCTGTCTGAAAACAAAGAAACCAAAACCCAAAACAAATAAATAAACAAAAACAAAATCTTAGTCTGGGGCCCGGGCGTGTGTGGTTTAGTTGGGAGAGCGCTGGCTTACAATCCATGAGGCCTTTGGTGCAGTGTCTAACACAGCTGGACCCCTGGAGAGGTGAGACACACTAGTGACCTTAACTCAGAGACATGGAGGCAGGAGGACCCACAGTGCAAAGCTATAAAGCTGTTTGACTGTTTCAAGGCCAATCTGGGATACAAGAAACCATTACTCAGAAAAATAAACCCCAAACTTAGTTTTTTAAAAAGGTAATTTACTATCAGTTTTTATTAAGGATTTTGTAAAAAATGAGAAGGGCCTCTCTCCCTGCTCTTTCATGGTAAGCCTCTGGTTATATTTTTAAGGCAGGGTGACCTACCTGACAGGAATGACAGGTTTTTCTGCTATCACTCTGTTACCCCAGTTGAAGCGTCACAGCCACCCCACCATGAGAGGGCGCTGTGCAGTTCCCCACTCTCCTCCCTCCCACCCTCCTGTGCTTTGCTCTTTGCTGCCAGGGCCTCTCCTTGCCTGGGGGAAAAAAACCTCTTCTACCGGCTCAAATGTTTTCTCCCAGGCCCGAGCCGATCCCAGTGACTTTCCAAGATCAGCTTGAGAGAAGAAATGGACGAGGATTTGTGGCTTCAGCCTGAATCACCTGGACAGATCTGATCCTCATACTAGCTGTGTTGAGCATATCCAGTGACCCTGGATTCCACTTCTACCAAGCTTCAGTGGGATCAAGAGGCAGCAGAGGAAGAGGTCAGGCCATGTGGCTTCCATGGGGTGGTGGCTGAACCAATGGTACCATCTATATGCCCCCTGTGCCCTTGGACCTACCCCCTCAGTCTTTGGCGCCACCTCTTCCTTCTGTGACCATCATTGCTTTACATTTGGGCAGACATGACGGGGTCTCTCTCCCTCTCGAGAATTACTCTTATAGATCTCTTATAGATGCATGCCTCCCTCATTCTACAGGATCTCATAAACACACACACACACACACACACACACACACGGGCCTTCATTATTTGCTGGCTGATTGCTGCTTTGTCGCCTGATGGTTAGAGTGGTAAATCAGTCCCTAGAGTGGAGTTTGTTTTCAATTTTCCCTGGCCTGAGAGGTTCCCAGAATGAGGAGAACACTGGCCTTCATAAAAAAGAGTTACAGAGGTGTGCCAGACACTTTAGAAAGATAATCCCGAAGACTGGGGACCATCTTAGAATTAAAGCGATTTGGGCTGACTCCACCAACTTCTCTTGATACCAGTTGCTTGGTCTGCCAAACGAAGATGCAACTGCCCATCTCACAAGGATACTCTGAGAGTCTGCAGTGACTTGGCTCAAAAGTAAACTGCAACCTACCTGAAGCATACTCTTCTGGCGTCTCGCTTTTTAAATTTTACTTTATTGCAATGCCTCGCTCACACAGGGCAGGTTTTTATCAGAGCCCAACATCTTGTATATGTAGATATATGTATATGTGTTTAAACAAAAATCTCTTTACTGCGCTCTGGCCTGCGGGGGTTGGGCACAGGTGTTGTTGCTGGAGAAACACTAAGTGCTGTGACCTTGCTTGACATGCCACAGGCTTTATTTCTCAATCCCCCCCACAACTGAAATAGTTGTCTTGCAGTGTAAACAATAGCACAAGTATGTTTAAGCACTTCCTGAGGGGTTTCTGATGTCCCCATAACCCAGACCACCCCATCCTGTCCTCCACTAATTGTTCCCAAAATGAGAGGCAGTGGGGTAGTTTGAAGCAAATCCCTGGTGTCAGACACGGCCCTTGTTTCTTGTTCTAGGGGTGGGTGGCCTCCATGGTGAGGGAAGAGAGGAAATTATTTTCATTTCTTCAGTGAGGTCATTGATGACCGATGACACCCTTCCCAAGAGGAGAAGAACCTGGCTGGCCTTGGGGTCCCATGGCTGAGTTAGGCCTCATCACCCAAATCAGCTAAACAACCACAGTACAAGTGATGTCCTAGAAGCTGCAATGTTCACAGTGGAAATTAACTCACACTGTCTTCCAGATACCAGTTAGCCAATTGGATCAGCGAGTGTAGTTCCTGGAGGGGGGGCAGATAAACACCGCCTTTGCTCTTATATGGCCTTTTGTTCTGCAAAAGTAACTTTTTAAACCTTCTATCACGATCTATTCTCGATCCCCACCGAGCCTCTATGATATAAACAGTATAGACATTTCCAATGGCCATTTACAGCTAGATAACCGCACGGATAGATTAGACTAAATGGCTGACGTATCTGAGCATCTCAGATCACAAAGCACACTGAGGAATCCAGGACGCGTATCTCCAGGAGCATTGTTTTCTTCTGTTTGCTTCTCTCTTGTCAGTGCCACAGGCCATTCTCCACAGCGTGGCCAGAGTCGTCAGAGTCTCATGACCTCCTATGAGTGTGTGACACTTAGCTCACTGCACCCAGTGGCTTCCCGCTGGAGATAGCCGTGGTCTCGGAGCTCCCTGGCCCAGCCACCCGCTCCTCTCCTATCTTCTCCATACCAATCCTCTCCTCGGCCTGCCTTGCCCAGGCTGCCCTTTCCCTACTCCTTCAGCCTCTTCTGGTTCCTCCAGCCTGAGGCCAGTCTCTGCCGCTGTCGGTTTTTCTTTCTGAAAGCGTTTATTTGCTGAACGTTAGCTGCCTGTCTCTGACCAACAGCCCCTCGTGGTCAGGGAGATCGTTTTTTTTTGTTCATGCTGAATTCCCAGGGTCTAGGATAGGACCGGCAAAGAGAAGGACCCAGAAGTAGCTCTTTGAGTAAATGGAATATTGCGCTGTGTTGATCAGAGTAAAGGAGACAAAGTACTGGAATCAGCCTAACCTAAAGCAGAGATCTGGGACAAAGGGGCTGTCAGCAGCAGGAAGCGCTCTGCCTAACGTGAATTGGATGGGCTCCGTGAGAGATTTCACAGTGTTACTGTGTCAACCCCTCCCTTTCCAATCTAAAGCTGCTCGCCACTAACTCAGCATCACCATAGCTTAGGTTGTCCTTTTTGACTTGAACACTGTACTTAACCATCTCCTTAACTTGAATCTGAATGACCAACCCCTAAGTACAGTTCCCTTTTCTCAGGGGACCAATCACCGGCCCAGGAGTCATCAGACCCAATTCATTGCACATCTGCCCGATCTAGCCCTCACCAGGGGGCCTCAGTTCCTACAGTGGGAACTGACGTGGACTGCTGTCAAAATCAAGACTGGGGATTATAAAAAGGCTTTATAAATAACCTCACTTCTTGGGATAAAATTATAACTAATAAATGGTATAGTTTATTTCCTGCTTGTTGGTTCTTTGACCCCTTGTCTTGCCATCGTTTAGATCAACTAAGTATTAGTTAATATTTAGTTTCTGTATTCACTTATTATTAAAGCTCTGTTTGCTCTTGAATCAATATGTGTGTGTTTTTAATTTAATATTTATCTTGAATTTCCACACAAGAGCCTAAAATAGGGATTAGAGAAGTGGTCGGGTGGACAGGAGTGTTTGCTACACAAACTTGAAGAGCCATGTAAAACACTGGGTGAAACCATGTGTGTACATACACGCCTGTAACCCCAAGGTTGGGGGTGGTGGAGACAGAAAATGGTATGGGACTTACTGACAATCACACTAGCCCTGGCTACATGAGAGACCATGTCACTAAGATAAGGAGGAGCAGGATAGAACAGGACACACAATGCCCTTCTCTGGCTCCATGCTCACACAGGTAAGAGTACATGCATACATGTGCAAATGCCACACGTACAAATGAACCTAAGTGATATAATTCCCATTAACTGTTCCAGTCCTTCAGTCTACTGGCACCAATGTGCCTGACATGCCTTCGATGAGTATAAACCCCACTATTATTTTTGTTAGAAAATGGTCTTTTAAAGTTATTAGTCTAAAATATAACACTTTAAAAATATCATATATATTTTAAATTTAATTTTTTATTTGCTTATTATTGTGGGGCATTATATGAGGAGTATGTGTGCAGAAACGTGTTCACCATGTGTACAGGTCAGAGGTCAGCTTTCAGAAGTCAGTTTTTTCCTTACACCGTGGGACCTGGAAATCGAACTCAGGTGATTAGACCTGTATGGTGAGCTTTTTTTTTCCTCACTGAGCCATTTTGCTGGCCCATTCCTTTTTTTTCTGTAAGTCAAGTTTCCATTGACTTTTTGGTCAAGTTTCCCTTCATCTCTGTGGCCTCTGCAGCCTCCTGAAGTTGTCATCCTTGCCTACAATAAATCTGTCCCTTCTACCTGGTTTAAACTCCCTAGAGCCTGATCCAGAGAGAGCCATGAGAGAGAAGACAGGAGACAACTAATCTCTCTTCTTCTTCTTCCTCCTCCTTCTGCTCCTGTGTCTCCAGCCTCTCTGACCCTAGAAAGTAAGGGACAAGGGACTTCAGAGAGGTCAAGAGGCTTCAAGACTCATCAGAAGGAAGACTTTGTGTACCCGGTCAAAGGAGACCAGCAGTCTGATCTCTGTCTCTCTGCCTCTGTGTCTCTGTCTCTGTGTCTGTGTCTCTGTCTCTCTTTCTCTCTCAGTCAGCAGGGATGAGTAGAACTTTGGGTAGGAATAAATGTGATTGGGTAAGAAAAGATGACCAAAGAAATCTGTAGAGACCGGCCTACAGATGGGCTGCCTCTGAGACCATTTCTAATGCAGAGCATTGGGAATCTGCATAGAGGGCCAACCAAGGCTTGCGCTACCCAGTGCACCACAGATTTGGAAAGGTTTCAGGCACGCAGCTGAAGCCTCTGAAGGGTCACAGGAGGGAAAGGGTGTGAGAAACTCAGTCCTGAACCTTGAGGCAATGATCAGAAAGATTCACATCTGGCCACACAGCAGATGGCTTCCTGGCTCTTCAGTCCACAGCGTGCTGGAACATCTCCTTCTTTATGAGTTGACCCAAGGCCTCTGACAGTTGACTCTTAGTGGTCCTTCCAAACACACTCAGTTTCCACTATTAAGACTTCCAAAGCTACTATTACTTACTTCTCCCCCACCTCCGTCTTCCCATCTTCTTGCTTTTATAATTAGGAGCTCTGGAACAAGCCATACAAAATCCTAGCTAGACATTTGTCAGTTAAATAGCTTTAAATAATTCACTTCCTGAATTGACCTGTTACTTCTTTGTCATTAAAAATGAACATTTTTCCTCTCCTCTTCTTCCTTCTCCTTTTTGTTCTTCTTGTTCTCCTTCCCATTTTCATTCTTTTTCCCTCTATGTCCTCCTCCTCCTCTTTTGAGAAATCTTTATTGGAAAATTCTTTAAAATATACATACAGAGGTCATCTCAAACAATAAAAATATTCTAAGATAAGAACAAATACTTGGGGGCCTGTAATAGATAATTCTCAAAGATGAGGAAGAAGTAACTAGGGGGCTGGAGAGATGGCTCAACAGTTAAGAACACCAGATGCTCTGCTAGAGGACCCGGGTCTGACTCTCAGCACCTACATGGTGAGTCAGAACCATATGCAACTCTAGTTTCAGGGATACAATGACCTCTTCTTGCCTCCATGGGCAACCCACATGTGAATGGTTCACAGATATACATGCATGCAAATATCCATCCATACATGGATATGTTTTAAAAAATAAGCAATGACATTTCAAATATGTTTAGCAAAATAGGTATGAAAATTAAAAACAGACAAAATAGCTTGAGGTATAAGTGACGGTTAGAGGGTGTGGCTTCGCGCTAGGTGCGTGTTTGGCACACGTGGAACCCTTGGTACAGCTGTACATTTGGTGGCATCAGGAAACAAGGGCAAACAAGCACCTTCACTAATGAGATGCTAGAGAAGGATTTTTCTGTTTGTTTCTTTGGTTAATTTGGTTGATTTGGTTGGTTGGTTGGTTTGTTTGGTTTTTTGGGTTTTTTTTTTTTTGTTTTTTGGTTTTTTGTTTTGTTTTGTTTTTTGTTTTTGGAGACAGGGATTCTCTGTGTAACCCTGGGTTTCCTAGAACTCATTCTGTAGACCAGGCTGGCCTCAGTCTCACCAAGATCTGTCTGCTCCTGCTCCCCGAATGCTAGGATTAAAGGTGTACACCTCTCTCCCCACCCCGGCTGCTAGATTAGTTTTTGGTCTTTAATCATTTGCATCAGACAGGGGCTGACTCCATCTTCCTTTGTCCTAGGAATGTTTTCGAGAACAAAGTTTGGCAATATGTACCAAGCGCTCTAACAATGCCCGTGCCCTTTGACCTAGTAATTTTGCTTTTAAGGATCTGTTTGAAGGATGTAATCGGAGATGAGGTCAAAGATTAATATTCACAGATGTTCAAATGCTCATCATGGAGTTATTAATAGGAAATGTTTAGAAATGAAAATCTTGTTGGTTATGAGTAAAAAATGGTTAGTGATGCTTAATCTGAAGGGGCACAGCTATTAGATGTCTAGAGAAAATTAAGACTGTAATCATAGCACAGTACCTGCAGACAAATGAGATGTGACATTATAAACGACACAAATCCAAGTTTTATACAGCTATATTTTTATACGGATATCCAGACACAGAAAGATGACTGAAGGGTTGGAGTGGTGGGTCCGCAAGAGTGTTTGCTGTGCATAAGGAGCCTTGTTTGAGACCCGGCTGTCAGGGATGGTGGTGACGAGAGGGACCAGTCGAGCCCCAGGTGGGTTCACGAGTGACCCTTTCTTAAGGGAGTGATGTGGACAGTGGTAAGGCAAAGCATCCAACACTCTCCTCTGCCTTCTGCTCGTGTGTGCATGGACACACACATGCACACATACTATGCTCACACAGACACACAGACACACAGACACACAGACGCACAGATAGCCAGACAGACACACACGATGAAAGCGAGGGGGGAGGGGCTGAAAAATATTCCCAGTCCCAAAACATGATAATAATAATCTGAGAAAGGCTATGGGTTTTACCTTATTCATATTTTCTAAAGTTTATCACAATAAGTAAGCATTACCTTTACAATTAGCAAGGAAACTATTTAAAGATCAGACTTAGACTGACTTGATCCCATAGTTAGAATGGACTGCCCCGTGTTACTTTAAGCCTACGTAGGTTGTGCAATGTTCAGATCTGGGGAGGCGTGTCTGATCCCACAATCGTTCATCACTTCTCCTTGATGGAATCATTCAGAACCATTAATCCTCAAGTTCCCATTTAATCAGCATAAGTAAGAGAAAATATGTTGTGTCCTACTGGCAGGATAGAGCCTGGACATGTGACAGCCGGGCTTAGGGAGGACAGCGCCAGTGCCCTGACAGTACTTGGGAGGACTGCGCCTGTGCCCTGATAGTACTTGGGGAAAATTGCACCTGTGCCCTGACAGTACTTGGGAGGACTGTGCCTGTGCCCTGACAGTACTTAGGAGGACTGTGCCTGTGCCCTGACAGTACTTGGGAGGACTGTGCCTGTGCCCTGACAGCACTTGGGGAGGACTGTGCCTGTGCCCTGGCAGTACTTGGGGAGGACAGCACGCCGGTGCCCTGACAGTACTTGGGGAGGACTGTGCCTGTGCCCTGACAGTACTTGGGAAGGACTGTGCCTGTGCCCTGACAGTACTTGGGAAGGACTGTGCCTGTGCCCTGACAGTACTTGGGGAGGACTGTGCCTCTGCCCTGACCTTCCAACTCCAGATCTCCTTGCCTTTGAGAACCAGAATCATTTGATCTAGGAAGCTTTGAAACAGAAGATTTTAAAATAATCTCTCCTTCTTTGGTTTTGTTTCTAAAGTTTCATAAAAACATCCCATTCTTAAGAAAACAAAAGTTGTTGGTGCAATGATGCTATTGAACAATATTATTTATCATTTGGAGAGGAAGAGAGACAGATGTCCAGATGCTAGAGAGCAGCAGAGAAACTAGCTGTGCTGACAGGGGACACTGGAGAGGCACAAAAGATGCCTTCTGCGGAGTTGTTAATCACATGAAAATGTTTTTGCTGTAAAGGTCACCAAGCAAAACATTCTACACACAGGCACATGCACACTCACATGCACACACAACACACTTGAGGGCTCCATGTTGTGCTGTGACCTTGGGGATTAGACATGCTCTTTATTTCCTCATACTTGCTTCCTATGATTTTCATGTTTCATGTCTGTAATGAACACTGATAACTTTATAGCTAGAACTATAAAGTAAGAGGTAGACAGAGAGAGAGAGAGAGAGAGGAAAACTGGCAAACTTCCGTGTTATGGAATGTAGGGAATGTTGCTAGTAGAATTGTCTCCCAGGATGGCTGGGACAATTAAATGAGGTAATAGATGAAGATGTGCCTAGCATGGTGCCCACACAAAGCACCCCACATCCAAGGACACTGTATCTCCATCTCATGGTCCTTCCCTGGAGGCACTTTACCTCCCAGCAGGCATCCTGGCCCACAGACTGAAGGCTACTTCCCTGCTCGAGGGTGTCAGTAGAAGCTCTGGGAAGCCTTGCTGGCCCAAGTGACAACCACATCCCTACATCCGATGACTCACAGCTAAGTTTTCTGCTCAGGCTGACAGTTGAGGGGGGTACGGCTTTTCTTGACCTGCAAGAGTAGCGTTTAAGGTTTTGTTTTGGGTGAGTGCTGAAAGGTTTCTTTCTTTTCTGTCTTTCCCCCACTCTGGAGTCGACAGGAATACCCAGAAGAAGGCAGCAGAGATGGCTCCGGAAATGGCTCCTGTACCAGCTATTCTTTCTCCACTGATAACTGACAACCTCCGGTTAGGGTTTAATGGTGGTGGTGAGCTTCCTTCCGGGCACCTTTACAATGTTCTCTTTCCTGAGAGCAAACACACTGAGGCTCTGAGTTCTCAGGACGAACTTACCAGAAGCCAAATTTGAAACAGTGCCAAGGGTCTGGGGTCATCCCCCTAGAAAACTCGTCCTCCGTCTCCTCTCGTACTCGGGACTTCTGTATCAAAGCCCAGATCCAGGGTGAGGGTGGGCCTCACTCACTTAGCAGATGAAAAACTGAGGTAAATGCAATAACAAAGCTACCTTCTAGAACTGCCGGGCCTGCTAACCTTCAAGCATAAGTGGTAATTCGTCACCACTACCGTGAACAAGCTTGAGACACATGTGGGAGATGGTTGAATCTGGACTCTCTGAGCAAGCCAAGGATTGTCAGGACCAGACAGCTACAGGATAGGGAAAGCTCAGAACTGGCCCGTCGCTAGGAAGAGACTGGTGAAGGGGATGAGGGAGAAGTATATTTATCCAGGAGAGTTAGAGTCGGTCTGCAGAGAACCTAAGATCCTAGCAAGCCTTTGCAGGTTTCTGAGTAAAAAGGTGACCCGAGAAAGAAGCTTCAGAAATTCACCCCAAGCCATGAGTCAGAGACATTCCACTCCATCCAGGTGATGTGACAGAGTCATGAATCCGGACTGTGCAGACAGCAATCGAGCGATAAGGACACAGTAAAGGCCTTCAAGCCCCGTGCTGACCATGGGGCCAAGTGGTGGCCAACCAGCCGAACTACACATGTTTATATGAACTTGGTCTCTGTTGCAGAGGCGCCAGAGCCCCAGGAGTGCTCGGGTCCCTAGGGGAGGAAGAGGAAGCCCATTGATGACCAGGGTTTCCAGGAGTTGTGTGGCCAGCCCAGACTGGCACCCAGGGCAGGGGTGGAGTCAGGGAGAAGGGTTGCTGCTCCTATTCTCTTAGACACAATGCCTCTTGAACCAGCCATTTTCTATAATAAAAGTGAGATTTTTTTTCCCCCATACCAGCCCCTTGCCCACAGGAAATCGGGATCCTAGGAGTCCACAGCTGTGAATACAGTTAAATAGCTGGAAGCGTGGGAGAGGTTGCCCTTTGAAAGTTTCCAAAGCCTTCTCTGGGCACCAGAGAAGTCAAGCTAGCACTGTTGGTCATTCCTCATTTTATTACTGAGACCTACTCTGTACCAGGGGCTGGCCACTGAGGGCTCTTGAGCAGAAGGTCACAGCCAGTCATGGCCAATGGGACCTGGGAATGAATGTATCAACTTAGAACTGTAGTACGGCCGGACGCTGGCCGGTAGATTTCTGTACCAAGTGCCATAAAAGCAGTGGATAGGTTAGAGAGGTCAGGGGTAAGTGGATAATGGCTCCAGGGGATGTGCTGTGGTCCAGACTCTCGGAGGAAGAGGGAGATTGTTGGGTGGACACAAGTGGGAGGAACCTGGGTCTAACACCTGGGGCTATCAAAGCCCTGGGTTAAGCTTCAGATCCCGAAGGAGATCACAACTGGAGAGATAAATTCGGTTCAAGTGATGTGGATGTCACTAGACATCCCAAAGTGGATACAATCTATCCTGGCAATCATGGGTGCCACCGGAACTTAGATATGACTACTCCCTAATGACTGGGGTGGGGGCACAGTGCTAAGAGAGAAAAACCAGCAGGGAGCTCACTTCTGCCAGCCAGGATTCCCAAGCTGGGTGCTGTCCCTCCTTCTTTCTCCACCTAGAATGCTCTTCCTAGGGAGCTGTGTGCTCCTTTCCTCTTACCCATCTCCAGGTACTGCTCATCCCTACTGTGTGTGCTGAACTTACTGTATCTGCTGATCTTTGGCAGAGCAAGGACCTTTGTGGTCCTTGCTTCCTGCTCTCTGATCCTGCTCTGTCCCCAACAGGCAAATGACACTCAGCAATTGTTTGTGAATGGAGTGAGTGAACAGATGGATGAATGAATGAATGCAGTTTTTTCCCCTCAACACAGAGCCCTAAGAAGACGCATAAGAAGGAAGAAATATTGATTGTCCTTACTGGTGAGAATCAAGTCAAGAAAGAAATGTTCCCATTCTGCTCTAAGCCTTCAAGGTCTGTTTTGGGTCCCAGTGTGGTGGCACAGTCCCCTCCCCATGCCCAGCAGGGCACTTGGCATAGCCCAGGGCGACGTGCCATTCCTCGGCAAGCACTTCCTCCCTCAGTGGGCCCCGCCCTGCCAGGCTGCCTCCTCTGTGCCTCCCGGAAATGCCTCCCTGCAAGGCCGGCTGGCTAGGTCCTCCCATTGCGACAATGGCTTGCAGGAAAGGCCAAGCAGAGGAGGAAGCCTGGGCGGGGCTTTCTAGGAAGCGACCTTTGCAGGCCTCCTCTCTTCCCGCCGGAGGAGACCCAGCTTGGGGTCATCAGGGCCCTTGGTTGCTTTGTGCCAATTACTACCCTCCCTGCCAAACCGGTTTCTATAGACACGAAGACCCTCTGAGCAGGGCCCGTGACACTGAAAATACCCTGGCGTTGCTGGATCGATTCATAGCTTTAGATTTAATTTATACTTAAGTGCAAAAGAAAGCCACGGCGTTCCCTTGGGGTTGTTACTGGGGCACAATCACAAAGGCCCTACTAACCCATCTGATTTTGTGTGAAATAAAACGATCAGAGGCGAAGCAGCATCTTGGCTGAAATTTTAGCTGGTAAAAGTAGGAGTGATGTTTGTTATTTTTTTCCCAATTTCCTGTAACCTTAAAAGTACTCTAAGCACCAGGCTAAGTAACACGCCTTTTAATCCCAGCAGAGGCAGAGACAGGAGGAGACCTGTGAGGTCAAGGCTAGCCTGGGTCTACAGAAAGTTCTAGGACAGCCAGGACTACATGAAGAATCCATGTCTTGAAAAAAAGAAAACCCAAACCAAATCAAACAACAACAACAAAGTACTTCCAAGTAAAAATGAAATAAAGGGCTGGGAAGACAGCTCGGGTGTTAGGAACATAGATTGCTCTTGTAGAAATCCCGAGTCCAGTTCCCAGCTCCCACTGGGCAGCTCCCAATCCCCGGTAACTCCAGCTCCCAGGGATCAGATGTGTCTGGTCTCTGTAGATAGCAACACTCACACAGGAGCCACACAGGCACACATGCATGACTAAAAACAATCTGTTAAAAAGTGAAAGAAACATGGAGAGTAGCCAGATTTGAGTTCTCTTTTCCATGACGACCACTTGGAGGTTTGCTGACCTAACGGCCTGGATTTGAGCTTTGGCAGTGGTCTTCAGCTGTGTGGGAGAGCAAGGGGCCGCGGTATCTGCTGGGTTAAATGCAGGGTTAAAGGCATTCACTACCACCACTAGCGAGATCAATCTGCTATTTTTAAGCCTGTGTATGTGAGTGTGTCTGTGTGGAGGTATGTGCACACGTGTAGGCACAGGCACCCCCAGAGGTCAGAGGCATTTGATCCCCTGGACCTCGAGTTGCAGACTTCAGTGCTGGGAACTGAATATGGCTTCTCTGCAAGAATAGTCTGTGCTCTTAGCCAATAAGCCCCTGAGTCATCCCACCAGCCTCAAGAAGGAACTTTCTAGTGTCTCTGGAGTCTCGCTCATAGCTGAACAGCTTGCTTTCCCATGCAAAGGGCTAGCCTCGATTACTTGGCTTCATGTACAGTTAGTTTATTTCCTCCCTATCTTCTAGACCAGTGATGCCAGCTCATGAAGGACACGGTGAAGAACAAACTTGAGAAGCCAGGAGCCAGCCAGTGTCATTGCAGGGCTACACAAGTCTCTCTTACTGCAGTCTTCTGTTAGCGGGAGGCTTAAGAACATTCTTGTGAACACAGAAGAGCCCGTAAAACCCAGCATCCCCCCACCCCGGCTTCATGGTTCCTTTCAGGTCTCAGACTTGTCAGATTCCCATTTCCCTATATCCAACAACAACAACAAAAACAAACATACAGATATATGTATGTGTCTATAGTATATATAAATATATATGTGTATACATGTGCATATGCCATATATACACATATGTATGTACACACACAAGTACACACATATATTCTGCTTTTTAGAATTTAGGAGAGCAGCCCCCTCTCCCCCCTCTCTTCTCTACTCCTCTCCCTCCTCCCCTTCACTATCCTTCCTATCCTCTGCTCTCCCCCCTCACTCCCCCTTCTTTCTTCCTCTCTGTCCCACTTCCCCCTCTCCTTCCTTCTCCCCCTTTCCCTGTCTTCCTTCCTCTCTTTCTTGCTAGTGTTTCGCTTAGCCAGGGCTGGTCTCAGGCTTTCTGTGTGGCCAAGACTGGCTTTGAATCCTGTCCTCCTGTCTGTACCTCTCAAGTGCTGGGATTAAGGCGTGGCCCCATCATGCCCATCCTTGTCTTTCCTTTCCATTGTACTCAGAGCATCTCAGGATCTCATGAGACATCAGGCCAACATCATAGGTTGGAAATATCTTAAAAACCCATTCTCCAGGCTGACACAGATAAGTTTTCCATGTCTCCCAACTACATACACATGCGGTCTTTCTTTGAAAGTTTCCATGGCAGGAGCTAACTGGGCTCCCATTCTCCCCAAGTTACTTCACACAGCCCTGTTGCCTGGGATGGGCCCAGATGTCTGTCCACTCACATACTTTCTCCAGACCAAATGCCTAGGCTCTTCCAGTAAGACCCCTCTCTCTTACTGGACAGATACATCTAATGAGAATAAAGATTCTAAGCATACTTTGATATCTTAAGAGATCTGGAATAGGTTTGGAGGGTGGAGCTCAGGTGGCAGAGTCCCTCTCAGCATGCACCTGGTTGGTGCTCATTGTGGCATGATATAGCATAGTCGGGCATGCCCATGATCCCACATCGAGTGGTAGTGGTGTGAAGGCCAGGAGCACAAGACCATCCTTAACTACATAGTGCATTTGAGGCTACTTTAGAATATATGAAAAAATATGTATATGGAGAGAGAGGAGGGAAAAAGCTGAAATAATTGTACATATTAGAGAACAGCGAGAACTGTATATATGATATGCATGTGTGTATGTGTGTGTGTATGTGTGTGTGTGTGTGTGTGTGTGTGAGAGAGAGAGAGAGAGAAAGAGAGAGAGAGAGAGAGAGAGAGAGAGAGAGAGAGAGAGAGAGAGAGAGTAAATGCATACATGTAAGAGAGGGGGGGAGAGAGAGACCTTGAAATAAATCTTTCTGGTACCTCTAAGAACTGAGAATTGGTTGGGGTTGTTTTGCTTAAAGGACTATTCTATAAAGATTGGTAAATGATCAAACTACTGTCTAAGGAAAAGACTGCTTATGGCCATCTAAGCCATAAAATTGCCCTAAACTAGGTACTTCCTGTTCAACCGGGCCATAGAGTTTGTTGAAGATAGAGTGCCCTTCCAGATATCTTAGTCATGGGATCAGAAATCTTAGCTTCCTTTCTAGGAATAGCAATCCATGAAAATTGTCCTTGCTATCATCTGGGCTGGAAAGCTGAGAGTCTGGGGTACAGTTAAGTGGTAGAGAGTTGCCTAGTCTGTCCACCATGTGCAAGACCTCCAAGCTTAATTCTTATACTCTCATCACCAAAGGGGAGGGAGATGAGCTAAAAATCCTTCCCAGTTGGCTCGAGAAGCTAAGCCTGGTGGTGTAGGCCTATGCTCTCAGGAAACCGAGGCAGAAGGATTGCTGTGAGTCTGAGCTTGTGCTGTAGCGTAAGACCCACAGCATCCTGGGTTATAAAATGAGCTCCTATCTCAAGATGAATAAGAAATGTATATATTAAAAGTTTAGCTTGACTCGAACTCCTTAAGACACATCTTGACTTTCAGCTGTCCCTTCACTGTGCAGAGCATCAGGGGGTGGCCACGGGACAGCATCTGTCTCTGGCTGTGCTGTGGTTCTTAATCACAGACAAAGAATGAGCATGCAGGATCTCCAGACCTTCCGTCTGAGAAACCCTTTGTCCTCTGTAACTCATCCAGAGCTAACCCAGGTCCTGGGTTCCTGCATACCCCCTGCTCGCCTAAATCTTCCTTCAGAGGCTGTGGGCACAGGAAAAGAAGCTTTGCCACTGGCAGGTTTTCTTCTGGATAGCTTGCTCTCTCATTTTGGCCCTGGGCAGTAGTTACACTGGGCCTTTCACTGTCTCAGTTCCATATTTTGCAACTCCAGAGCCTTACATGTTCAAGAGGCCTCAGGGAGAGAGTAACATCCTGGATGGCTACTCTGTAAAACCCGGCTCTGTGTTCTGAGAACCCTTTCTACCGTGTGCCTCTGGCTGCCAGATCGTTCTTAAAATCGTTTTTCTAGTTTCTTCCACATCTATCAGAAACTTGAATCAATATACAGTTCATGTTTCCCCCAACCCTAGTTTTTAAATGCAGAATCAGCAAACAGGATGAAAATCAGCTGTACTGTGGACAGAGAGCCCCTGAAGACGAAGACATCCTGGGGTCCTGGAGAGGAGCAACCTCTGCAAACACTGAGCAGCAGGCCCCACATCTGGGGCAGGTCCTTCACGGAGCTCGGCAGGAACAGAAAGAGTCTACACTGCTTGGTCCTGCCCTGTACTATAAACCACTGTATCAGTGGAGCCTCTCAGTTCACCTGGATGTCAGGGGAAGAGGTAGCCAGCCAGGTACACACAGACGATTTCCTCTTCATCCCACCAAAGGTGGGAAGGCACCACCCCATCTCTACAATTGGTAAACAGCATTTGATTGAATTATGAGCTAGAGAACTGAGGTTAGGCACTAGCTGAGGGCAGCTGGGAAGCAGGGAGTCCAGCATCTGTCAAGGGTCTCTCACAGGCAGGGAGGACGTTTTTAATTCATTTCCACAACACTCTTTCAGGATCTGCTTGGTGCAGGTGCCAAGATAATTTGGGAAATAGAAGAACTGAGAGATCCCTGCCTTTGACCTTCTCCACTGCAGAAGCTCACTCTGTGCTGCCTAGAACAGAGGAATGCACAGTGCACACAGTGGGGAGGAAGCAATATTTCTACAAGGAGACAGCTGGACAGAGAGTATTAGAATATAGCCCTGACCAGAGACATTGTGTGCAAGAAAACAAACCTAAAGTGACCAACCTACCTTCATGCATCCCGTGTGGCAGCAGCAGGGTCCTGTGTCAGGTGGAATACATTTTCAAATCCCAACCTGTAAATGAGTCTGTGATTCTAGCAGTAATTTCCCCAAGGAAAACAACAGTTCAGCCCGGGTCCCTGAATCCGTTGTTACGATGTGTCCAGGGACTCTGAAGGGTTTGAGAGACACAGCTATCCTACGGTGTGTGCTTTTACACGGGGGCCATAGGTGGATGCAGCTGGCTTTCTCACTGGGGCTGTAGGGGCCTCAGATCAGCTTTTGGAGGAGCTAGGGTCCTCACAGCATGTTTGTGACACCACTCTTCAGAGAAGGCTGTGAAACCAAACAAATCAGGCTTCAAGGAGTTTTTGATTGGTGGTCTCCCATTACCATTAGACTCAGTTTTTCTTCTGACCACCATGCCCTTGAACCCTGAAGAAGGGATGAGCCTTTCCTAGAAGTCCTTAGCCAAAACAGTCCCCCACTTGCTTGCTTGACTATGGGATTGACCGGATCTCCCAGGTCCTCACAAATGACCCCAGGCTACTCCTGCTACCACCACACCCAGGCAAACCAAGGTGTTGGCTTCTGTCCCCAGAACACAATTATGGCCAACCCTGAAAATCCATCATCCCAACCAGCACTCACATGGAAGTTAAGGTCCGCCCTGGTTTAATAACATAGTAATGTTGAATAATAACAAAGGATTCGCTTCTGCAAACAGAGAAATCTGAGCTGGGACATTCTGTGAGCTGACCTGACTTGTCTCATACGGGGCCACTGCCTGTTCTTTGGCAAGGCTGGGTCTTGGGAAGTCATGAGTCCGTGAAGACTCTTGTCTTGGAGGGTGACTTCAAGGGTAAGTAGGTTTGACAAGGGGAGCAGTTGTTCACAAGGCAAGGACAAACTTGGCCGCTTTCATCTGCCCAGGAACATGTCCAGTTGAGTTAACCTAGAGGACCTAAAAAACTGAAAGCCAGGGCCTGAGGTCTCTCTTCTCTGGGTCTGGTTTCTTACCAGATCTAGGGTCAGGGAGACATCTCTCCAGGGAGGACGCTTTGGGCAGGGCGACTGAGTGTTTGTCTTCCCTTGAGTCTTCTATGGTATTTAGAAGGGTGCTTAGGGCTTACGAATTACTTGGCCAAATAAATATTTGTCGAACAAATGAATGAATTCATCTATTTCCTCCTAGTCAGAAACTCCCTATCCCCAAAGGGAAGCAAGTTTTGGGGGTGAGTCACAATCATTACGATTGTTATATCTAAGACCTTCCATTTTCACATTGCCTGCAGTTCTAGGAGTTTGCTGAGAAACCTTCACACAGCAGGACTTGGCTTTATGCAGGAACAATGCTTCTGAAAAGTTGGGTGTAAGTCAGATTTTTATACAAACAGTTTAGCAATTGAAATGCACAATGAGAATGAGTTATTTTAAGGATGCTGTGAATTTGTGTAAAAAGAAAATGGCTTGGCGAACTTAGAAAGCCAAACACAGTCAATCTCAGAAGCCATGCACACGTGTGGATGCAGATTCACTGCCATGCACACGCGTGGATGCAGATTCAGTGCCCTCTCCCGAACCAGTCGGTTGCCAAGGAGCAGACTTGAAATAAAGATTGCCATACATTATTTTAAAAAGTAAATCTTGCCATTGTCGTTGCTTCTCCCAAGGATGGGGAATTAATCCAAGGGTTTCATGGATGCATACTATTTTACTTTCTGAGACAAGGTCTCCCTAATTTACCCAGGCACACTTTGAACCTCCAATCCCCCTGCCTCATTAGCTAGAATTACAGGCCTGCACCATTCTCTCTAGGTCTGTGTATGTGCGAGTACGTGTGGATGCACATGCGGAAGGTAAAGGTTAATGCTGGGCCTTTGCCTGGGTTGTCTCTCACTGAACCTGGAGCCCATCAATTTGTCTAGACTGGGAAGTGCAAGAAATCATCCCGTCTTTGTCTCCCTAGCACTGGGATTGTAGCCACGGCCACTGCCTGGCTTTCTCACGTGGGTACTGAGGAACTGAACTCAGGTCTTCAACATTGTGTCACAGGGACTTTATCAACCAAGCCACCTGCCCAGCCTCTGCTGCTTTTTAGATACGCAAACCATCTAGGCATGGTGGTCCTCCCGGGCAATCTCAACACTCTGGAGCTGAGGTAGGAAGATTGCTGCAAATTTGAGGGCAGCCCGGTTACACAAGACTTCCACATCACTGTGGCCCTGTCTCACAAAAATCTAAACAATATAACACAATAAAACAAAGCCAGGAACAGTAAGTAGCACATAACTACAAACCCAGCACTCTGGCGGTGGTAGAAAAATCATGATTCAAGACCAGCCACAGTTATGTATTAAGGCTAGCCTGGGCTACACGAACCCATGTCTCAAACAAATAGCCTCCTCCCAACCCCCACAAAAGACAAATAACCAATCATATTTTTAAAATGCCTGTTATTGATAAATGTCTTTCCATCTTCCAGGATTGCAGCTGCTGGTTCCCAGTAGAGGCAGAGGGGGAAACAGCCCAGGGAATCATTCACCACCAGCTGTCTGTCGGCTGGCTGCTGGGAAGCCAGTGAGTCACAGGGCCCCAGTAGGCAGCCTGTATGGGTTCCTCAGTTGGAGGAGAAGGGTGGGTCTTTCATGTAGTTGAGCAAATGTGGGCTGAAATGCACAGAGCCGACAGGAAAAAAACAGACTCCAAGATACCTAGGAGACTTCTGCAACCAAAAAAGTTCAAAAAAAATTCTCCTAGGTTTTGAGGTCTTAATTCCATGAAGCAGAGGTTCTGCCAGTGGGACAGTGTGTGTGTGTGTGTGTGTGTGTGTGTGTGTGTGTGTGTGTGTTGGGAGAACGTGTCTGGGATTATCCACTCTCCAGCTTCACCTGCCCTCTGGGAACTGAGTCCATGAGGAATGAGTGAGGGGTGGGGGCACCTTTGAGGGGCTGGGAGAGACAGGAAACAGACTCTCAGATTTTTCAGTAACAGAAGCACTCTGCCTACAGAAGGATCAGAGAGTCATCCTTTGGTATTCACGGAGCGCTGGCTCCAGGAAGCCCTTGGGTACAAAATCCAAGGGTTATCATATTTTTGATACATTATTGGATTATTGAAGGAATAATCAGTGCCTTATATAAAACATTCATTATTTACATATTATTTATGTTTCCTTTTTTCCCCTATAATGCTCTTCCCCTTTATATCTAGCACACACACACATGTTATATATATATAACTTCTTCTCCTTACTCATCTCTAAATTTCTTAAAATGTAACACTATGTCAGTGGTTATGACTCTATTTATCATGTGGTGGGAAATCTGCAAAACCTTAACATGGATACAGACCACCCTACCGCCAACCACTTACCACTCTACCATCCTACCATCCTACAACCTTACCACCTACTACTTACCACCTCCCACCTATCACCCTACCACCTACCACTCTACCATCCACCACTTACCACCCTACTACCTACCACCTACTACCCACCACCTACCACCCTACAACCTTACCACCTATCACCTACCACCTATCACCCAACCACCCAACACTCTACCACCCACCACCTATCACCCTACCACCCACTACCTACCACCCACTACTCTACCACCCACCACCTACTACTCTACCATCCACCACCTACTACTCTACCACCCACCATCCACTACCCACCACCTACCACCCTACAACCTTATCACCTATTACCTACCACCTATCACCCTACCACCCACCACCTATCACCCTGCCACCAACCACCTACCACCCACTACTCTACCACCCATCACGTACCACCCACCACCTACCACCCACTACTCTACCACCCATCACCTACCACCCACCACCTACCACCCTACCACCCACCACCCACTACCCACCACCTACCACAGATCATTACAATACTTCCATCCCACATTTTATTGAAACCCTGGAAATGGATCCAGCCATATAAAGGGCCAGTGTAGTTGCTCCTCTATTTTAAGTCATGCTCGGACATGTGACATGGTTTACCCTGAGGTTTTACACCTTTGAAATATAGGGCCTGTATACTGCCACATGTAATCCTGTCTGTGCATATGGGTTAAACTTAAAACCCTGCAGAAAGAGCTCTCAGAAACCAGGAGCATACATTCTTAGGCTGGATTTTTAGGCAGGCAGAGATGGAGAAAAGGGAGGGATGGTGCATCTCCTTGCTTCTTCCTAATCCCAAGTTTCTAAGCTCTAAAGATCTGAAGGAAGTCTTATGTGGCCTCTGTGAGATTGATAATCATCTATGAAATGTAGCCACTAGTTTTTCCTAGTGAACAAATGCAGGTTTCCTGTCCAGCACCCTGACCTTTCTTACTGTGTGATGATGGGCGTGGACCCAGAGAGAAAGTAAGTCAGGCCCCGAAGTGAAGTGACCTCACAATTCCGTTTACCTGAAGTAACTTGAGAGGACTCATCCAGCTTGCCACATCCAACCCTGTGGTCCAGCCAGATCTCGTTGCTGGGCTCTAGCTGGATGGAGACCATTACAGAAAACCACAGAAGATCAAAATGCAGACATCTCATGGTGCCCACTCCCAACTGATAGATCTAGAGCACATTTCCTACACCCATGACTCGGGATCGGGTCAGAAGAGGGAGAGGAACAGGAAGTGTGCTGAGCGACTACATCAGAGAAGCTACACTGAAGTCTCATCTACGTCGCTGCCGAAACAAGACCTGAACAGTGACACCACCAATAGCCACACTAACAGGAGGAAGCTCCCAGCCTCAGCCCTAGACCAGGAACTAGGGCCAACCAGGGAGGGCTGACAGCAACCCCGGAAAGACCCAAAACCAAGTGCTCAGCACTGAGATTGTACACACAGACAGCCCAAACCAATTCTCTCTATGTATTTAGAAACTCTCTCTCTCTCTCTCTCTCTCTCTCTCTCTCTCTCTCTCTCTCTCTCTCTCTCTCTCTCTCCGTCTCTCTCTCCCTCCCTCCCTCCCTCCCTCCCTCCCTCCCCCCCCCCTCGGCCATGAACTTGAACATGGGAAGGTTGACTGGGATAAAGAAAGTAGGAAATAATGTAATTATATTCCAATTTTTAATACAAATGTTATCATAAAAAGAAACATTCACAAAGACAGACTAGAGGTGAGAGTCAAGAGGCAGAGGGCTTACTGCTTCTTTGTTCCAGAGTGTTTGGGATGATGAGAAATTCACTGACTGTTGCTGAATTGTACTGCTGAAAAGATTGAAATGACGTGTCTGACACTGTGTGCATTTTACCACAGACAAGCATGAATTAACATTCTGGCCTCCTCTCTCCTAGTAACTTTGATTGTAACTTCCGATAGTGAGAGAGACTACCTCTCCTAACCTACACTAACCAACCGTTCCACCTAAGTATCCATTTTCAGGATGGCCAACACCTGTACCTGAGACACAAGGGCATGAGCAAGGGTGTTTGTTCTCAGCTTAACGCCCTTTAACCTCAGGCTATTAGCTCAGGGATCTTGTTTATTTTCCTCCCCTCTCCCTTCAGTGGCGGAAATGCATAATTATAATACAGTCCAGTTCATTTGTTATACTTTCTGTCCTGTTTTGAGTTACATTGTAAGATATTTTTTAATAGTCATCCTTTCACTTCTTTCCGTTTCAACCAATGCATGGAGCTTGTGTGGGTCCCCAGACAACAGACATCACTCCTAGATGCCCTTAGCTGCCTTTTGGTCATCAGCTTTTCCCAGCTTCTGACACCCACTGATCTCTTCCCTGCCCCTAGAGTCTTCCCTCTTCCAGAATGTCAGAAGGACGAACCCATACAACAGGGAGCCTCTTGGCTGTTCAAAGCTGTAGTGCCATTTGTGCCCGTGTAAACTATAATAGCTCACTTCCTCATGACACTACTATAGGGTTATCTGCTGCTCCAAATGTTTCATTGCTTCGAGCTAATTCTAACCAGTGTACAGTGGTGTCTCGCTGGTCATGTGTTACCAGTGACTAGTGACGTTTCTACGTTTCAAATTCATAGAAAATATGAGTAAATCCTTAAGTCTTTCTGCATCAATTCCATAACCATACAACCACTGTCACTTCAGAGGCTGTTGCTGTAGGGTGACTAGGAAAGAGGCTTGGTCAGGGCTGAAGGGGTCCAGAAGAGTGCCCAGAGCTTTGCTCAGGGGAACGGTCGAGTGACCCCAGCTGGTTAGTAGTGGGAGGATCCGGTCAGAAGAAGCCAGCCTGGTTGGTCAGTCGGGACTGCCTAATTCCCGATGCTGGGCTCTTCGGTGGCCTGGAAGCCCTCCTTATGAATGAAAGAGGTACATCCCAAGGCAGGCTCCGATCTTCAGTGATTCTCAATCGGATACTGCTCTAAAATCACACTTTGTACTGTTAAGATCACTCCCATTTTAAAGATGGGGACATGGTTGGAAGAGGCTAAGTAACCCGCCTCAGATGTCCCAGTAGAAGCCAGCTGTTATAAGCAACAGAATTAGAACTCTGATCCAGGTCTGATCTGTGCTTTATCGAGTTCGCTCGTGTGTGTGTGTGTGTGTGTGTGTGTGTGTCTGTGTGGTGTGTATGTGTGTGTGTGTGTGTGTGTATGTGTGGTGTGTATGTGTGTGTGTGTGTATATATGTGTGGTGTGTGTATGTGTGGTGTGTGTGTGTGTGTGTGTGTGTGCACTCTTGTGTGCATGCTGGGGGAAGAGGAAGGCACAGTATTACCATCACAACAAAACGAAGCCTAACTTTATCTTTATAGCTATGTCTACATGTTCTGTAAAGGTTAATGAGTCTCCACCCATGTAAGCAAGCCACTCCTGAGCTACATGGGACTTCAAAGATGAAAGTGATGTTCTGCTGACACAGATAGACTCAACATGCAAACTGACTGTTCTTGGCACACACATGCTCATGTGAAAAAAAAATCAACATTGTTTTTGTTTTGTTTTGAACAAAGTGGCCAGTTTTTCAGTTGTCCTTCCCTCTCCCCTGTCTTTCCAGTCATGGCTGTCCCATCCTAACTTCCTCAAACCCAGGGCTGCCTCCATTCCAGCACTACTTCCCAGATATCTGTCCATTTCTTGCCTCTTTGCTTGTTACTAGAAGAGGTTTTGGGTACGGGAGGCTTGTGCAGTTTTTTTTTTTTTTTTTTTTTTTTTTGTTTTTTTTTTTTTGCTTTCTTTTAATTTCTATCTCAATTGCCTAGCATGGTCCCTGGCCTTTTCTCAGTGTCTTGAACGTCTGGGTTTCCAGAGTGAAGACACACAGACACAAGCATGTCTGTGCTAAGAACAGTTAACATTTCATAAATGGCCTCTGGGATCCTAATCGAAATGCTTCGAGCTTTCAATGATGAGCTCACTCAAAGAATGTTTATTCAGGTAAGCTAGTTAGCTAAAATCCTGGTCCCAATCAGAACACCGAACCCCTCCCACCTACATCTTTCTCACACCAAAGAAAGGTAAATGAAGCCCAAAGAAGCCCTGAGGAGATGGTGCAGTTTTTAATCCCAGCACTCAGGAGGCAGAGGCAGGCAGATCTCTGCATTTGAACCCAGTCTATAGTGCGAGTGTCAGGACAAGGCTACAGAGAGAAACCCTGTCTCTAAAAACTAAAGAAAAAAAAACAAAACAAAACAAAACAGAAACCATCACCACCAACAAAATAACCCATTAAAACCCCAAAACGAAACAACAGAAACAAGCAAGCGAAGCCCCAGGAGGACAAAGGCTGTGTTCAAGCATACTTTTTTCATTTTACTTGGCTGCAAGTGAGATGTGGGCCTCAGGATTTAGTTGCTCTTAGGTCTCTGATGGAGTTGGAGAGGGAATAACACCAACCCAGGCCAGGACTCCTGCAAGAGTCCCCTTTTGTCCCTAACCCAAGCCCTTTCTGCTCACTTCTGGTGCCATCTTTCTCTTCAGAATCGCATGCCTCACACTGGCCCTGCCATCTTCCCTCCTACCAGGATCTCTCACCAGGGACCCATCTGCAGCCCCAAGACCTTCACCAGTTACTCCACCAAAACCAGACCCATGGAAGAGACTCCTAGTGTCTTTCAGGGCTGTGAAGACAGGGAGTGGCCATTGTCCTGGCTAGTTTCTTGTTAACTTGGCCGAAGCTAGAGTTACTTGGGAAATACCTGTAGGCAAGTCTATACGGTCTTTTATTGGTTAGTAAGTGGTGTGGGATGGCCCATGGCATTCAGGGTAGTGCCAGGCCTCGGCAGGCAATCCTGGGTGGAGTGAGAGCGCGGCAGAGCAAGGTCTGGGGAGAAAGCTGGTCAGCAGCCCTCCTCCATTGTCTTGGTCTCCAGGCTCCTGCCTGGAGTTCTCTGCATGAGGGTATAAACTGTAAGTGGAAATAAACCCAATCCTACCCAAGTTGCTTGAGATCATAATGTTTATCACAGCAGTAGAAGCTGAACCAAGACATCCGTTCTTGCTCTTGTGGAAGCTCAAGTTCCAGGTCTCAGCAGTGTAGGCTGTAGGGGACGAAATCTTTTCAGGGAGTCATTTTGGGAGCTCTAAGAACTGAATGATGGGAAAGGCAAAGTCTGGGGCAAGGCAAGATGTCTGTGACAAATTACATAAACAAGTTAGCAGTCTGTCAAGACTTCTTAATGTTTTTAAAGCTGGTGCCTTTTTAATTAAAAAATGTAATGTCCAAGCCTCCCTACTGGTAACATACTTTGTCACCACAGTGTCCTTATAAAGTAGGCATAGCTGAGGACAACTACCTACAATGCATCGAAGAGACAGCCAAAGGCTTAGCTGGAATCAGGGCCTCACCCAGCCTTGGAAATTGAGACACTGTAAAGCCAGGACTGGAATTGTGGTTTTGTTTCTCCAGTAATGACAAAGACATTGTCCTATTTACAATGATGTCATGTGAGGTGTGTGTGTGTGTGTGTGTGTGTGTGTGTGTGTGTGTGTGTGTATGTGTCTCCAAATTAGACTTGCTTTGGTCAATTAAGTGTCACAACTCTCTGCAAGGATGTAAAATATTTCTTTTGCCCTGCTCTGAAAAGATAGTTGTAATTGATTGGCCAAGATGGGAGTACCATGACTTGGCCACAAGTATTTCATAGGCTTCTGAGGCAAATATTATTTATCTATTTATCCATAGTTATTATGGTTGATCACACATTGATGTGGTCAAGATTCCCACAATGTTATGTGGATGCTTGTTGTCAATGACAGGTGTCTTAGGAAAAACTGGAAATATCGTGAAGATGTGTGTATAGTTTCCACCCTGTGGGGTGAAGGCAGGACTAAGATGAGGTGCAGCCCAATCCTTATGAGCCCCCTGTGTGAGTGGAGCGATGTGCTCATATGATTTGGACATGCTGGCTAGTTGGCTGCACAAATTACCTGGCCGACTCTCTAAGTTTCTGAGAGATTCTGACCCAGAACCTTCTGTTCCCACATGGAGTTTGACATAAGAACAAGAAGCCCTACTGTGGCGAGGCTTTCCTGGTGAGTTGCTCTCACACCCATGGGTAGGAGGACCTAGGCATGCACCCTGGGCTGTGCAGGAAGGCACAGGGACCCTTTAAAGTTGTCAGAATTACCCAGCAGCTCCAGTGCCACTATGCCCCAAACGTGTGGGTCTGGTAGCTCTCTTCAGAAACTTGAGAATTACGTGTCTCAGCAAAAGTTTTTCAGCATTTAAATACCAACCCCCCAAATTAAACACTGCAAAATGTGAGTGCCACATCTGTATGGCAATGTGCATCTCACTCTTATTTCTACAACTTTACTGTGTCCAAAAAGTTCAAACTTCGGAAAGCTGGAAAAAAAATAGAATGACATAGACTATTCCCGATTCCTATGCTGCCACACCTTTGTCTCTACACAACACACACACTCACACACACTCATACACACATACTCTCTCATACACTTACATACACTCTCATATACACTCTTTCTCACACATGCACACACTCACATACACACTCATAATCACACACACAGACACACACACTCTCACACACTCACACACACTCACACACACCCTTTCCCACATTCCTCAACACCCATACTTTCTTGTCAGTTGAATGGATTGAAACTATCACCACCATGCTAGGTGGTGGTGTACCCACCCTCAATCCCAGCACTTGGGAGGCAGAAGCTGGTGGATCTCTGAGTCAGAGACCAGCCTGCTCATAAGTCATCTACCTCCTTTGCCTTTTGGAGCATTTTAGAGGAGTCTCAGCTGACTGTTTGAAGATGGAGTCTGGATTCTTCTTCAGATGTTTTTGGGCACAAACACCGCAGAGATGTGTCCTTCGGTGCAGAACTACAGGCGACAAATCCGTTTACCCTCTGGTCGGTGAGGCCAAGCCAAGGAGGTTTCCACTGGCAAGCTCCATCGTCAACCCAGCTCCCTCTGAAACTAAGAAGTCATCTGTGCAGTGATGTTTGAGGCCCTCACCTGGTTTATTTGGCATCCTTGCAGGTGTTCTGAGAACATATAAAGGAACAATGATATCAGAACAAGCAGGTGCTGGGTTCCCAAGGCCAGCTGCACTGCGGTTCATGGCACCTGTGCCTGCTGCTGGTCTCTGCACCCAGGGGGCTAGTATCTGTGACCATGGAAGCAAAGACTGCATTTGCCACAGACACAGAGGATCGTCCATCTGAAACCATGCAGACACACTAATTAGGCATAAACTGGAGTGCGTTGGATTGTAGGTACACAGGCTGAACACCATGGATTACGTCAGTACACTTCCGGTGGGCATGCAAAATAACACAGGTGGTTAGTTTTTGATATGGTTACATCTAACTTACCTGACATATTGGCATGCATTTTGAAAACACATAAATATTGAATATCACATCTAGTTTTTAAGCAAGATCAGAGTATTACGGTCCTGGGAAAATATATTATTGTTCTGAGGAGTGAGTGAAAGATAATGGTGTTTTCAACCCATTTAACAACAGCAACAACAAAAGTGTGAATACACTGAAGGAGAAAAGAGCACGTATATGAGCAAATTATATGAGAATATATTATATAAAAGAATATGTAGATGTGTCAGTCACACCACGGAAGGAGGGTGAAGTGAAGGAGAAAAGGGTATTCACCCGATTCTTTTTCTTTCCAGCCTTCTTAGGTTTGAAATTTTTGACCACAATGAAGTTGCAAAAAACTAAAATGACTTGGGTGTTGGCCACGGTACCATGGCACTCAAGTGCTGGCTTGGTAAATGTTTCTGAGCGGATAGCTAAAGGTCTGAAAGAAGGCCTGCTCTGCTGTGACTGTCTTCCCAAATCACTTCCAGGAAGTACTCAGACACTGAGGGCTGTGGCCTGAGCAGCAGGAGGCACAACCTGTGGTTGGCTGGTGTTTTTAGGAAGAAAGGGAAGCTCCAGGAGCGGTGTCCCTGGGATCTCTGTCCTGAGCGCTCCTCTGCCTCTCGGCTTTCCCTGCACTGTGAGGTGAGCTTTGTTCTACCACACACTCTGTGCCTCTCTCTCTCTCAGGCTCAGAACAAGAAATCTCTGAGTCCCAGGACAGCTTTCCACTGTTTCTCCAAGGAATGTATTTCAGAAAGAAGAAGGATTCCCAGTGCAAGGGGAGGGCGGGGCTGGCAGATTTGTGAGTAGGGCTCCTTCTAGAATTCAGTGGCAGTGATCTCTGAAAAACACAGCGACTTTTTAACATGATGAATTTTACATTGTATCAATTTTGCATTACTGTTTAAAAGTCTCAAAAGCAAGCAAGTAGACAAACGAAACCGAGCCCACCTTTCTTTGTGCTATGTCAACTTTCTGGATGAACTAAATTTTAATTGCAAATATGAGACTGGTGGACAAAAGCTAGCTCTATTTATTCTCCACGGGTAAAATGAAAGTTTGGAAACGACCTAAACGTCCAATAATAGAGAAATGAATCAGCTAAATTGGGAATTAACAACTGAGAGAGCGACGTGAAACTGTTTCAACTTGTGTCTTAGAGGATCTTTGATGGGGCAGGAGACATGGAGCTGAGAGTCCGAGCACAGATTGCTCCTGTAGAGGAGCTCAGCTCAATTCCCAGGACCATGGCACATGCTTCTAACCAGCTGTAACTCCAGTGCCAGGGGAATCTAACTTCTTCTAGGTTCTGTGGACACTCGACTTTTGTGTGTGAGTGCTTGTGAGTATGCACACATGTGCTCACACACACTCAAAAATAATAAATATCAATAATTGTAGCACTCAGGGAGCAGAGGCAGGCAAGTCTCTGAGTTCACGGCCAGCCTGATAGATACAGTGAGTCGCAAATCATCCAGGGCTGCGTAGTCTCTTAAACTAAAAAGAAAAAGAAACACATGAACCAGTCGCCTTCCGGTGCCATGGGGTGCACTCTTCATGGAAAAGGCAGAGGATGTAGAATGGTGTGCACTCACAGAGGACACGTGTGCCCACTCAGGAGCCTGACATGGAAATGTGGAGGCCCATTAACAGCTGACAGAAGTACACAGTTTGTTTTCTGTTTTACGCTTTTCTTGTGTAGTTCAAGTTTTCTCTAGCAAACATTTGCTACTTTTATCATTTTTTTTTTAAAAAAAAGAGTATAGTAATAGTTACTCAAACAAATTTAGCCTGGTTTTCCCTGTACTGGCTCTGGCTCTGGGCATAGTTCCCAGGACCTCTTCTCTACCCCCCCCCCCCGCTCCCCCCCCCCACTCTGCCCAGATAAATAACTAGCAGATAAATATTTCAAAGGTCCCCCTCTCAGATGCTGCCCAAACCCAGCAGCAAATTAAAGGGACACTGCCCTGCTCAGAATCCCCGATCTTGTGGCCCTAGATCTCTCCAGGGCCTTGTAGGAATCTGACAGGAGCGAAAGGAAACAGCTGGACACCATGAGATGTGGGCTGTGGGGGAGGGAGACATGGATGCAGAAGGCCCTGAGGTCCTTCCTGCTCAGTCCTGGGGTGTCCTGTAAGGGTTATCAGTAATTTACACTTTAGTGAGCTTACTGTGTCTCTTTGCAGACAATAATTGATAAGGCGAGAGAGGCAGTCACATTCCCAAGAGTGACAATCATTCCTTGGACGCTTGGATGCTGACTCTTGGGGAAATGACTTTTAATAGTATACAAAGTTAGCAAAGATCATTTTAGTGATTTTAGGGACACGGACTCTCCAAACACTGAAAAGAGTTGGGAAACTTTAACAAAATATACTGATACCCCATACCACCCTTGGGTTGAACCTTATAAAATATTTTTGAGACACTGTATATAACCAAGGATGCTGAGCTTCTGAGCCTCCTGCCTCTACCTCCCAAGGGCTGGGGTTACAGGGGTGCACCATACCCAGTTTATTCCATGATGAGGATTAAACTCAGGCCTTTCTAAACACTAGGCAAGAAGTCCTCCAATTTAGTTATGTTTGACCCTCAAACAGATATTTTCTTAACATGTATATATGTCACTCCCAAGATTCCAGCCAGGGTTGGATTTATGCCTTCCAGTCACCTCTCCGCTGTTTTAAGAGTAATTAACTGATTAGCTAAGACAGGCCATGGTGGTGCATGCCTTTAATCCCAGCACTCCAGAGGCAGAGGCAAGTAGATGTCTGAGTTCAAGACCAGCCCGGTCTACAGAGTGAGTTCTAAGACAGCCAGGGACACAGAGAGAATGCCTGTCTCAAAAAACTAAAACCAAAACAACAACAAAAACATGATTAGGTGTGTGTGTGTGTGTGTGTGTGTGTGTGTGTGTGTGTATGTGTGTGTGTGTGTGTGTGTGTGTGTGTGTGTGTGGTGTTTGTGCCATGCTGCATATGGAAATCAGAAGACAGCTTGCAGGAGTCAGTTCTCTGCATCTTGGGATTGAACTCAAGTACTTAGGCTTGGCGGCAGGTACACTTTATCCACTGAACAATCTCAAATGTAATTTAAAGAACGCTACTAATGAAAACATTTAGACACAGTTAACAGTAAGCATTTTTTTTATTCTGAGAATTCATTTAATATTAAAAAGATGCGCTTTACACTTGTGTCTAAGCAGAGGCCATAGCTAGGGACAGGCCTGAGGAAGTGAACACCGATGTTATTTATAACATCAAGGATTTGGAGACAACATTTTCATGTGTTGTTTTTGATTCTCTGAAACCTGGAAGACGTTGAGATTGGTCGGTAAAGTAAGTAGGCAAAAAAAAAAATTATAGTCTTGGGCCCAAGGATGTAAGTCTTTGTGTGAGTTTGGTGCCTTCTGTTTATAAACCAAAGAGAAGTTATTTGGGCTTACTCCAGAACAAGCTTTTTTTTTTTTTTTCTAATGATACAGGGACATGAAGAACCGGAAACAACCTCAAATGCACTAAAGTCCACATCTGGGGAGGCTGAGCTGCCAGTGAAAACTCTTTGTTTAGGAATACCATACCTGTAGTGACAAAGTATTTACGCATCCCCATAGCAACAGACAACCTTGGTTCTTCTGTCTCTCTCTCAGCTGTTAGGGAGCCTGGCTCACCCTCCTGCCATGGTGTATCTCCTGCTGTGGCTTTTTGGACCTTTCGTTGTTTGCTGTGGGTCGAGACCCCTCTGAGAATTGAACGACCCTTTCACAGGGGTCGCCCAAGGCCATCAGAAAACACAAATACTTACGTTATGACTCATAACAGTAGCAAAATTGCAGTTATGAAGTAGCAACGAAAATTATTTTATGACTGAGGGTCACCACAACATGTACATTAAACACAACACCGAAACACCACAACTGCACCAGAGGTCCACAGCAGTAGGGCGCATGAGAACCACTAATTAGGCAGTTAGGGTGTTTCTACTTTAGGTCAGATGAGAGGTGAAAGGCAGTTCTCTGCAGATGTCCACATTGCAGATGTGGTCAGTCTCCCCAAACCTGGAGCTTCCTGTAGGGAATCAGACAAGCAGGTGACCCAGTACAAGAAAGGCAGACATTCTGAATATTTCCAGGGAAAGAGACACCGTGGCCAGTGTGGCTAAAAGGGGCAGACAAAGCCAGTTCTCTAGAAGATGCTCAAATCACCAAGACTATGCGGAACCATGAGGGTTGTTGTTGTGGTGGTGGTTTAGTCAGCCTGTTGATGTGAAAGGATGCTACCACGAGAAGACGGGAAAACCCTGAAATGGAAGGGCAGAGAAAGACAGAGGCCACTGGTCCAGTTCTGAGCTTCAGGGTTTTGGGTTTGTTGTTTTTGTTTGTTGGAGGGCGAATATAGGGAAAATTACTCATAGGAAAAGAATGTGAAGTTCGGTGCTTTTCAAACTTTCTGGAGAGAAGAGCAAAGCTTTCAAAAGGAAAAGATGGTGACAGGAGGTACCGTGTATCACCCGAATGATAGACAACCTGAGCCTGCCAGAGAGCAAGTCAAGGGCGCACCAGGGGCAAGTTTCCAAGCAACAGGAAGAGGAAGTACAACGTGCTGGGCTGAGGAAGCTTGGAGGGTGCTTGTGGCAGGTAAAGACGTGGAGCTAGTGCACATAGAGGAGGGGGAGGAAGAGGCTGGGAGGTGAGGTCTGGGGAGGTCAGAGCTGCCGGAGCAGATGGGGTGATCTAAGCGGCCTTTGTTGTTATTGGCATGTGCTATAGGTGTGCACAGTGATGGTTTGGTAAAGACAGCTTCTGTCAAATACATCATGTACCTTGACCATTTCCACCCACACAGTTTTTGTCGCTCACACCTCCCTGGTGCAGTGACAACAGAGAGCACACTGGAAATGGGGCCAGGCCACAAACTCTCGAAGGCCGTGTGGCATACTTCCTCCAGCAAATTTCCACATCCTAAAAGTTTCGTAACCTCCTTAGCAGTACCACCGACTGGAACCAAGTACTCAGTCCTATGGGAGAAACTCACTCAAAACCCCACCTCAACTGAAGTCCATACTTCATTAGGCTTTCACACATACACTTCATACATTAGGCTTTGCGTTTAGAGCCGAGTGGTCTTTAGGCCTTGACCCATCTACTTTTGTTTCTGGAAGACTCAGGCTGCTGGCGTGATGGGTGGGGGTGGGGAATTACGTAGAGAGGTTGCTGCTGGCCTCTGCGTATAACCAGGTGACTTGGGAGTGGGCTGCAGGAGTTGAGACAGTTGCTGATGGATTACTGGGTGGGTGAGGGGTGAAGTAAAAGCCTTGAGGATGACTAAAGGAGAAATTAAGAATGGCTAGAGACTTTGCCTTGAGTTATTGGAAACGTTGCTAAGATGGAGAGAATGGAGCAGGGAATAAACAGAGACAATTGATATATATATATATCAATTATATATGATATATATATATCAATTATATATGATATATATATATATCAATTATATATGATATATATATATGATATATATATATATCATATATATATAGTTACAGATGGCACTCAGGAGAAAGGCCTGGGCTCATGCATGCATTTGGGATCATCAGCCTCTGCACAGCTAAACCTGGGACTGGACGCCCTGAGCTCAGACAGAAGATAAAGAGCCGACACTTGGACCCGGCATCCTCCAATATCAAAGACTGGGAATGTGAAGAAAAAAGCTTCGATGGAGGCCAAGGGAGTAGCCAGTGAAGCTGGAACAGCAGCAAGGAGCGAGGCCCAAAGGTCAGAAGAACTTTCTTGGGAGACCGAGTGGCCCTGTGTTGCTAGGCAGTAGCAGGTGGACCTAGAACTGACCACACCCACCACTGGCAGCACACGAAGGTCCTCGCCATGCAGGAGTCAGAGAGCAGGCAACGACTTCAAAAGGTTTTTGAAACAAAGCAGGGGAGTAAGGCCACAGCTGCACAGGGAGGTGAGAAACTCTGTACTTCACCCAATTAGCATCCTGAGGGCAGAGATCTCACACCTGTTCCCTCGCTAGCCTGGACTGCCTTGTTGTCTGTGGCTAAATTAAGTGTCCCAGAGTACCAGTGGGATGCCCCAAGGAACTTCCCAGGGTCTGAGCACAGTAGCCACCTGGGCTACCCACAAGCTGTATGGCTGACCTAGGATGATTTTTTTTCTATTAAGTAAACAGTAATTTTGCCTCAAGTCAGGGTCTCACTCGATGTGTAGATCAGCCCGATCTTGGAATTGTGATTCTCCTGCATTATCCTCTCAGATGAGAAGTAAGCGAAATCCAAGAAAGGTACCTCTTTAAAAACCTGTGCGTGGTCTGGAATCTTACAGCCTTCTTTCTCTTCACGGTGGCTGAGCAGCTTCTTCCTCAATCCTGATGCTTATTAGGCAGGGGCGGTCCATACTCTTCCCGGCCTAAATTCATTCAGATCTCAACTCTGCAGTGGACAGGAGGTAGATGTGCTCTTCAGGATGGTCCTTATTTTAGAGTTGAGGCCACAGATGTTGGAGACCTGACCAAAGGAAGCTGAAGCGAGGAGACAGTTTTCCCCAGACACAATGCCTGTAATCACAATTGCGGCAGGCTACCTGAGTGGCCAGGAGGCTCTGAACCCTGAGTTATCCTCATAAGATACTTTGTCTATCCTGAGCTCAGATTACATCATCACATGTGCTTTCCATGTGGACACAGGCAGATCTTCCCAGGGATCTCTCTGGAGAACATCATCAGGCGAGAAATCTACTCTGGGCTTCAAGGGGCTGAGAGTCATTGCACTATATAGATGGCCGTCAAGGTCTGGGAGCCTGTTAACTCTCAGCCCAGTGCCTCAGGGCCAGGCTTGTGATTTCTTTTTCTTTACATGTTCTCCTTGGTGGCTTACTCTGGGTTTCTCCAGTCTTGATTGTGATGGGACCAAAGCCATTTTTAGCTCTGTTGGTCTCGCCGCCCGCCCTCTCAGATTCAAATCCCCTGAGGAAACTTTTCTCCTTCTCAGGGGCCCACACACACTCAGCACTGCCTCTGGCATTACCTGTACCTTCCTCTCTTTTCTCAACTTTCCAGCTTCCTACCAGACGCCTGAGGATTCCATTCCAGCAAAGAACAGTTGGGAGATAAGGCTCTCGAAGGAGTAGCTCAGAAGGGCACATTTCTTATGAGGGCATTTGTGGTGTTTCCGAGAGCTCTCTGGAGAACAGAGTTTTCATGCTCAGCTCTGAAGACTTTCTCTGTCCTGCTCTCTCAAATGCTGAGCTCTGCCTTCCAGCGACCAAGTCCGCCTTTGGTAGCCGTTTCCTCCTCTCGCTCTTCCCTAGCTCAGTACTCATCACTAACGCACTTGGAAAATGTGAGAAATTACTTAATAAAGAACTGCCCTGGGGAAATGGACAGGTAATAGGCTTTAGAGAAATAATTCAATCTCATGCTTCATTTAGCCCAGCCACCGGTAAGAAGGACAGGCAGCAGATTAAGGGGGTTGGAGGGAGATGAACAGGCCGCCAGCAGAGATTCCTGGTTAAGTGAAGTTTTCCTGTGTGTAACTGGGGCCATGACAAGGAAAGGCGCTCTGCCTTGGCCCGTATAGTGAAATAGGGCCTGGGACTCAGGCCAGCCTGACAGGCATCACAGACCTAGCATGAGCCATGCGACTTTGGGTAAATGACTTTCATGCCTCAGTATTCCATTCAAGGAAAGGGGTGACAAAACACATTTAACCTTTTCCATGTGTGTATATGTATGCGTAGATGTATGTGTCTGCATGCGTGTATACATGTGTACATGTATGTATGTGCCAAGGGCCAGGTATTATGCTAAATGTGATGGAATCTTCACAGGCTACAGGGACAAAGCAGGAAGGAATGGCGGGGTAGGAGCAAGCTGAGAACGAGGCTGGACAAACATTTCTTGTAAGGAGAGCAATTGACAATGGATGACATGGCTCAGAAGTCCTGCGTGAGTGGGTCCCTGTCCCGTGACAGCTTCTGTCTTCTGCTCAGCCTCTTTCCACAGGAAATCAAAATTGCACTAGTGCAAGTCTGGGCCAAAGGTGAGCTGAAGTATGACGTAGCCTAAGCACAAAAAGGCTTCATACCCGTCCCTACATCTACTCCAAGGTTAATGCACCAATCCTCTGCTTCTGGAGCTGTGTTAAAGAAACTCAGACAGGTAGAAAAGGCCACAGAAGCAAGTCAGCAGAGTAGGATGGGCTCCCCTGCCGGGCAGCTAGGTGGCACGTCACAGCACACCCCCCCCTGCTCACTTCCTCAGGAGGCCAGATGGGACACTGCCATTAACCAATGTCTAGGCTCCCCTAACGGAGCCAGGTAAGGAACCTGGAAGCTTCCTGAGGAGGTGGAAGGCTGGTGAGTCATGGGAGTTACAAGGTGTCCTTTGTATTTTTCTGTCCTTTTTCTCCCAAGACTGACCCAGGGGGCCATGGGCACAGCCACAAGGGTGTCCCAGGCCGAGAGGAGTGGCTTACTTTCCTGGGAAGTGGTGACCACCGGTCCACAACTCCAGCTTCAGCCTGCCCCCACTTCATTTTCTTGGATTAGATGGGGCTGGCCTCATACTTACAGTGCACCAGAGGTGAGGTCAAACCAGTGCAAGTAAAATGGGGAGAAGCCTTTCATTCTCGTCTCTTTCTAGCTTTGAAGGCTGAGGCGCTACCTTCTCAGCTGGGTGTCCCAATAAAGTTTCTCTCTCCGGGGCATCCAGGGCAGAACAAAGATCAGACTCAAGGTGACAGCTATGTCACAGAAATGACCATCATCTAGACTGAACTTGATATTATATATTTATTACTATTATTTTGATTTCTTCCTTCCGATAGCATGATAAATTAGAAATGAAACTCTGTTTATGAGAATTTAAAAACAACAGGACAATCTCAGCTTGGTGGGACCTTCATCTCAGAGGAGGGTGAATTCAAAACCTGCTCGTGCTACGCTGCAGGGTGAGTTCAAAACCAACCTGGGCAATTCAGTAAGATTTGTCTCAAAATAAAAAGTGAAAAAGGCTGAGGATATGGCTCAGAGTTAGAGCACCTGCTCTCCCATGCCCAAGGCTCTGGGTTTTATCCTAAGCACTGTCTAAATAAACAAAAGCAAACAAATAATAAAAAATAAATACTCGGGGGTCTAGGTATTACTTATGCTGTGACTAAAGGCTAAATTGTCCTGCGGACAATTGTATTGTGATTGTCAGGTGCCCAAGGCTTTCTCTGCCCAACTTAAGGTTTATTCATTCCCATAGTTGAGTCTTGGAACCTACAAGGTCTATGGTCTGGCTTCCTTACACCATTGTTACTTCCTGACACAGTGGCCAACATTTCCCTCCATCAAATTAATTAATTAATTAACTAATTAATTAATTAATAGGAGACCTGGATTAAATGGGAAGCCACCAGAGAACCTCATAGAAGAACCAAGAGAATATATTAGTTATATGCTTGCACTGTTTCTCTCATTCCCACAGCAGTTAGTAACTAGAAACAATAAATTGGAAGAGGGAACTGAGAGAAACCCAAGTGGAAAAAGGGAGAAAAGATAGGGAATAGGATTTTATGTTAGAAATGCTAAATATCCGGACACCTCGAGTTAACAGAAGAGAAGTCAAACTGAAAAAAATAATAATAAAAGGAAAACTTCCGAAACAACACATTTTCTGAACTAAATGAAAGAGCAACCTCAGACAGAACAGACTCGAGCAGAAGACAGAGGAGGAGAAAAATCAAATCCACCTATGATATGTGGAAATTTTAAATGATCAAAGACAGATTTCTAGATGCCTGGAGAAATCATCAAGAAGCCTAGTTATAAAATTAATAAGCAAAGGTTTGTTTCACTTGTTTGTTTGAGACAAGGTCTGTTTTACACAATTCGGGCTATCCTGAAACTCGAGATGTAGATCAGGCTGGCCCTGGACTCACAGAGATCCCCTGCCTCTGCTTCGATGGGATTAAAGGTGTGTGTGCACCACCCCGCCCAGCAGCACGTCCCTGGGAAACACAGGTGGAGAGCTCGCTGTGTGCATCTAAAGAACACAGCCAAGAGAGGACCCTAAGGACGGGGACAACACTGCACGAGATTGGGAAATTATAAATAGAGTCAGGGAATATGACTATTGTGAAGATAGCGATTCTTTCCAGTGTGACTTCTAAATTAAGGCACTACCAAGCAGGGTCAGCAGGAATTGTGTTTGCTGCCAAGTCTGTTGACCAGAATTTAATACCCAGAGCAGGGGAAGAGAGAACTAGCTTCTCACAACTGTCCTCGGACTTCTATGCTTACCTTTTAAATCCTCTCTCTCTGTCTGTCTGTCTCTCTGTCTGTCTCTCTCTGTCTGTCTGTCTGTCTGTCTGTCTCTCTCTCTCTCTCTCACTCACTCACACACACACACAGAGAGAGAGAGAGAGAGAGAGAGCAAACAAAATAAAAAACAATAATTTAAACAACTATAATTGAAAAAGAGGAAACCAGTACCAGCAGACACACTAACAACCCCGCAGAGACAGTGATCGGACACCCAATAAACACGTGCCAAGAAAGTCAAGTCGTCACCATCATTCACTAGTGAAAAGCAAATTAAAGTCCCACTAAAAAATGCCAGACTAAATTTGGTGTGCTAAAATCAAAAATGGAGGTGAGAAAACCTGCTTTCTTGGCTCCTGGAAGAACTGTAACATAGAACAAGTACTTCTAAGAACAAGTTGGCAGGTCCCAGAAGGTTGAAACTACCCTGCTGTATAACTCAGCATCTCTACTGTTACGTCTTCACCCAGGAGAAACAAAACCATGTGTGCACACAGAGATGTGACTGTATCTGTCAGAGCCCCAACTGCCAGCAACACAGTCTATCAGGATAATAGATAATCAGTCACACGTGTCTCCAGGAGACTACCACTTAGCCACGAGAACAGGTAAGTGCAACTCTGAGGAATCTCAAAGTAAGGAAGCAACGTGAAAAAAATCCAGCAAAAAAGGAGGAGGGGGAGGGAGACAGACAGAGAGAGAGAGAGAGAGAGAGAGAGAGAGAGAGAGAGAGAGAGAGAGAGAGAGAGAGATCATACAAGAGAGACGATGGTCCGTGGGGTAGGCTGAGGATTTGAGTTCAATCCCTAGGACACACTTGTCTGAGCACCACTCCCTGCGTGGAGCTGCACCCCACCACAGGCCCCAAGGGACCCAAATGAGTACAGGCTGAAAAGACACTTTACCCGCTTAGACTGATGTCCTCACGTATGTCTGCCAAAGGAAGACTGACTAAGGAAGGCTGACTAACACCCTGTGGTAGCACACAGAGCGACTCTAGTCTGCAGCACATGCCTCACAGCCAGGATGAAGCTGGTTCCCGTGCAAAGATGCCACGTGTTTGTGTGACGCACCCTGTGTTCCTACCGGGAAGGCGACACAGAGACCTTAAGTCCGTCTGCAGATCTAAGACAGAGCTGGCTGTTCAGAGATATGGGCACTTCTGAACTGAACAAGACAAGGAGAGAACGGGCCAGGAAACCAGCCCTAAGTTGATTTCATGATGAAGACACTAAAACCATGAGGTTACAATCATTTAAAAACCACAAAACACAAAGTGTGTCATTGTAACCATCTGAAGTCTACAGCTTGGTAGAACACATTCATATTTTTGTCAACCACCCCCCAAAGCCACCTCCGAAGCTTTTTACCTTGTCAAAATGGAAGCTATACTCATGCCTGGTGTTTTCAGTCTCCCCTCCCCCAGCCTGTCAGCCATTACTCTTTCTGTCTCTTGTTTGGACTAATCTAAGTCCTCATATGAGCAGAGTCATATGGTAAGGACCTTTTGGGCCCAAAGTACATTTTAATAAATGAAAGTCAGAGATTTCAAATGACACCATCCTCTATCTCATTCAAGTTAAGGGATGAGGGGAAGGGTGTCTTCTCTTCAGAGTGCTGACTCATTCAAAAGAGAGAAGTCCCCTGCCTGCTTTACTGAGGAGAGAGGAAGAAGCCTCTGAGAGGTGTCGCGGCATTCCACATTTAGGGAGCATCATCACTACTGGAGATCACATCTGTCTGACGAGGGAGGGCATTGCTGTGCTCACAGGCAGTCAGTCCCAGCACCTGGCTTCCTCCTTCTCCATCGAGGGAGATCCCAGACAAGGGACGCATCAACACTTTCTGTACATGGAACTCTTTGAGGACCACCTTCCAGGTCCTCCAGCTTTTGCTGGTGACTGCTCTATGCTGTCTTCCCACCCTGCTTGCTTCTCCAGACTAAACTCGGCCTTGTCTCATCTGTGGGTAGATAATGTAGGATCAAGATTTCCTCCTTGGTGCCTACTGTTCGCTGTGTCTTTGGCTATCTACTGACCCAGAGGAAATAATGTTCCCCAACAGCAATTGGTCTCAAATGCCATGTTTCTCAGAAGCCAGGCCGCAGGGCAGATATTGCCAGGTTGTCTGAGATGTCACAGGCCAGACTCTGGGCTATGGTTGTACACCTGGGACCCAGTTTCCCTATGGGGTTGGCCCCACCTACTCTAGGTCTCAGTGTGATGGGCTTTCTGGCCCAACTGGAAGGACTACATAGTTCTGTGGACAGCCCCAGAGAGAGGATGAGTGGATGGGACTGTCTCTCCCCTCTCCCACTTCCTCTCAGCCCTGACTGGTTAAGCCCACGGCTCTGTGGGCAGAGTAGGAGGGTCAGCTAGAGGGAAGGTAAATCTTTACTGCTTTCAGTCCGTGGCCATCCCAAGTACAGGGATGTCTCTTGGTTCAGTTAGGCAATGGCTGCCCGGGCTTTCTTCTACTGAAGCAGGCAACTTTCCCACTAAGGTCAGCAAGAAAGGCTCAGAAGGTGGAAACTCCAAGAGACAGCAGGAAACAAACCTTATATGTGTGCCTTGCTCTACTGCCTACAAACTGTGGTCATAGCTCATTTGCTATTTGATGGAATAAGACACAGAAGGGCAGTAACCAGCCTAAAGTCACATGGCCACATAGATATGTCCTGTGAGAGTGGTGAAGGCACTTGGGAGACTCCATGCTGCTAAGTGTGGCTGGTCTGAGTGCCAGGCTAAGATCCTGGCTTATTCCCTGAGAACTGGTTTTGTGCCCTTGTGGCACCCTATCCACACTCCTAGCATAGCCACTGTGCCTTCGGCCCCATGGAAGTTAGAGCATCTTCTTTTCGTGTAACACAGAGCTTCCCAGTCTTCCTAATCTTCTCTAATATAGCTCCTTGTGTTATGGTAACCGCCAACCATAAAATTATTTTTATTATTTTTGTTGCTACTTCATAGCTGTCATTTTGCTACTGTTATGAATCATACAGAGCCATGGCATTGAAGTAATCATCCCCAATCACACAGAGCACCTCCCCCACTTTCATTCTCCAAGCACATGTGCGCTGGCTGGTTTTATGTCAACTCAACACAAGCTAGAGTCATTTGGGAAGAGGAACCTTACTTGAGAAAGTACTCCATAAGATTGGCCTGTATGTATGCTTGTTTCCTGACTAGTGATTGGTGTGAGAGGGCCCAGGCCGTTATGAATGGTGTGATTCTTGCCCTGGTGGTGGTCCCAGTTGCTATAAGAAAGCAGACTGAGCAATCCCCAGAGACCAAGCCAGTAAGCAGCATCCCTCCATGGTTTCTGCTTCAGCTCCTGCTCTGTGCTCCTGTTCCAACTTCCTTCAATGGTGAACTGTGATATCAAAGTGTAAGTAAAAAGAAGAAAGAGAAAGAAAGAGAAAGAAAGAGAGAGAGAGAGAGAGAGAGAGAGAGAGAGAGAGAGAGAGAGAGAGGATGAAAGAACAGTCCTCCGTTTCTCCAGCTTCTTTGGATCATGGTCTCTACCTCAGCAATAGAAACCCTAAGACAACCCAGTGCGCAGATGCAGAGGCCCTCCCCAGGTTTACTCATAGGCCCCGTGTTTCAGAGCTGGGGACTGGGTTGTCCCACGCTTTGTCCCAGCAGCTGTCCATGAGAAGACTACGACAGTTGTGAGCTAGCCCGGTCTTGAGTGCTGAGCTCCCTTAGTGAGTCACTGTGCTTCTCTGTACCACGTGTCCCTCAAGCATTCTTCTGGCTGAGTTTCAGCTTCCATCTTGCCAAGACCTTTCCCCCTCTTGGCATTATGGGAGCAGCTGAGCTGCAAGCCCCAAGGAGCACTCTGGGAAGCAGGTACTATTATCTCCCTCTGTTGGCAGAATGGAATAGGTGGGGGAGGGGAAGCCTGGTTTAACCAATGTCCAGCAGCACTGAGTAGTAGACCTTGTGTCCCTAAGGCCAGAGCCTTCTCTGGCTAATTCTCCAGGACTCTGCTGTCCTTTCTCCCCATATACTGTCTTCCCTGAGTCCTACATAGGTACCACTAAGGGACTTACCAAATCCATGATAGGCGAAGGAAAAATAAGCCAGACACAGGAGCCCATACTGAAGCTGAGAGGAAGACCAAAAAAAAACTGACATCTTCTTACACCTCATGGCTGCTTTGCCCTCACTGCTGGCTACCCCATCTCCAGAGCGTGTGTTAGGCTTATTTGCTTGGGCTGGGTACTATAGAGATGAGCGCATTCCTTTTGACCTTAGCACCTCATAAAAGCAGGAAGCTCTTTTTATGCATATTCTAGATCATTCTTTATATAAGACTGCTGGTGAGTTAGGTGATACTGTCCTGAGATATCAAGATTTTCTGTCTTTGAAACTTCGAGTTGAATGTCTTGGATCCAAGGAGAGACAGACTTCATTCTGAAAGGTGTGAGGTCAGACAGGTTCAGGGGATAGGCCTATGAACGTCATCTAAGTTTTCTCTGGCTCTTAAAACCAACCACTATGCTTTGTTTTGAGGCAGGATCTCATGAAGCCTGAGTTGGCATCAAACTCACCATGTAATCAAGAATGGACGTGAACTTCTAATCCTTCTGCCTTTCCTTACTAAGTGCCAGCATCCGCAGGCTAGCACTACCATGACTGTTCTATGTGGCGCTGGAAACTGAACCCCGGGCTTCATGTGTACTAGGCAAGCACCCTACCATCTGAGCAGCATGCCCAGCCCCTGCAAAACTCGTTGACTGAAGTAGATTCGAGTAGTGTTTCGTCAGGATATCACTGGCTGCAGACTGCTGCCCGCTGGTCAGTTTCAACAGTTAATGTGTTCATCTGGAAAGAAGTATGGGTTTTGTGCTGCCCAATCAAACACCAGCTCCACTGTATCCTAACAGTCTGACCTGAGGCAGGTCCTATAACTCTTGTGAGTCCCATTCCTTCACTTGAACGACAGCATAAGGAATAGTCCGTCTCTTCCTCAGGAGTTGAAGGCTGTTGTTAGCCACCACCTGATTGTTGCATGAACTTTTTGGGAAGAAAGGTGAGGGATCTCAAACAAGTTCCTATTTCCCTCAGGTAGGTCACCACCGTCAAACCAAACTATGATTCCCCTGTAGTCCTACATTCTGAATGAAGGAGTCTACTGGGCCCATATATAGGGGGTAGGCTGTAGCACACATCCTGAGACAACTAGACCACACATAGCTTGGGAAGAATTGAATATAGCTGGGAGAGAAGCGTTGTGGGAGTAGCTGGAAGCTCAGGTGAGCGGCTAATGGTCCTTCCCCCTTTTCTCTATAAGGGAATGTCAACGGGCAGAATCTTGAGGGTTTCTCTCACATGGTCCCAGCTGCCCTTTTGAGGACAGTGCTTGGAGGACAGCATTCAACAGCACTGGCTCTGAAGGAAATGGTGTAGGATCACTGTTGATGTTCAATCGTTAACTAGTACCTTTAACAACGAGGAGCTCATGTCGGCTGTAAACTCAGCCTTGGTCCTCCCATGAGCAACCATCACCTCCTTAAAATCAGCAGAGGCACCTTGGAGAGATTCAGTGCTCAGATCCAACCTCACCACTAGGGTCCTCATTAATACATCCAAGTCCTGAGTTCTCTCCCGGCGCTGTCATGGATGTCACTGCTTTGTCATATAGTACATGCTGTGGGCCTGCAGTAGGGCCCAGAAGAAGCTGTTGGAAGGCTGAGATGCCCAAGACTTGGAGGATCAAGAGCTGCTTGGAAGTTTCTATAACAAGGTTGTGGCCTGAGGTGACAGCAATCAGAAAGCAGTTCAGATGGGTGGGGCCCAATAAAAAGGAACATGGCAGGCAGACTTGGAGAGATGGAGATATTCCATAATATGGAAGATAGTTCCATTCAAATAATGATCAAATCATCAAATATATTTTATTATGTGAGTTTCTCAGGTAATACCAAGTTTTGTTATGACTTTCAGTGGTGTTTTAAAAATAAAATAGAGCCTTTGAGAATTGTCTGAACTGAGTGAAAGGCTGGCCCAGTCTGCAGTTTATGGCTGAGAAATGCCAGGACTTGGATGCACATTTCACCCTCTACCAGGAGTGATGTATCCTTAGACAAACAGACAAATGCTGATGTATCACAATGCGTGCATGCATACACTCATGTTCATACTTAGAGCCAGAGAGGGAAAAGAGACAAATGGGGCCGAGGCCACTGAGGCCACGTTTTTTAGTGGAGCTGGGTACTCTGAAGGGGTCCATAACACACCGGGTCCGGGACAAAGTGAGATGAAGATAATGTGTTAGCTGCAGCTGGCTGACCTATCAGCCCAACCCCACTGTCCCTGATACCGTGTCCTTCACACTACCTCCTGGGAGCCCTCTCCATCCTCTGGAGACAAGACTGAGTTCATCCCCTGTCTAGGATAGGGGAATTCATCATAGGGGTACTAATATGCTGGATCTCACTCAGGACAGGAAAGCTTCAAGATGTGAGCCAGTGCACACTGGAGTCACCTCTGCCTCCTATAGTACACAGGCCTTGGCAGCACTGCACCTCAGCAAACATTGGGGAGGTCACTCTGCAGAGCTCTAGACAGGCCCAGTAGAACAGACGTTAGGGTGCCAGGTTTGGCAGAGAAGGAACAGGTACAGGATAAGCCACAGAAGTCTCTCTGAGCCCTTAGCATTTTAAGCCATTCTTACTATTTATTATTTTTAAACATATCTAAAAGAAAAGGGAATTTTAGGATCATCTGTTATGCTGACGCATCCAGACCATATACTCATTTATCCAGCCAAGTGTTTGACTAAAACTTATTGTATGCTAAGCACTTGGACTATATGCAGGGATGGATTAAAGTCTCTATTTCATGCTGTTTGCAAGCTACTTAAGGAGACTGACCAATAGTGAGTTATTTCACAATAAGAAAGACATCAGTGCTAGCAAGAGGTCATAAGCAACCCAGGAAGAGGTTAAGAGCAAGAGGGCCACTTTAGCAGGGCATTCAGGAATGGTTTCCTGGGGTGGGATGGGCATGGGTGTGGGTGAGTCTTACCTGAGTCTTGGAAGCTGTGTCCTGCTGGAAGGACCAATGTAAGTGAAGCAGCAACTGGCACCCAAAAATGTTGTCTTAGAGCCAGATGATGGATGGGCTGTGCTGTCTACTCTGGGACAAGGAAACCAACTAGAAAGCCTGACCACCTCCTTCCCGCTTGCTGTTGATCGATTGGCCTGGACACTTGCTTCAAGCAACCCTCCCAGCTGTGCTGGGAGACAAGGGAGGAAGACTGTCTTCTGGCGCGTATCTGACAGTCCTTAGATAGAGACATAGCGAGCAGAAAGTATGCACAATGATGATGATACTGGTTGTTGACAAGAACTAGAATCCCAGAAGAGACAAACCTTACGGCATGCCTAGGACAGTTTCTGGATTGGAAGAGTGGCAGCGTCTATCCTTGCTGGGGACATGGGTCTGGGATGAATGTGAAGGAGAACAGAAACCTGAATTCCAGCATTCATCTTTCTTTTCTTGATGGCAGCAGTACAAAGTGACCAGCTGCCTCCTGTTCCTGCCACTGTGGTTTCCCTGCCACACCAAACTCTGTACTCTTGAATTCTGAGCCAGAATAAATCCTTTCTTCTAGTTTATTTTGTCAGGAATTTTATCCCGCAAAAAAGGGAACATGTGTCCTGAGAGTGCGGAGCAAAGTCATAGGAGAGTGGGTAGCCCAAGCCTGCCACATACCTCATTGAGTAGCTTGCCTTGGCTCTTGTCAGACGGTCTGGTCATGTGATGAAGGTTTTCATTGCTTACGGTCCCCCTGTGCTTTCATAAGGAGGACCCAGACTGTTACAATCAACAGCTTTAAGAAACAAGGACCAGGAAGGAGATGCTGGAAGGTGAAGTTCTAGTTCATGGGCACTGGAAGGTGTTTTGAGTTGTTAAGAAAGCATGTTCTGTCATTCTGTCAAAGAATGGGGAAGCCACAAAGCAGAGTGAAGCTGGAGGCAGGACGTGGGAACTCTCACCTGCAGTTCAAAACTAAGATAGAAGTCTGTACACCAGGCAGAGTGAATACAGACACATGTTAGGGAAGTTATTAATAAATGAAAATCTGACGCTCCAGATTGAGAGAAGGACAGATCGAAATACTTTGGAGTAAGGTCCTGGTTTTACAAATTGCTTACATATTGATTTTCAAGTGATAATAAGTTAGTTTGTTTTATGAATTATCCCGCTAATGCCATGTGGCTCGTCATATGCCAGCTAACGAGGGTTTATGATTATCTTAATTGTTTATATTGTTTCAAAATCAGTATGATGTTGAGCTTTGTTTTTATATTACTTCTCTGGGAAAGAATCCAGAGTTAATAACTTTCCACAATCCAGTAGGACAGGTGACTGAGAGGAAGTTTCTGATGTTCCACTACAATGTGACCTAGGCAGGATTGACAAGGAAAGGCAGATAAGGAATCAATGGCAATTTGAACTCAACCAAGAAATCTCCTAGTTCTCTACCTGGAAAATTCCAACATGTTCTAATATTTTCAGTGAGACAACACAAATGCCAGCTCCAGTGGTTTGAATAAGAATGCACCCCCCCCCCATAGACTCAAATGTTTGAGTGCTTAGTCATCTGAGATTGGCACTACTTGAGAAGGATTGAGAGGCACGGCCTTGCTAGAGGAAGTGTGTTCCTGAAGGTGGATGTAGAACTCTCAGCTCCTTCTCCAGGACCATGTCTGCCTGTATGCTGCTATGTTTCCACCATGATCATAGTCGACTAAACCTCTGAAATTGCAAACCAGACCCAGTAAGATTTGTCATGGTCAGTGGGACAGTGGTGGCTTGTGCCTTTAATCCTAGCACTCAAGAGGCAGAGGCAGGGTGGTTTCCATGAGTTCAAGGCCAGCCTGGTGTAGAGAGAGCTCCAGGACAGCGAGGGTTACCCAGAGAAAACCTGACTACATTGTAATGGTCATGGTATCTCTTCACTAAGACACTACCTTTCCAATGACTCCTGAGTCTCAGCACTATCTATCTAAAGATTCTGTAGTACTTCTCATGTTTGCCTGTCTCTCTCCTGAGTCTTTGCAGCAGAGACTAAGTCAGCATGAACCATAAGAACCTGGTACGATGCCTGATTTAAAAAGAGTCTTGAAACTTATGGAGTAGGGGTTGGGATAGCTGAGGAGACCAGAGACATGAGTGCTACAAACTCTGGCAGGATCTTCTTTTGCAAAATTAGAGGACTTTCATTGGCTGAGGCTTTCTACCCCAGTTACCTCATTTGGCCTTGATGGTCCCTGTGGGATAGATAGGAAAGTTTCTGTGCCCAGTGGGGTGACTAAGGTGATCCTGTCAGAGTCTAAGAGCAGTGTTCAAGGTCACCTGTTAGTAAGGAGCAGAACCAGAATCGGCACCCGAATCTGCTGACTTCTCACAGGTCATCTGGGGAAGGAAATGGGGGGTGTTATAGTCTATATTTCTTTATAAGCCAAGAATTTATACATTTTAAAGAAAACGTATTTAAAAGTATTTTGTATGTAAAGCCTACAAAACACATAAAGTGAACTCATATTTATAGCTTCTATAAATTAAAAATGATCATATGTTATCATAACTAAATTAATCAATGGAAACAATAAAGTAATATGAAATCCAGATTTTTACATCACTTCTACAGTCTACTGGGCATCTCTGTTCAGTGTTCCTGTTTTTAAGACTTATTTATTTGTTTATATGAGTGCTCTATTTATATGTAGGCCTGAACTGGAAAAATGGCTTCAGATCCCATTGTAGATTGTTGTGAGACACCATGTTGCTGCTGGGAATTGAACTTAGGACCTCTGGAAGAACAGTTAGTGCCCTTAACTGATGGGCCATTTCTCTAACCCCTTGTCCAGTATATTTCATTTATTTATTTATTTATTTGATTTTATTTGAAACTAGGTCTTCTATCCCCATAGGGAATGAACCAAGTCTTTTGTTTGATAAGACAGAGTTTGTCTGAAACAGTCTGGCTGTCCTGGAACTCGGTTTGTAGACTAGCTGGCCTCAAACTCACAGAGTTCTGCCTGCTTCTGTCTTTGCCTTCTGAGTGCTGGATTAAAGATGTGTACCACCACACTTTTCTAGACATGCCTTTATACTGGCCAGTGAATAGGTCATTATAACTATCACTTTTCTTCATTGGCCGCATGAACAGCATCATGTTATAAATACTATTAGTTTGAGCAAAATGCTTACCATACAAGCATGAGGTCATGAGTCTGATCCCAGAGTACATGTAAAAAATAATCAACAAACAGGCTGGATGGTGCACCCCTTTAACCTTAGTGCAGTATGAGGGAAATAGAGGAGGACCCCAGGGACTTGCTAGACAGGCAGTTTAGCCTAATTAGCAAACTCCAGGTTCAGTGAGCGATACCTTTGCTTTCCCCGTAATGCCCAAAGAAGAATGATTAAAAAGACAATTGATGTTGATTTCTGGCTTCCACATGCTCACCACCTCCCAATATGAACACACACACACACACACACACACACACACACACACACTACACACCTCGAGAACTTTGTGAAAGCCAATATTGATAATTAGCTAGTTTTGTATTGAGACATCAGTGTTATTTTCAAGGAGTCCCCTTGTCATGGACAGCACGCTTGCATGAATAAACAATTAGGGTAAATAATCCTAAGGAGTGGCTTAGACAAAAGGCAGGCGCCTGATATACCTCCTGTGAGACGCCATCATGCGCATGCGCAGTCTAAGTTAGCTGTCAGTGTCTGCCTCATCCACACGGTCACCACGAAGTGAGACCACCAATAGCCTCCGGAGTTTGTTTGTTTGTGTTGTTATTGCTTTTCAGTGGCAAATATGTAGACAAGTGATCATTTCTTTCATTTGAATTTTTAGCTATTAATGATTATTATTAATTAAGTGATTATTATTATGGTCACTGATGACTTGTGTGTTGCCAAATTTAATGACCTATAAATTATTTTTGCTCATGTGTGTATGTGTGTATGTATGTGTGTATGTGAGAGAGAGTGATTGAGAGAGAGAGAGAGAGAGAGAGAGAGAGAGAGAGAGAGAGAGAGAGAGAAAGAGAGAGATGTGATGGAACCCAGGGTCTCACATACTAACCACATGCTTCCCATTGTAAGACGTCTCCAACTCCTTTTCTGTTCTAATACAGCTGACTACTTTCTAATTTGTCCTCTTCTTCCTCCTCCTTCTCCTCTTCTTTCCCCTCCTCTTCCTCCTCCTCTTCTTCCCCCTCCTCTTCCTCCTTCTCCTCCTCCTCTTTTTTCTCTTCTTCCTCCTCTTCCTTCTCCTTCTCCTCTTCCCCTTTCTTCTCCTCTTCCTCTTCTTCCTCTTTCTTTCTTTCTTTTTCTTTTTTTATAGTACAGAATAGAGTTTATTCAGGTCATGGGGAGAGTTTAGAGGGTAGTAGAGGCAGAGAGAGGGAAGAGAGGAGTAGAGAAGTAGAGGAGTAGAGGCCATGAGCACGTGGAGAGAGAGTGGGGAAGGGAAGGAGGAGAGGAGGGGTAAGGGTGGGAGAGCAAGAGGGTAAGAGTTCCTCTTTCTTTTAAACTTAATTATTTATTTAATTTACATCACAGCTTCCCCTCCCTCCTCTCCTCCCAGCTTCTCCCTTTTTCCTCCTCTTCCCCATCCACCCATCCTTCCCTTCTCCTCAGAACAGGAGAGGCCTCCCATGGATATCAACCAGCCTTGGCAGATGAAGACTAGGCACATCTTCTTCTATTGAGGGAGGACTAGGCAGCCCAGTTAGAGGAAAGGGATCCAAAGGCAGGCAATGCAGTCAGAGTTAGCCCCTCTTCCACATTAGGATCTCACATGAAGATCTAGATGCACAACTGTTACACATGTGCAGGGGGCCTAGGTCTGTCCCACACATGCCCTCTGGTTGGCAGTTCAGTCTCTGTGAACCCCTATGGGCACACGTTAGTTAATTCTGTAGGTCTTCTTGTGGTGTCTTTGACCTCTCTGGATCTTCAAATCCTTCCTCCTGCTCTTGTACAGCATTGCCCCAAGCTCCACTAACGTTTGGCTGTGCTCTCTGCATCTGTTTCCATCAGCTGCTGGGTGAAGCCTCTCTGATTGACAGTTATGCTTGGCTCCTGTCATGTTAGGTTTTAGCTTTATTGGCATGAAGATTTACATGAATATAGGTGGAATGGTGTAGTTTCTTAAAACTTACTACAAAAATTAGCAACTCTTCTCTCTGCTCCTCCCCCACTGCTAGTTGATAAAGCTGATTGCAAAGACTTCAAGTTGCCCACTTCAGGTGTTTCCTTTGTACGTCAGCATGATATAATGATGTCTCTATTGGTGGACTTTCCTGTTGTACAGAATATCTATTGATTTCCCACTATGGAAAGTATAGATTAGAGCTCTCTTTTAATCACTGACGTCATCAGGTAGGCACACACTGAGTTCCCAGTCTTCTAGTCTTTCCAGAATGTAGTTAGATCAATAGTCTGGGTTTTATGTTTGTAACTTTGTAAACACTGGTTCTCGTGGAGGTGTAAAGCAAGCTTTCATTGTTCTCTACTTCCTCTCATGTCTTGTTTTTTTCTAGAACTGGTGCTTATTTTATTTTTCCATTGTCTCATTTCTTAGAATGATTTTGAAAATTTATGAGGGATTGGGGAGGAGTGTTAGGGAAGTCTGGCATGCTTAGAAACTTGACGTAAACACAGAGGGGTGTCTTTAGCATTCTTTATCGAGAGCAGGCTGCAAAGCAGACACAGCTGTCCGTCAGTCTGAAGTGCTGTGCTCTATCTCAGAGAAGACAACTGAACAAGGGATCTAACCACATCTGGAGGAACCAAGTGGAATTCCTTATGCCCAATCAAATTCCAAAGAGATGGCAGAGCCATCCACTCCCCTAAAGATCACTCCACGGAAGAGCAACACTCACCAAAGCCGTGTTAAACAGCAGCTCATCACTCTTTTTGCATTACATAACTGTTTATGTCTCTCCTTCTAGTTAACCTTCATCTCTTCGATAGCTCCAGTGACTCTGCTTCAGAGAGATTTCCTCTCGGCCTTACAGAAGAATTGACTCAGCTTCAGACCGCAGCCTGGGCTCTGTAAGTCTCTTCTCCACGTGTTTGGGTACATCAGGTTTTCTCTCTGCTGAGCCTCTGCATGGGTCAGCCTTCTGACTCTCCTGACCTTGTCAACTTGACTCCCTTTGACCTCTGTACTTGGCACATGGCTGTTTTCTTGGGCAATCCTCTCTGCCTCATGTGTATGGCTTTTTTCTCTTCCTTGGCTTGAATTTCTTATTTCCTGGACCCCGTTTCCCCAGGATTTCTGAGAAAGGAATTTTTCCAACTTTGTTTTTATTCTTTATTAACATTGACTAAATGATTCTTCCTGGGGATAAAATTATAGACTTAAATAATTTCTTACCTTAGACTTTTCAACTACCTTGTCATGGTTCATTATATATGCCATTGTATGTTATATAGTCTTGCTGTTGAGAAACATAATAGCATGGTGATTCTACATGTTTACATGTGGCATCTTTTATGTTGCCTCCTAGAATCTTTTGAAATTTCCTTCTTTTTGTTTTGAATGTTCTTAAAATTTAGTCACATACACTGGGTGAGAGTCTATTTAATTCACTGTGCTAGGATTGAACTTGAAGAACCCTGCAGCGTCTCATGTAACAAATTGTCTTCTCTTGGCTACTTTTGCCCTTTATAGTGGCCCTGGTTTTTGTTGTCTCCAGCACTAAAAAGGATGGCCCATGTGCTCAAGTACTTTGGATAATGTGGGAGAGATAGTGATGGTACCCAAGGCCATAAAGGGCATCAAAGGCTTTGGCCATCTTTGTTCTCTTCAATTAGCCGCCATGGGGGAGGGGTTACCTGTGTGGTGAAGACAATTAAGCCGTTCTATAGCCCATGAGGTAAGAAGCTGAGGCCTTCTACCACCAACAGACAAGTTTGTTAGTCCTGAGAGCTACTGGAAACAAGCTCTCTAATTATAGCCAAGTGTTTAAAAAAAACAGACTGTATCCCTGCCTGACACTCAGTTAAACCTCATGAGACACCTCAAATTAGAACTACTCAGCTAAATCAGTCCTGAACTCCAGGCCACAAAAAGAGAAAGATATGAAGGTTTACTAGTCTATTAATATTCTGATGTGAGCATAATAGTTTGCTGATAATCTGGTAACTACTACATATTCTTTCTGTAGCCTCCAAGTACTGCATGGTGGATCATCTGGCCCTGGTTTTTTAATTTTATAATCATTATATACTTCTTTATCTCAATGACTTTTCATTCTGCTTTCCTGTAAGTTTCATCATTCTTTTTTAAAATTATCTTCTCTAAGATTATAAATTTGGGGTCTTGTGGTGGTTTGAATATGCTTGGCCCAGGCAGCGGCACTATTACAAGGTGTGATCTTGTTGGAATAGGTGTGTTACTATGGGTGTGGACCCTCATCCTAGCTGTCTGAAAGCCAGTCTTTTCCTAGTGGCCGTCAGATGAAGATGTAAAACTCTTAACTTCTCCTGTACTGTGCCTACCTGGATGCTGCCATGCTCCCACCTTAATGATAATGGACTGAACCTCTGAACCTGTAAGCCAGCTCCAATTAAATGTTGTCTTTTATAAGAGTTGTCTTGGTCATGGTGTCTGTTCACAGCAGTAAAACTCTTAACTAAGACAGTTGACTCTCTAGGTAGACATCAATTCAATCCAGAGGACTTTCTAGTACTGGAGAATCCAAACATGAAGAGATCATTGCAAAGTTGGGGTTCTGGTGTAGTTCCATAGCTAGAGGAAGGTAGCAAAGCGGTGATAACACACATATAATTGAAATGTGTTAGGTCTTGACTTCAAGCTGAGCAACGGGGAGGCAGCTGCCATACTCAGATTTAGCAGAACCTGGAGGGCCTGTGTCATGGCTAACACTGTCAATGTGGAGGAGGAACGTTCCTTTCCCGTAGAACTCTGAAGTTGGAATCATCCATTAAGCTTACCTAATAGAGTTCCTCTTTGTGCGGAAGTGGAACTTACTCCCCTAAGTCCTATTTATAAGTCAATTCTAGCTGACACCATACTGTTCCTGGCTTGTTACAGGACCAGAATCTTTAATGCAGCACTGCTATTCCAGATGTAGATCCACGTGGTTAACCAGGAACAGATTGTCACAGAAAAGGGTAACTCAGATGTGCAGATGATTTCTTCTATTTATTTGATCTAACAAAATGCTTGTTAGAGACTGGGAAGTCTGGTGGTATTGAAGATACAAAGATAAAAAGGATAGGAAAAAAAAAAAAAACTAACAAAGACTCTACATACATTGTCCAAGAAGTTGATAAGTATTTCTATAACAAGTGAGACAGTACATATTTTTCACTTTGTGTGGCTCTATAAAAATGATTAAACCCTGCCAAGGTGGCAAGCGAAGGCCACCAGCATATGGAAATGAACAACATGGCTATACTCCAGTGTAACTTTGTTTAAAAGCAGCCAGTCATTCTGACTTGCCCCCTTCTTTACATAAAGCATTATCCAGTCTCTAAAATGTGTTTGCCATGATGTCCAGCCTTCACTGAAGTTCTAGTGACCATTCAAGAAAATGGGGGCGGAGGCCAGGGGAGACTGATCAAGAGGTCAGTAGGTAGACATAGGGGGAAGATGTAAACAATGGAATTAGCAGACGAGAAGCCCTAAGTAAGCATGATTCATTCAAAACAATGCAGAAAAACAGTGGCTACATGATGGCTGATAGTGGCTTCAGCACAGGAGAATGAGAACAGCCAAGAAGAAAGGCAGTGTTCTATAAGGCTGCTTAGCATGCATCAGCAGTCAATGGCTGCCCACCTATCAAAGCTGAATGTCTGCTGTTCTTATAGAATGAGGATCTGAGAACGAGGATGAAGAAATAAAACAACAGATCGTCCAGAAAATGAGTGACCTCTACTATAGAAATGTGAATTCCTCAGTGAGTCCGGTGGCAGGCATTCAGACATATGGTCACTGTGGTGGTTTCAATATGCTTGGCCCAGGGAGGGGCAATTAGGAGGTGTGGCCTTCTTGAAGTGGGTGTAGCTTTGTTGAAGAAAATTTGCCACTGTAGGGGTGGGCAATGAGACCCTCATCCTAACCACGTGGGAGCCAGTCTCCTCCTAGGGGCTTTCAGATGAAGATATAGAACTATCAGCTCCTCCTACACCATGCCTGCCTGGACACTGCCATGTTCCCACCATGATGATTCTAGACTGAACCTGTAAGCCAGCCTCAATTATATTTTGTCCTTATAAGACTTGCCTTGGTCTTGATGTCTGTTTGCAGCAGTAAAGACCTAGCTAAGACAGTCACTAAACAAAGTTTAGTGTTTAGTGTAATAAATTAAGGCAGGTACAAGTTGAGCTTTAGTGAATACCTGTTGAAGAGAAGAACTCTATTCTCACAAGAAAATTGGTCATTGGTCAGCAAGGCTATATGCCTTTTTCATTTTGGACTGTGGCATCTGCCTTCTTCATAAACAGGAGAGCAATCTTCAGGTAGTGGCAAGAGCCTCCTTGCAGAGTCTACCTCTGTTTGTCTCACTTGATATTGTTTTTGTTGGTGGATGTCTGTTGGGGTGACTTCAATAAAAATGGCCCCATAGGGTCTTAGATTGGCACTGCTAAGAGGTGTGGTATTGTTGGAATAGGTGTGGCCTTGTTGGAAGAAGTATGTTACTTGGGGTGAGCTTAGAGGTCCTAGAAGCTCAAGCTGGTGTTGTTCTTTCTTCTTGCTACCTGCTGATCTACATATAAAACTCTCAGATATGTCTTCAGCACCATGTCTGCCTGAGCACCTCCATGCTTTCCACCATGATGATACTGTATGTCAACCCCAGTAAAATGCTTCCCTTTGTAAGAGTTGCTGTGGTCATGGTGTCTCTTCACTGTAATAAAAACCTGATCTAAGACATCTGTTATCAACATTCATTTGTGTCTTCAGGCCATTGTCTAGATCTTAGGGTACCATTATTGACATGATGAGTTCTATTGATTGACTGTAGAGTGCAGTTTAGTTTTTCTTGTCCAAAGGCCATTCGGCAAGGCCTCCAGTTGTTTCCAGGTTTGGCATTGTATCTCTTAAATGAAATGGACCGGTAATGTTCACCCCTCCCCTTCTATCTTATTAAAATACTGAGATTTTGTTAGTCTCATAAAAGAGAGTTGAAGACTTCTTTGTTTTTTGGGAAGACTTGTCTTAGATGACAATCCTTTAATCTGGGCTCAATGGTAAACAACTACAGTCCCAACCTACTGGGTATGCCTGATTCTAGACCTATTCACAGTGGGAGGATAGGTTGGATTTACCTACTTCCCAATTATCAGAAGGAAGATAATTACCATGGCCTTCAGATACAGCTCAGTGGTTGAACACTTAGCTAATGTGCACAAGGCCCTGGGTTCAATCCCTTATGAACTCCTCCTGCATGGTTCTGGGAGTCAGAATCCCCAGGGCATATAAATTCCCAAGGGCAAGCACTATCTCCATGACAAAACTTCTTTTGACTTTCTCAGATCAGGTCTCATCAAGATAGATACTCATGCTACCCTGGAACTATTTTTGTGGAATAGGCTGGCTTTGAACTTGCCATCCTCCTGCCTCAGGCTCCTGAAGAACTAGGGTTACAGCTGTGCCACCATGTCTAGCTTTGTGAAAAATCTCATGCTCTTTGGTTCAGTACCATCCTTACATCAAAGATTGTAAAATACAGACAGTGCCAAGCCTGAAGTCCCAAAAAGCACCCCTGGAACAATACAGAAAAAAAAGGAACTGATTCATGAGTAAAAACTTAAAACAGAAACAAACCAATGAGACTAGGAGAAAGTGAACTGGTAGCCCAAAGCCTCCATCTTGCAAAAGATACCTGGAAGATTATTAGCTTTAGTTTAGAGAATATAAAAATAAATTATTTGTTTAAGGAAACAGGCAGAGAAGGAGACAGACAAGGGAGAATTGGGGTTGGGGGCAGGGACTGTAATCTGGGTATAAATGTGTAAATGTAATCAGGATAAGGCCTTGGGTTAAATTACCACGCCTCCTCCACCCACCCCCAAAAAATTAAAAAGAAGAATCCAGTTGAATACACAAAATATTTTACCGAAATTTTGCTTTGAAACAAAAACAGATAAGGTCTCCAAAAGCCAGTGGTCTGTGTATTTGCCATTCAATTTTGTCAGTCCATCCATAAAAAAAATGTACTTAATCTGACACTCAATGCATGTAAGATGACAGAAACAAAACACCAGGGAGAGAGAGCTGTCTTGCTAAGTAGTGGGAGGGGCTGGAGAGATTGCTCAGTGGGTAAGAGCATGCACTCTTCTTTCAGATGACTTGCGTTCAGTACATAACAGGCAGCTCATAGCCACCAACTCCAGGGGTTTCAATGTCCTCTTCTCACTTCTGCAGACAGCCACACACAAACACATAAACAAAAATAAGAGCATTTAAAAAACCAAACAAAACACAGACATGGAGGTACATCCCTTTAATCACAGCACTAGGAAGGCAGAGGCATGTGGATCTCTGTGAATTCAAGAGCAGCCTGGTCTACAAAGCAAGTCCAGGACAGCCAAGGCTCTGTTACACAAAGAAACTGTCTCAAAAAACAAACAAACAAACAAACAAAACCCAAAAACAAGCAAAAAACCTATATATCACCCTTAATATTGAAAAAGATCTTTCAAAAACCTATATATCACCCTTAATATTGAAATTATAAATTTTCCATTAAAACCAGAAGCAGTCGAACATAATAGCACATGCCTTTAATCCCATCACTGAAAAGGTGAAAGTCAAGGATATCCTCAGCTACATAGTGAGATGAAGGCTAGCCTGGGATACAGAAGACCTTGCCTCTCTGCCCCTCCCCTTGAAGGCCCAGGAGCAAATTTAAAATGTCTACTAATACGGCTTCTGTTAAAATTGCCCGGGCTATCCTTATGAAGTACGCTTTGGAAACAAAAGAAATGAGCAAGTCTTCAGTTTTCCTTCTTCCCAAGAAACAAGAGACCAGGTCGTGAGCCATAAGGTGTGGGATCTGGGTGAGAAGTTGTCAGACTTTTGGCCAGAGGGTAAGGGACTGATGAATCCTCTTCTGCAGGAAGACAGGACAATCACTGTGGACCCTCCCATGACTACCAGGAAAAGTTCAGAGTCTACAGTGTTCCGTTCTCATGAACATAAAAGAGAAACCATGACCCAGAACTTAATGAGCACCGTGAAACTGTGTTTCTACCAACTTCAGTGTTTTGCTAGATGAGTAACTCCAAAGTTCCAAGGAAGCTAAGCATACTTCAAGAAGTTTTATAGTGATGGTGAATTCTAAGCTAAGTTAAGAGCAAAATGGTTTGCTGAAGAAATGACAGAACCCATGCGATGGAGGCTGAGAATGTGGGTATACAAAACTCACATGCTTGAAGACCCAATATTAAGTAGGAATGGGGCATGGAGAGCATGGGGGTGAAGGTAGCCGAGTCATAGGAGAAGGCAGAGGTATAGTGGGCAGGAAACTAGAGGGCCAGTTAGATGAGGTGGCTGTGTGGGTAGTAAAGTCTCAATGGAATAAATTCAGGGAAGCTGGAGGGAGCGTCGAGCTAAGGACTAGAGGGTAAGAGCTGAAAGGGATACAGGAAGAGAAATTTCAAACCATATGGCGAGTTGCATTGAGACTCACAGGAGCTGAGATGTGGAAACACACTGGGAAGTGAAGGGCACTGGAAGGTGAAGAACCGACCCTACTGTGAACCTGTGTCTCATGGAAGGGCTGGAGGAAGACATAGAGAGCCTGCTGATGGTGGGCAGAGGGTCCCAGAGACCCAGTGGGAAGGCTTGAAGGAGGAATAGGTGTTCTCTGCAGCAAAAATCATAGTGGGCAGCTCCGGGAACACTCAGCACTCGCAGTCAAGGGGTGAAGTAAGTGAAAGTAGCAACGTGGAAAAAAAACAAAACAACAACAAAAAATGGCTGCTGACAGAGTTTGGTCAAGAGGATTCCTGCCTTCATTCTGGATCCAAGATTCCAGGCAGGGAAGTTTCCAGACATAGGCCAGTATGCAGGAAGAAAAAGCACCCTTCCCACCCCAAGGTTAACGCAAATCCATTGGTTTACATTCCAAAATCTCAAGGTTGAGGAGGATCAGAAGACCTCAGTCTGAGGAGGGGGCAAAGGTGTGTGCCCAGGCTAAGTGCATGGATAAGGCAGAGATAAAGTGAAAGCCAAGGTTTCTTCAACCCTGAAAGGTGGCCTCTTGAACCTGCTGCCACTGAACGAATTTCAGGAATGTTGCTTGTTTGGGTTGGGCCCAGAGAAGCAATCCCAATCTCTCTCTCTCTCTCTCTCTCTCTCTCTCTCTCTCTCTCTCTCTCTCTCTCTCTCTCTCTCACACACACACACACACACACACACACACACACACACACACACACACACACACACGAGGAGTCCCTCTGGCTTGTGCTGAGAAAGGGGGTCGTTGAAGGAATGGCTGCCTTGGGTTATATCTCCTCATTCCTGTATACAGCCTGGAGTCACTGGCTCCTGTAGGGGATGACTCAGTCCTGTGTCCTTGCACAGAGTCTCTGTGTGGCTCACTTAGTCTCTCAAACATTTATTGGACACCAAACCATGTCAGTAACTCAGCTAGAGCCTAGCGACATCTTGTCCATAAGAAGACACAGTGTCACATTTCTTGGTCCAGTAACCATTAAGCATTGCTCCTCAGATCCTGACCTTCTCCAGCAAGGGGCGGAGTCAGCGAGTCTTTTATACCTGGCCTTATTTGGAAACCACAGTGCTAGCTTTCATTTGTACAAGGTTAGAAAGGGGAGCCTCTTAGGCCATCAGCAGTTGGAGGGAGCCCCTTCTCCTTTTCAGCTTTGCTATTATGGTAGAGTTCTGCCTTAAGCAAGACTGAACTGGAGTTCCCCAAACTCCATCTCCCTTGGAATGCTTCAAACCCACCTTCTGGGGGTGGGTGGGTGAAAGTGTGTGCTCCATTCAAGTGCAGTGGTCTCCATGCTGGACCTGGAAAGCCTGAAGGGAAGGGGGATGGGCAGCTACTGACAGCTTGCTCCCCATGATGCCCAGGCTGGAACTAGGCAAGAGTTACTCCAGTCTAACTATTCTTGGTTCTAGTCCTGCAGGTGTGACCCAGGGGAGCAGTCACAGACTGTGTCTTCTTGGGGCATCCAGAGCAGAGGGGAGAAGAAGGGTTTATCTTCATTGCTCAGCATGAGAGAGCCTGGAGGGGAAGGAAATCCAAAGGGGAAAAAAAGTGAAGGCTTTGACCAAAGCCCAGATCCCCTCAGAGGAAGGGAACAGTGCAGAGAAAGAGACTGTGAGGGAAAGCAGGCCAGGGCAGGGTAGGTGATGAGAAAGCTTCTTCAGAAGCTTTGGAAGAACAATGGATGAGAGCACTCGGGAGGCGAGGCAGGCACATCTCTGTGAGTTCAATGCCAGCTTGGTCTACAAAGCAAGGCCAGGACAGTCAGGACTCTGTTACAAAAAGAAACCTGTCTAGAAAAACAACAACAGCAGTAATAATTAGAGCTGTGTCAGCAGGCAGCAGGCCCCAGACAAACTTCTGCTCAGAGGATAGGAACTGCCTTGGGGGATGAAGCCTGGGGCCTGCTGAGGTTTCTTAGAGCTGAGTTGAGCCTACTCTCCCCTCTATGATGGAAGCTGTGGGGCTTTGGGACTTGGAGCTGCTCTCCCGTGTGCAGCCGCGGTGCTAGAGGTAAACTGAGGTGTGGAGGTGATAACATACTGCTGTCCCACACACTTCAGACCAGGCCCTCCAGAATCCCCAGAGAAGCCTGTCCCAAGGCACCCTCCTCCCTCCCCTACCCTTCCACTGGTACAAAGCAAACAGCAACAGTTGGCCACGTTCATGATAACGAATGTCTCTGCCCTCCATTTCTGGGGCCTCTAACTCTAGCCATCAAGTGGATCGACTGTGTGGCGAGATTCTTTTTTTCTCCTTTTCTCAGAGGTACTTGGGAACCACAGTGCCTCGCTGGGCAAACTCAAAAGCAAAATAAAGAATTACATCCTTAAAAAAAAGTTCAAGATCAACAGGAAGCCGAACAGGAAGTTCCCATAGAAGATGAAAATATCTGATATTTACGCTGAGAGCAACAAGCTGAGGGGATCTTAGGGATACACAGCCGTCTCCATGGTTAGTGTTAGTGGTCTGCACCGACATGTTTCTTTCCCAGGATCCTCCAGACTTGCTGATTTGCCCTACCCACTCCCAGAGACTCCAGACATACCTACGCCTAAAGAGGCACACACATAGATGCTTACATACATACACCCATGAAAGCCTGTGTACGTGCCTGGATGTACCAACAGATGTGCGTGGAGATAAGCACACAAACCACACATACAGACAAATACACAAATACACACCTTACAGGTCTGTGCACAACAGTCAAAGCAGTGAGAGTTGGAGTCTGCAGCCTTCTCTTGCTTGCATACTTGATTCGGCCTTAGCTAGAGTGTAGGCCCTTTGGTCAGACCGGCCTGCTGAGAGGCTCCTAACAGCTGGATTACTTCAGAGGTTACTCCATCTTTCTAAACCTGCTGTTTCCAGCTCCTTGACCACAAAACCTGTCCACATTCTAAAATATTACTACTAACCACGAAGTATTGTTTCTTGAGTTCTGTATGTCACGTTTAGATATTTCTTTTCACGGTGTGTAGGTGTTTTGCCTTATGCATTGTTTTTATACCGCATACACGCTTGGTGCCTGCAGAAGTCAGAAGAGGGTGTTGTATCCCCCGGAACTAGAGATACAGACTTTTGTTAGTTATCACGGGGGACCTGGGAATTGAACCTGGGTCCTCTGGAAGAGCAGTTAGAGCCTTTAACCACGGAACCATCTCTCCAGTTCCTTCTATAATTCTCTTTAGGGAACGATTTAGGTTCACATATCTGCTTCTGCAGTAGAGCTTCTTTGATATGCTTTGGTTGACATGTTAAAAAAAAATATCCAGGGTTATAGAGATTTGAGACAGAGTTGAGAAAGAGGGGTCTTTCCAGATTCCTCTAAATTACCTCCCAGAATTCTCTCCCCAAGTGACTTGCCTCCTGGAATGCCAGCTTGAGGACTAAGTCCCAAGAGGAATGTGGCTTCTAGTCTCACAGCACCCCTTCTTCCCTTTAGCTCACAGTGGGTAACCTGCTCTAGTCTGCACTACAGGTAACTCCACTGAGGAGAATCCAAAAGTACCTCTGCTAGGTTCTAGGGAGGAACGGAAGCCACCCCCATCAGCCGAATTCAGCAACAGGAGAGCTGAGTTTTAACCCCAGCATGAATAGTGTCTTCTCTCTCTCTCTCTCTCTCTCTCTCTCTCTCTCTCTCTCTCTCTCTCTCTCTCTCTCTCACACACACACACACACACTGCTTGGCATGTCCACTAGGGACAGTGACATTTGGGGACCACGTGTCATCTGTGTTGTCCTTCCAGATCTTTCCCTGGCTGAGCTGTCAAATGATCCTGAAGCTCAGATGACAGAATCCGCAAGAGGCGTGTGACCTCTGCTAAGCCACAGAGGCCAGAGTCACTGGGATATTGTCAGGTTCATAATTCTCGTTTGAGGATGGAACATTTCAGGGTGATTTTCACAGTACCCTAGACGGCATGTGGGAGACCCTAGGAGACTTCACTTGGAAGGCTGTTCCTCCTCTGACTGTACCTTCACGAGTAGGTTTGACCCAATAGGCACGGCTTCTTTCCTCAGTTCCTCCTTTCAACAGATGCAGCAAGGGACCAGTGAGGGACAGTGACCATAGGACAGTGACCATAGCAGGTAAAGGTGTACAGTGTCATTACCTAGGGGGGACAATGCCTGCTGCTTTCTCACAGAGGGCTTGCAGGTCTTGTGTAGTTAGTATGGGGTGCCTCGTGGGATGGGTCCCTAGGCCATGGTCTCTTCCCTCAGCTAATCCACCTCCACCCCCGTGTGTTAGTCAGAGAACTCAACTGGAAACTTAGTGCATCTGGACTTGGCCTTAGATGGCCTTGATTGTAAATCTCATTCCTTATGACTTTCGGGTTAACACATGAACAACTGTGACCTTGTTTTTCAGCCTGCATGTACATTCACAGAGGTCTGTATGTCTGCCTATAAGGATCAGTCCTACCACTCAGGGCCCACGGTATGTGTTAGAAGGTGTTCCTTTAACCTCATCTGCCATGCTGAAGATTTGGTGTCTATCTATTAAGTCTTCCCAGAACTAACACTAAATGCAGAATAAGCAACGCTACTTCTGTCTTTCCCCTCTTGGCATGTGCCACTAAGGATGGTGACTTGGGGACCGGGGAGCATATTATTCTTCAGTAGAGGAACCCATGGAAACCATAGCCCAGGGAAGAGAAGACTAACCCAAGACAGGGAAGTAGAGACTAGCCAGGGCCTCTGGCTGGTCTTATGTTCTCCTCCCCTGACATGGGCGGCTCTGAGGATCCTTTTGGGCTCACAACCCTTGCTCTGCAGAAGCTCAGTCAAGGACTGAAGCCTGAAGAGGCCATCAGGGCCTGAGCTTGGCCTCTGGCCAGTGTTGGGTTGCAAGAATTAAAGGTTAGTTTTCTACAAGGTCAAAGTGAGAGGGGTCACTCTGCAGAGAGGAGAAGGCAGTCATAGACGGTGCTAGGAAGTCCGTCTTTCTTTACTAGAGGTCAGCCCATCTCGGGGCCAGTGTAGAGCTCACACTGACCTAATGAGGTTTTCATTAACACCGATTCCTGTGAAGCCAACCGGCTTATCTGGTGATTTGTGTAGCATTCCTAGAACCCGAAGCAACCTCCCTCTCTCCAGACTGTCCAATAATGCTGAACAGGGGTGATGGCCAGAGACGATTCAAGAGGGCAGGGAACTCATGAGTGATACCAAGGATCACACACTCTCAGGACTGGGGGCGGGGCTGGCTCTGCTTCCAGATTGTGTGCAGCAGCTGGCTGGGGACACAGACCCTTTGAGAAGGGCGGGTGCAGCCACTAAGAAAGGTTTCAGACCTTTGGAGGCATTTCCTGTTTCCCAGTGAACTGAAAAGGGCTTCCTGCTTGGAGTACTCCATAGGGATGGTTTCTTTCTTTCTTTTTTCCTTGTTAGTGGTGGGCGTGGTGTCTGGGTAGAGGATGCAGGCTTTGTTGGACTTGAAGACCAGCTCTCAGGACCCTGCTTCATGGTGGCAGAGAAAGAAGGGGATGAGACCACCAGACGCCTTTGCCTCATTTCCTGGCTTGGCTTTTGTGTGGGAGCACAGCGCTTGTCTAAGTCTCAACTGTGCAAAGGAGGTAACACGTCTCTGCAGCAGGAATGCGCAGCGGGAACATATGCAAAAGGCCGGGCTTTCAGCCCCCGAGTGTGTAAGTATGCAGATCTGTGCCCCACCATGACACTGGCTGTGTTGCTTAGGTTTCTGCCTTCTGAGAGCTTTTCTACAACAGGAGGCAGAAATGGGGCTCTAATGATCTCTACCCTAATGGAACAAGAGCCAGAACTATGGGAGAGATGCAGAAAGAAGCGTTTTCAAGCACCTGATGGGGTTTCCAGTCGCCAAAAACCACACTCCTTAGCTGGGGCCATTGACCCCTCACAAGCTCTTGCCTACTTTCCTTCCCCTACAGCCTCACGGAAGCCTCCAGCTCTGCCCTCCTCTCAGCTGCCTTTCAGCTCCTGCCTGGGGGTAGTCAGATGAGAGGGTGGAGCCAAAGGGTGGAGTTTCCTGTCGGCCACACCCACCTGGCTTTAGCCACCTGTGTAGGCTTCTGGCAATTCCTCTTCCCAAGTTCCACATGGAATGCACATGAATGGGGGAGTGGAAAACTTCCTAGATTTTAGGGGCCGTTGGCCAGAAGAGTCTACTCCTAATCCTCTGGGCATAAGCCGAAGTTTAGAGGCACTGACCCTGGCCAAGAGGGAAGGCTCTGAAAGAAACCAAGTAGGAAGCATCCAGTTGAGCCTGTTTGGGGCTGCTACCTGCACTTGGTGTCTTTTGTATGACTGACCTTGCTTCTCAGTGACAAGGCTCTAGTGGAAGAGGAACCTCCTCAGAGCAACCTAGTGTCTGCAGGCACTGTGTCAGCGACTTGGCCGAGGTCCTCAGCTCGCCTGAGCCGAGCAGCCTACCTCTGTCCATGGCCTCTGCTTTCTTTATGTTTCTCCTCCTTTCAAGTCCTTCCTTCTCACCATCTCCCTTGTCTCCCTTTTACTTTTCCTCCACAGAGCAATAAAATGAGAGAGAACTGTGCTGGATAAGTGTGGGAATAGCGTGAACATCTGTTCGTGTCTGTGTAGACAAGGACAGTGACCCAGCCCAGGCCCTATGACCCTGGTTTAACATATTCCTGCAAGGAAGCTCCTTCAGAAAAAAACAGGCTAGAGACTGGAGAGTCTACTCAGTGGACCCAGGCTTAATTCCCAGCACCACCCAGCAGTTTACTGATGTCTGTGACCCCAGTTCTAGGAGATCCAGAATCCCTTTTTGGCCTCCACAGGCACCATGTGAATATGGTACACAGACACATTCAGGCACTCATAACAACATCACAAAAAAAAAAAAAAAAAAAAAAAAAACTCTAAATAAAGAAAAACAAGGTGACTTAGAAAAATAGAAAAAGAAAATCTCGAAGAAGCCAATTCTAAAATTCATTTGTAAGCATAAAAGAGGAATGCTGGAGGTGTTACAATAATTAATTTTTAATTAATAACAATTCCAGAATCACAGCAATAACCTAGAACTAGAAGGGAACCACAGCTGCACACCTGATTGTGGGCAAAGGTTATCCAAGTACACGTGCTAGAGAGTGATCTACTTCAACCAATGGTCCTGAAAATATCAACTAGCCGTGTACACAGGAGTGGACCCAGATGCCACCCCCTCTGCCCCTTGAGACAACATCAACTCAAAATGGTTTAAAAACCTTATTCTAAACCTGAATTATTAAAACTGCCAAGAGTGGTCTTCAACCTGAACACACACACACACACACACACACACACACACAAACACACACAAACACACACACACACACACCCGTGGAGTTGTTTATCAGATAGCAACCAGAGCAGATGTTACAATTCACAACTGTAGCAGAATTACAGTTATAAAGTAGCACCAAAAATAACATTATGGTGTGGGGAGGAGGAGTCACCACAGCATGAGAAATTGTATTAAAAGGTTGTGGCATTAAGGAGTCGGAGAACCACTGCTCAGGAGGAAAAGCACACCAAGGTGTAGGTACAGAAGGAAGAGAGAAGAAATAGCTCAGGAGCGACGGCAAGAATTGAAAAGGGAGATTGCACTCGACACGAGGACTACGCAGCTCAGTGAGGAAGCCATCCGTGGAAGGCAAGAGAGGAAAGCCTTACTGGCTCTCTATTCGTCAAAGGGTAAGTATGTATAGTTTATACAGAATTTTAAAACTTAAACACCGATCTAATGAATAGATGTGTAAGTGAATTACACTTGGGAATGGTGATCTGGCTGCACAATTAGAGGAGTCTGCTGTCAAGCCTGAAGGACCTGAGTTCAACACCCAGGACTTGCATGGTGGCCAGAGAGAGAACCAGCTTCTGAAAGTTGCCCTCTGACTTCCAGACACATAGTGTGCATGGGTACACACACATAAGCGATGGGAATGATGCAAATGCTCAGTAAATATAAGGAAAAAGCATCTCCTTAACTGTAAAGGAAATGCAGATTAAACTCCACTAGGACACCCGCTCATCCTAAGAAGAATGACTATCAACAAGAAAACAAGGAGGCAGGATGCAGAGCTCTGGAGGCTGAGGCAGGAAGCTACCTACATAGCAAATCCAGTCCCCACCCCACCCCCAAACAAAATCAGCCACAGGAAGGACACAACAAATGCTGGCAAGGTGTAGGGGAGGAGGCATATCTGTTATGGTGAGAATGTAAGTCAATTCTTAAGGGAATCAGTGTGGTGACTGCTAAAAAAGAAAGGGTAGCCTGCTCTACACAGAGAGTTCCTCCAGGACAGCCAGAGTTACATAGAGGGACCCTGTCTCAAGGAGGCAGAGGAGGAGGAGGAAGGAGGAGGAGAAGGGGGTAGGGAGGAAGAGGAAAATGGGGGGAGGAGGTGAGGAGGAGGAGTTTAGACCTGTGTGTGTGTGTGTGTGTGTGTGTGTGTGTGTTTTCAGGCCCCAGAGTCTGCACAGATTTTGTCTGTCCCAGTGTAATCCAATCCCTAGCCACACACCCCTGATCCTGGATATTGTAATTGTGGCATCCTAGTGGGTGAGTCATAGCTGGTGATGGAAAGGAGGGACCTACAGCCAAGGTTAGCAGCATCCCTGGGAACTGGTACCTGTAGGCATCTAGGTACATCTTCTAAATTCAAGTCTGGTGTTCTAGGTTGTTATGAATATGTATTCTTCAAGGCACAAAGCTAGGACACATTGCCTTTAACAAGCAGTTGGATTTAGAGCCTAAAAGCGTTAAGCAGGCAATTGATACTATTGCTTAAATATTCAGACATACTGGATTGGATTTTCTAACATAGTACATCATTTACTTTTTTAATTTACATAATTTTACTTAATGATGATTTTTACTTCTCGATATAGTCTGTCTACACCCCATATAAGCCTGTAAAGGCAAGGCTGTCACTAATACCCACTTTCTCATGCTGCAACCCCTTAATACACTTAGTTCCTTGTGCTGTGCTGACCCCCCAAACATAAAATTGTTCTTGTTGCTATTTTACAACTGTAATTTTGCTACTGTTATGAATCATAACGTAAGTCTCTGTCTTTTCAGATGGTCCTAGGTGACACCTGTGAAAGAGTTGCTCCACTCCCAACGGTCGGTCTCAACCTACAGGTTGAGAACCATGGGCCGAGATGATTGGCCAAAAAGCAGGATATCTATGAAAGTCTGTAAGAGAATGAATAAATTGGGAAAGGAACAGAAAAAGGGGAGCACCCCTCACCTGGGCCAGCAGGTAGTCAGGAATTCTGGCACAATTACCAAGGCTTTCTGCAATAGTTGTTTATATAAAGACAATATTCCCTTCACATAAGAAATGATTTAGATAAACTGTGTCTTAGATAGCCTTACTCCACTTTCAGGTACTAACCTTACAGTTCTGGGGCATCTTGCCAACAAGAATATAAATAAACTTCGTTCATACTGAAAGCATGTCTTAGACTCCTCATGCCTTGTGATCCAGGATTTTCCAGGTATAATTCACTCTCACCTTTAACTCCAGCACTTAGGGGTTGTATTCAGAGACAAGCTGATATCTGAATTTGAGGCCAGCATGGTTTACAGAGCAAGTTCCAGGACATTTCACCCAAATACAAAAGAATATACCTTCTTTGCACTTCATGGAACATTCTCCCAAACACATATAAAGCAAGTCTCAACAGATGAAAGATAGTAGTTAGTTAATTTTCATGAAGGTTTGTCAATCCTGCCGATTTTCTCAAAAATCCAACTTTGTCTCATTGACTTTGCACTAGTTTGTTTGCTTCTGTTTTGTTGGTTTCAGCCCTGTGCTCGATTATTTCTTTGCCCCTTTTGGATGTGACTTGTGCCCTTTGTTCTGGAGCTTTCAGGCATGCTGTTAAGTTACTAGTATGAGATCTCTCCAATGGTTTTATAGGTAGGCTCTTAATACTATGAACATGCGTCTCAGAACTACTTTCATTGTGTCCTATAAGTTTGGGTATGCATTTCCATTAAATTCTAGAAAGTCTTTCATTTCTTTCTTAATTTCTGTCTTGAACCATTTTTTATTCAGCAGTGGGTTGTTCAGTTTCCATGAGTTTGTAAGTTTCCTGTTGTTGTTGATACCAATTTTTAATCTCTGGTGGTCAGATAGGATGCAGGGTATGTTTTCAATTTTCTTGTGTTGAGATTTGCTCAGTGCCTGAGAATGTGGTTGACTTTAGAGAAAAGTTCTATGAAGTCTGAGAAGAGGGTACATTATTTTGTTTTGGCGGGGAAATGTTCCGTAGATATCTGCTAGGTCTGTTTGGTTTATAACACCTGCTAGCTCTAGCAATTATCAATTCAGGTTTCATCTGGATAACTTGCCTGTTGGTGAGAGTGGGGTTTTGATGTGTCCTACTACCAGTGTGTGAGAGTCAATATGTAGCTTCAGTGTAGTGTTTCTTCTACAAACTTGGGTGTCCTTGTTGTTGGAACACAAATGAGATGTCATGTTGGTGGTTATTCCCTTTGATGAGTATGTGCCGTTCGCATTAATTTTGACTTAAAGTCTATTTTGTCAGATATTAAAATGGCCATACCAGTTTGTTTCTTGGTGATTGATAGTTTTGCTGGGTAAAGAAATCTGGACTGGCATCTGTTGTCTTAGAGTCTGCAGAACATCTGTCCAGTCCCTCCTCTGAAAAGTTCGATGTGACACATCCCCTGTCTGTCGTCATGGCTGCCTACAGACGGTGCTGATCAGGCATGGCGAGAGCACCTGGAACCTGGAGAACGGCTTCAGCGGCTGGTACAACGCCGACCTGAGCCTGGCGGGCCACAAAAGGGCAAAGCATGGCGGGCAGGCATTGCGAGATGCTGCCTATGAGTTTGACATCTGCTTCACCTCTGTTCAAAAGAGAGCAAGCCGAACCCTCTGGACAGTCTTGGATGACAATGACCAGATGTGGTTACCGGTGGTCAGGACGTGGCGCCTCAATGAGCGACACTATGGGGGTCTAATAGGTCTCAATAAAGCAGAAACTGCTGCTAAGCACGGTGAGGCACAGGTAAAGATCTGGAGACAATCTTACGATGTCCTGCCACCTCCAAGGGAGCTTGTTCATCCCTTCTACAGCAACATCAGCAGGGATCGCAGGTACGCAGACCTTACTGAGGACCAGCTGCCCTCCTGTAAGAGCCTGAAGGACACTATTGCCAGAGCATTGCCCTTCTGGAATGAAGAAATTGTCCCCCAGATCAAAGAGGGGAAAAGGTTCTTGATAGCTGCCCGTGGCAATAACCTTCGGGGCATCATCAAGCATCTGGAGGGTCTTTCAGAAGAGGCCATCATGGAGCTGAACCTGCCAACGGGCATTCCCATCGTCTATGAATTGGACAACAACTTGAAGCCCAAGAAGCCCATGCAGTTCCTGGGAGATGAGGAGACCATGCATAAAGCCATAGATGCTATGGATGCTCAGGGCAAAGTGAAGAAGTGAAGGCAAGGAGGCAGACTCCTACCCGACACCCTCCCTGCCTGTTCCTGCCTCCTGCACCCTCCCCAGCACCTGCCACACTGACTACATCTTTAAGACCTTAAGTTTAAGTTGTAGCTGCAGATGAGGACCTGTGGCTCCCATGTTCATTTTAGTATTTTATCCCCTGCACCCACTCCCTTCATAGAATCTAGTCAGAAGAACACCCCTGGGGGTGCAGGTTCTTGGTCCACATCCAGGGACGGCTCCCTGTACCAGGAGAGTTGGGAGATAATAATTATAGTTTTTCTTAGTTCTTTGCTTACTAAGGGTCTGCTTAGGAGGACGTCAGGGAGGAACTGCACTGTGGTATGACCAATGAGAAGCTGCGATCCAGTTTCGTCCCTGGAACCTGTTCTGCATTCTTCCCACAATTAGGTAACTGTGAATGTAGTCATTCCAATGGAGAGTGGAAGTAACCTCGTGGTGATTTTAAAAGACCCTACTTCCTCTCCCACCCTAAAAGAGCTGCTGGCCCTAGAACGTTGGGATCAATCTTGTCAAGTCTATGTATTACATTTAAGTTTATTAAAAAATGGGTATATATATATATATATATATATATAATCAGCACACAAAAGCAACTCTGAGGTTGCTAGTGGCAGTTGAAACAGTCCTATGTGGTCACCAGAAAATTAGCCATTCCTCATATCAAAAGGGATAAACTCCTTGTAACTCCTGCTGTGTTGGGATCCCTTTGCCTTGTTTTGTAGAGGTGAAGAGCCCAGCTTGATCACGTCCAAGTTTTTGTCTTTCGCTGTCCGAATCATGTTTTAGCTGCTTGACCCTACTGTGTGGGTTCAGAACTCCTTTGGGCATAATGACTAAATCTTTTTCCAGATCAGTATAATAAAGAAGCAATGTGCAATAAAAAAAAATTTGATGTAATTCTAGTAGGCCTGTCTTTATACATTATTAGTTCTTTTTCCCTGACAGCTCTCAATATTCTTTCTTTGTGCATTAAGTCTTTTGATTGTTATTTGCTAAGGTGACTTTTTTTTTCTGGCCCAATGTGTTTGGTGTTCTGTGTACCTATTGTGCATTGATATGTATCTTCTTCTTTAGATTAGGGATGTTTTCTTGTAGGGTTTTGTTGAAAATATATTCTGGGCCCTTGAACTGGGTTTCTTCTCCTTTCTCTGTCATTATTTATAGAATTGTTCTTTTTTAAAAGTGTCCCAGATTTTCTTAACGTTCTGAGTTTAGATTTTTAACATCTCTTTTGACTTATGTATATATTTCTTCTATGGTGCCTTCATTGCCTGAAATTCTCTCTCCCACCTCTTGTATTCCGTTGGTGAGGTTTGCCTCTGAGGAGTTCCTAAATTGGTAATTTCCACATTTCCCTCAGATTGGGTTTTCTTTATCAATTCTATTTCTACGTTCAGGTCTTGAACTGTTTTATTCATTTCTTTCCAGTGTTTGTTGGTGTTTTTATAGGTTTCTTTAAGGGGTTTAGTCACTTCCTCTTTAAAGACCTCTATCGTACTCATAAAGACTATTTTAGGGTCTTTGCCTTGTGCTCTAGCTATGCTGTGATACTCAGGGGCTGCTGTGACAGGGCTGCTGCTCTACTGGAGTCATCTTCTCCTGCCTGCTGTTGATTGTGTTTTCACACTGGCTTCTGGGGATCTGGGTTTGGGGAGACTGTGATTCTGGGTGCTGCTATCTGATCTTGTCTTTGGTGGGTGGGTGTTTTGTGTCTTGGTTCCTGTTGCCATCTCTGATTCTTCGGAGAGTGTAGCAGCTGGTTGTCTGTTGCCTGGTAGGAAATTCTTTTGGGATCTTGATAGGCTTGGCCACTGAGGTTTCCAGGTAAAATGTGTTTCTAGGTCTTGGATGCTGAGACTTAGGAATGGTGATGGGCTTAGAAGGGGTGAGTTGAATCCATAAGGAGAGAGGAGAGCAGGGTGTATTTATTTACTGCCCTGCTAGGCCCTTGAACTGGGTGTATCTGAAGATATCCTTCTGATCTACTAGAGAGAGCAGTGAATGATCTCTCTCAAGACACACGGAGGTGGGTTGGGCCTCAGAGATTCTCCCACTCACTGCAAACAGTGATAGGGCTAAGGCAGGGAGCAGAGGACTGCCATGGAGCCCAGTCCCCACAAGCTCTCAAGTCTCCTAGGCCATAGAATACTAAATACCCATTTGTGAGACCCTTCCCTGCCTCTGTGTTCATCCTGCTTCCTCCAGAAGTCCACCCTGATAAGGCAGCCTACCTTTCTCCACACTTCCTCTGTGTTAACAGCCTGCAGGGATTTCTTGGTCTTGCTTGCCTGCCTTAGGCCTAAAGCATTAGGCCTAGGCCTTTTCTCCTGGACTAAGTCCACAAGACCAAAGGCCCTGTTCTTGATTCTCTCCCTTCCTGCTTTAGAGGAGCTTTGGGACAGATGGAGGGCTGCCCAGTGTCCCTGGCAGTGATGGCAGGCATGGATGGGCAGAGAAGGGAGAAGCCAATCAGAGCGTAAAGATAAGCTGTCCTAGGCAGCCTAGCTGACCCTGTGTTTCACTATATGCTGATCAAGGGTCAGGGATGCTTATCAAGGAGAAATCTTAACAAAGGCCCCAGCCACTGCTTTTGCTCACGAACATTTTACAGATGGTGCTGTGGAAACTGGAACTAAATCCCAAGTCTCTCGTTCTGCATAAGAACGTAATTAAATTGCATCAAGGGCCTTTATGTGAGACCGTAAACTTTGAAAGCACTATAGTGAACCAAACACTTCAAGACAAAGGCATACACAAATTTCTGAATAAGGCTCCAGCAGCCCAGGAAACAGCAGGAAGAATGAGCAAAGGAAAAGGCACTGCAGAGGGACAATCCACAGATAGGAGACAGCCTGTGGGATGGAGGCTTTTCTTGAGGTAGTACATCTCAAAGAGGCCACTGTCACTTCTGCCCAAGGGGAAATAGCTGAGGCCAAATCTTGTTCGTCATCGACTCCCTAATTCCATCTTTGTACTCTGGGATTGCTTGTTTGTTTTTACCAGGGAGATCTTGCTATGGTACAAAGGGAAGGCTCGGTTAGTCCTTCCATGTCAAGGCAACATGGAGGGCCAAAGAGATGGCTCAGTGGGTAAAGGTACTTGTGACTAAACCTTCAGTCCCTGGGATGCACATGATAGAAGGAAATAGTTGCCTTCTGACTTTTGACCTCCATGTGTGTGCTACTGTGTGTGCTACTGACACATCTGACGTATGTCCCCTTCCACAAAATAAATGACTTTGTGGGGAAGATTTCACTTGTGTATCCTGGGCCGTTCTGGAACTTCCTCTGTAGACCAGGCTGGACTCAAACTTAGAGATCCACCTGCCTCCCAAGTGCTGGGATCAAAGGCGTGCGTCACCATGCCTGGCTTCCTTGTATTATTTTATACTCAGAGAATAAACACTTAAATTTCCCACTTGGTTTCACATATGAAGTCACTGCTGAATGCGGCAGTTCAACACTCCCCTTTCCCATTCTGGTTTGGTCATGTTCCTGGCTGAATTAACATGTTCTTCACTGGAAAGCTGAAAGCTTTCTGCTTTCCTGCACCACAGTTTTCATATCTACTGGATTTTGTCCTTGTTCTACTAGGTAAGACCTAGGGCCTTGTTTCTTGCTGAGTCAGAGAGAAGAGCATAAAAGACCCAACCCTTCTCCTGGGGCTGTGTCTGAAGATCGTCCTTTCAACTCCAAGCAGGGACGTCATATCCCCCATGAAGAACAAGCAGAGAAGTCCATTAGCAACCTTTATGCTAGGCTGGAGAGATGGCTCAGTGTTTTAGAGCACTGACTGGTCTTCCAGAGGTCCTGAGTTCAATTCCCAACAACCGCATGTAATGTAAACACATTACAACCATCAGTAATTGGATCCAGTTCTCTTCTGGTGTGACTGAAGACAGCTACAGTGTACATACATACAATAAATAAATAATTTATTTATTATTCTTAAAAAAATAATTTACTTAAAAAAAAAAGAAACAGTTACACCTTTAAAGATGTGAGTTGAGGCTCATGGTAGAGGTTCACAGTCCCCTTTACTTTATATTTTGAGATAGCATCTTGCCCCAGCTTCTGTGGTACCTGCGCCACCAGGCCCAAACAGACTACTCTTGTCTTTAACATAAAGTCTTGTTTAAGTGTCTGTCAATCTAGTTTCCTCCAACACCATCAGTATCATCCTTCCTGCATCCGTTATGTTAACTCATGAGCCAACATTTCCCCCAAGAAAACTGTTTTCTAGCCCTGCTTTGTGCTGTTAGCTGGACCTCAGCGCCGGCAGAGGTAAATGTGAGCAGCACGCAGGCGGCCACATTCAGATCTGCCTTTGGTGGCACTGGAAGTCAGTAAATTCAAGCTCCAGGTCACAGGATGCTGTAGAAACAAAGAAAGATGAAGAGAAACTGATTTCAAACCTCAGAGCTATGGACATTCCAGGACCAACCTCTCCCTTGTCCGAGGTCTTACCCTAGGCTCCATTTTCCTTAAGCTCACCCAGAATGGAGGTAAAGGAAGCTCTTTCTGACTCAGCCTCTGAGTCTACTCCACACTGGGCCTGAAAATAGGAGTTGGTTTCTGATGTAGTTTCCAGCCTCCAAATACGGGGACCCACTGTTTTCAGTTCCCTGCTAAACACATCTCAGACCCAGAGCCTCTCTGCAAGGGACTGGGTGTTCCTGCTTCCCTAACCTTTAGGATTGCAAGCCTGCTTGATTTAAATCTTTACACCTGGCAGTTTAACATGGTTTTCTCCCAGTCTAAGGCCATCACTTCTGAGTTACACTAAAGTTACATCTTGTTTATGCCCCATGCTGTTTATCTTCTCCATTCTCGGAGGGTGGAGCAAGCACCTAGCTGGACACAGGAGATGATCTCTACCAATCACTGGCAGTGTAGTATGTATCAAACAAATTCCATGCCCTATGCAAGTCTCTCGACCTTATTGCAGTTTGAGACCGAGTCTTTTATAGGCTGGTTTTTAACTTGCTAAGAAGCTAAGGATGACTAGAAGCCCGCAACCGTTCCATCTGTAGATCTATAGGAGTATGATATGTTATCATTTGTTTGTTTGTTGAAAGAAAATCTTTTTTTGTTTAGTTTGTTTTTGTTTTTTGTTTTGTTTTGTTTTGTTTTTGAGGTAGGGTTTCTCTGTTTAGCCCTGGGCCTCCAAGAACTTTCTCTGTAGACCGTGCTGGACTTGAACCCCAGACACCTGCCAATGCCTCCCTCCTGCTGGGATTAAATTCGTGTGCCATTGACATCTGGATGAGATAGTCTTAATCTGCACTTCAGGCTGGCTTCAAATTCTTGTAATTCCCCTGCTTCAGCCTCCCTGGCACTGAAATTATAGATCCAGTCCACTAAACTTACCTGAACCGGACTCACGTCTCCCCATGGTCTTCTCTCCTCCCAGTCTGGAGACAACCTCTGGTGTAAGAGTTTAATCCCCCCCCCTCTCTAAATTCATTGATAAGATAGATATGTTGATTGGAAGCTTGCTTCTTCTATGGAAATATTTGATAATTAAATAAAGATAACCCATCCTCCTGAGGTGGGTCTGAAGGCCATGCTCACTCCTTCAGATAAGCAAAATGAAAGTCCTTTGAAGATTACACACTAAGGTCCCCCGAGGCTTTGGAAAGGTGATGGGTCTCACTGTAGAACATTCAGTGTCCTGGGCCCTTTCTTCAATACTACAGAATAAAACATATCTAAGTGTTTTGTGGCCTGAGAGGGGGGCAGGCTGGCAAAGAATGAGGTGCAACCTATGCCTCTAATGAGCGAATGTATGGATTAATTGAACTTTCTTTGTACCCAAGAGTTTCAAATGTTCTTCTGGGCTGGGGTGTAGGTCAAGGCAGGGAGAACACTTGCCTAGCATGTGTGAGCGCTTAGATTCTAAGACCAACACTAGGAACAAAGCTAAGAACTTCTAACATCACCTCAAAGCCCTGCTTTACAGGGTGAGGACTACAGGAATGGGATGATGGAAAAAGGCTTGAGGAGAGGAAGCACCAGAAAGTCACCACTTAGTAAGGCCAGAGACATCTGCTGGCTTATGCCATAGGTAGCGGCAGGCAAGCAAGAGTCCCATTGACCCATCTGCCAGTCGCTGAGCCCGAGGGGCCCGCAGTTTAGAAGTTAGAAGTCACAGCAGCCAGAGGCAGCATTCCGCCGAGGTCGCATGTCCCCTGCTTGTCAGGGTTAGTCACTGTCAGCTGTTTGTTGTTTTGCTTTGCTTTAGTTTTTGTTTTTGAGACAGAGACTCACATAGTCCAAGCTGGCCTCTAACCTGCTATGTAGCCAAGGGTGACCTCGAGCTTCTGGTCCTCTGTCTCTACTTTCAAAGTGCTGAGATTTCAAGTATGTGCCACCACACCCAGTTTATGGGTTCCTGCTGACTGAACTCAAGGCTTCATGGTACTTAGGAAGGCACCCTACCAACTGAGGTACACCCTCAGCACCAGAAACTACACGCAGGTGCCCACTTCATCACTGCCATGCCTGAATACGGGAAAGATGCCTGCCCCCATGCCCAAGGACCAGGGGCACATCTGATCTATGCACGGCTTCATTTTTGGTCAGCAAGCAGGAATGTGTCAGGAGAGTAAGCCAATAATGTTCTGCAACCTTCATGTGCCTACAAAGGAAATGCAAAAGCGGAAAACCACGTGGGTTTTAGACTTGAGGGTTTTTTTTTGTTTGTTGTTTGTTTTTGTTTTGTTTTTAACTTAAAAATATTTAAGGGATGGTAAGATGCCTCAGGGAAACTCAGGCAATGGAAGCCTGGTGAGTTGAGCTCAACTCCAAAGCCAACATAAAGATCAAACCGACTTTACACTCATGGGCTCTGCCCCAAACACACACACACACACACACACACACACTCACACACACACACCTAGTAAAGCAAACAATTCTCTGGTTTGTATATATGTATGGAGGGCATGTGTACCGAGACACGCGTGTAGGGGCTGGAAGACAGCCCATAGAGCCATCTTCCTCCATGTTAATCTGGGTTTCAGAGACTGCAGTTAGACTGCCAGGCTTGTGTGAAACATGGCCACAACCACCGCGCCTTCTGGCCTATTTACTTGTTCTAGGTTTGACGTTTCAGTCTGTAGCTCAGGCTGACCCTGAGCTCAGGATCCTCCTGCCTCTGCCTCCGAAGTGCTGGATACAAGTGTGTCCCACTAAACTGGGATTCGGTTTTAGAAGTTTTGTTTGTTTGTTCTTTTGAGACATCTTGTGTAGCCTGGGCTGGTCCTGAACTCATTATGTAGCTGAGGATGGCCTTGAACCTATGGTCATACCCAAGTGCTGAGATTACAGCTGTGTGTCACTGCTCTGAGCTTTGTGGGTGCTGGGGACTGAATCTAGAGCTTTGTTTATGATGGGCAAGCACTTTAACAACTCCATCCTAGAAGTTTCTAATTTATAGTGTACAGAAGGCAGAAGGAGAGAGAGAGGGAGATCTTTGTTTGGATAGAGAAGTAAGATTTAACATCATCATATTTATTACGTTCTGGAACAGTACACATTCACATCCTTTTGAGTACAGTACATTTGGCACAATAATGCTTACAATGAAATCACACTAATGGATGGCAAGGGATTAAGATCACATCCAGAAAGGAAAAGAAGTATACAAAGAAAGCTTCACAATACAAAATAAAACCCCTAAAATTGAATACATTTCTATTCAGCCAGAATTACTTTGCACATAATTTAAAAAGAGGTAATTTTTATTTAGCCTTCTTTTATTTTTAAAGCAAGAATGAATGATGTTTTCACCTTTGGAGGAAAAATAATATGTCTCTACTTCACAAAGTCCATAATGAGAGGCAGGGAGGAATTACTATCCTTCATGTAGGTTTTTTTGGCTTCTTTTTTCTTTTTTTTTTCATACTTTTTGTTTTCTTTAAGAGAATGAGAGTGAGCGTTGGAAAAGTATGGGCCCAGCAGAGACCCTGGTGTTAGCATGGCCACGCCCACCACTGCTGTGTTTGTGATGCTGGCCCTGAGTACAGGGCTTCATACCAGCCAGGCAAGAGTTCTACCACCAAGCCGCATTCCCTGTGGCTAAGTTCTTTCGGAAAGGACTCAGTATATATCCAAGGAACACAGGCATGTGGAGGTTTCCACTGGACTCAAAGCATTGGCTAGAAGCCTCCTAAGCAGCAGGGCAATGGGCACCCAGAGGGAGCCAGGGGGCTGACTTCCTAGAGGTGCTGGTGGAATGAATTGTCTGATTTACCAGCAGTAATGCCAGTTGGCCGTGAGGAAGAGTCCAGCCCTCACGGTAACATGAGTGTCACCAAACACTGGGGGAAATACTTGATATTGGCTTTGGCTGTCCAATATTCAAAATGGTAAAGGAAGCAGAGGAGATAGAGAGATAGATAGATAGGTAGGTAGATAGATAGATAGATAGATGGATAGATAGATAGATAGATAGAGAGAGAGAGAGAGAGAGAGAGAGAGAGAGGTTGATTATATCTGAGTATGGTGGGCGTATTACCGTGTTTTTTGAAACATTGAGATGATACCACCATGAAGATGTTTCTGTGCTTATCCACTCCAAAGGATAGTCTCCCCCCACCCCAGTATGTCAAGTCACTGAAGATAAATTAAATTAACCTAATGTTCTTCATCATCACTTCCCTGGTATGCCAAACATACAGATTGATACAGCACAGTATTTAATATTTGCAATCATCATAAGAACATATCACAGTTACACCTGAGTTTTTCTTTAAAAAAAAAAAAAAAGCAAAGAAGAGAACTGAAGGTCATCATTAGAGACAAAGGCTGCAACCAGCCAGATGCAAATAGGGACACACTTAGTATGGGCTCAAAATAGTCACTGTCCAAGCTTGGAAACCACTATTGAGAACATTCTTTTCTGTCTGCCGTCTCTCTCGGGGCATGGCATCGCACAGGGGAACCGAAAGTGATTTTAACAGAGCTCAATCTATGGTTACACTTTCAACCCAGGAGAAAATAAGCAATATAAAGGACCCCAGCCCCCCCTAAAAGAAACATACCTCTCTCTCAGTAACTTAAACCAATAGGTGATAAAGAAGATTGCACCTGGACATTATTATATTCTTTCATAGACTAAAGTTTTATAATATGCCTGAACATGCAGCAGTTGATACTTCTATATTCAACGAATTAATTCCACAGGCCTTGCAGCAAACACTATATACAAAAACAAAATCTCAAATGTACAAAAGGCAAAAAAGCTTCGTTAGTGCCCGTTTGCCACTCACAAGTATATATATTTAGGGGCGGGTGGGAAGTCCACGTGCAACGGTTGGAATGGATTCCATTCCCTGCTAAGTCAGCTCAGTAAGATGGGTGATCAAATGGCTTTCGGGGAACATATACACAAAGCCACAGGGAACCCTTGAGGATCAACAATGGAACACTGTCAACATAGCCACAGGAGGTAAGATCAGTCCATTAAATAGAGTCCATGTGAGTTACCACTGCGTGTCACCAAAACTCCGGCCACATCCCAGCACCTTGTTGGTCCTCAGATCAGTCGCTCCTCAGTCTCCTGACTCCTGCCTGACCCAGGCTGTGTTTCGTTTCTTGCATCCCCAAAGCAGACACTTCAGAGTTTATTTTACACGCTCGATGTTTTAAACCACAACACAGTGGTACAATTATCTTGTAGAGACGTAGAGAAAATTGGAGTTTATGCTGGGAATGTGGGACAAAACTGGAGAGAGAATTTGGGAGTTAAGTTTTTCTGGAACCTTGGGGTCTTGGCTGTGGCTCTGGTGGCCTTTGTGCTCAGGGAGAATTCCCATGATGAGAAACCAGAGTTTCCTTTGCTCTCTTTGCATAGACCTCATGTGTCACTAAAGTATCAATAATAAACTTTGGACGACTGGAGTCTCACCGTGTATTAGCCCTTTAATATCTACCCGTGTTCACCTGGGATGTGTATCTTCTAGCCAGTTAGAAAGTGAACTTAATAACAGTATTCTTCTTTCTTTCTTTCTTTCTTTCCTTCTTTCTTTCTCTTCATTTCTTTTCTAAATATTAAAGAGTTCAAAATCAAAACGATTTCTTCCATGAGATACAAACGCACACAACTTTGGCATGCTCAAAAAAGCTAAAACCAAAGCAAGCAGGAATGTGCAGTTCCAGAGCAAACTGCCAAGGTTGGCGAGCCTGAGCATCCCCAGGTTCCTCCCACCAAGGGTATGCCTTGGGGCACCCACCCTGTGGAAGAAACTCTGGTCTCTTCTCTTGGGCAGCTGGGCAGCAATGGCAGGCCAGGAGGAATGAGAGAAGGGGGAAGTCAGGAGTCTATGTCCAGTGGCAGAGCCAGAGTCTTCATGGTTTGTTTGTTTTCTTTGTAACAAAAGAAAAAGCTGCTTCAGGATTGTAGATGGATGGATACTCTAAACCCAAGACTGCACACAGCTACCCACAGAGCAGAAGCAATTCAAACCTGTGATCTTGGTGAGTCTAGACCAAAGAGGGCCTTCTGGTCATGGGGGGGGGGGTGGGGAAGGACATGGCCAGGGATGAGGGGATGCAATAAATAAGAGAGTGGGCACGGGACTGGGGCTCTGGGGAGGAGGAATAGTTCGAGACATTCTGAGCCTCTGCAACACGGGATTTTCTCAACACCCTCCTTGCAGGGGAGCCAACTGCCAAAGCAGCTTTTCAGGGTATCAGGTCTTCACCAAAGTAGGAGAAGCCTTTAAATTCTTCCTGGTTGATCTGCTTCACTATTGCTTCATCCACAAGCGTAAGTACTGGCTCTTCCCGGGTGAAGTCTTGGTCAAAGTTATTGACATCTCTTTTGGTTTTCTGTGGAGAGAAAAGAGATGGTGCTGAGCTGAGGCCTAACGTCCATCTTGAGCCCCACCCCCTCCCGCTTGGAGACTGGGCATCGGGGTGACCAGCCTCTTGAGCCTCTAGCTACTGGGAACAGATACAGGGCTGTTCCAATGAGGTAACAATGGATGGCCCCAGGACCCAGATGTGGAGAGGAGGAGAGCAAGAATGAGTCAAGGTGAGAAGGAAGAGGGTGTGTGAGTATGATGGAAAAGCAGGGAAGTGGGGTTCCCACAGGCTGAGTGTGTGCACGAATGTGCACGTGCGAGTGTGCCTGTGTGTGCGTGTATGTGCATGAGTGTGAGCAGATGTATATGTGTGTGTGTGTGCTTGTGTATGTGCTTGAGTATGAGCATATATATGTGTGTGTAATGGGATGCATAGCTTCCATCTCATATCCCCTTGGTAGCATCTACCATAGCTATCAAACTCCATGAAGACAGTCTGTGTTGTGCCCAGGGAACAAACTTAATTAAATCCATCTGCTCAAAGTCCCCAGTGTTTTTTCTTCCCATAGAGACAGACCTGATAGTCCTGCCATATCTGATTCATGTGATCTCTCTCTGTGTAAAGATGGGCTGCAGACAGGACCCAGGGTTACCTTCCTCCCTCCACCCTCACCAGCATCTCACTCTATGGCCCCATGGCTTGGCCACTATCCCGGTGGAAACTCAACATTTGCCGTGACATTTTCATACTTGTTCCTAGACCAGTGCTCCTCAACCTGTGGGTTGTGGTCCCATTGAGGTGGGGAGGTGTGGGATTGAATGACCCTTTCACAGGGGTCACCTAAGACCATCAGAAAACAGATATTTACATTACATTTCATAACAGTAGTTAAAGTATAGTTGTGAGAAGCAACAAAGATAATGTTATGGTTGGGGTCACCACAATGTGGTGTATTAAAGGATCATGGCATTCAGAAGGTTGAGAACCACTGGTCTAGACCATAAGCTACTTCTCTTAGTTAACTTTAGGTTACTTGGAGTTCTGCCATAATAAGTAAGCACCTATGACTTATTCTCCAGCTCAGAAGTACAACCCAGCTAGATGTTCAAGTTCCCCAGGCTCCTGGTTTTCAGGGCTTGAGTAGAGGGCAGCAACCAACCAACCCCCATATCCTTGTGTCTGGAGAAGACAGGAATGTTGTCAACAATACCTTTAAGGGCTTACAGAGGAGGAAGAAAGACAGTGTGCTTGTCTGGGGTGTGCTGTTATAAAGAAGTTCCATAGAGAAGTCAGAGCTTGGCTATGATCTAAAGGTGGTTTATAATTGTGTTGGGGTAGATGGGAGGTGGTATAAAGCAGAGGTTAAGAACATAGAGCATGCGTGCCCAGAACCATGGGTCTGCCAAGTCCCTGGACCAGAGCCCAGTGAGGGGTGATGAGGAGCTAAGGCTGGAGTATGACCACAGGGGCCTTGGGTACTAGGCCCTCAGAACTGAGCAAAGTTTGGGGTACAGTGGGCAGTTGGGAGGCTCTCCAGCAGACCTCTTTGGACACTGGGTGTGATGGTTTAAATATGCTTGGCCCAGGGTATGGCACTATTAGGAAGTGTGGCCTTGTTGGAGTAGGTGTGTCATTCTGGGCCTGGGCTTTAAGACCTTCATACTAGCTCCCTGGAAGCCAGCCTTCTCCAGTTTGCTTTCAGAACAAGACAGAACTCTCAGCTCCATGTCTGCCTGGACGCTGCCATGCTTCTACCCTGATGATAATAGGCTGAACCTCTGAACCTGTAAGCCAGCCCCAATTAAATATTGTCCTTATAAAAGTTGCTTTGGTCATGGTGTCTGTTCACAGCAATGGAAACCTAACTGACACTGGGCACATGGGACTGCTTCTGGTTGGTGACCTAGATGAGGTGGTACATCTTATAAAAGGCCAGAGTCATTTTTATAGAAAGAATGAAAGTGCAGTAGGCTATTCTCAGTAGAAACCTGTAACCTTAAAAACCATGGCAAGTGTCAGTAAAAAATACCTTTGAGACAAAGCTGTATGTTGTATCTGCTTTTGGATGGCTGCTACTCATATAAAAAATTCAAATCTCTTAAAAATTCTAAAAGAAAGAATTCTGCTCCATTTTGCTTAGGCTAGACTTTTTCTAACTTTCCTTCCTGCCCTCCTGAGTATTGTATTTGTCCCCTTTCCCGAGAGGAAAACCCTATGGTAAGTCTGAGAGGTTCCAGAGTTTCTCAAAGCATCTTTGCGTTCACGCACTCATTTGGACTTCAGAATGGGCAAGTATTTTGATTCCAGTTTAACAAGAGAGGAAACTATGACTCAGAGAAATTTGGTGGCTTGGCTGGTGTTACCCAACTGGAAAAGAGCCAAACTCACATCCAGGTCTCAGCATGATGCCTCCTGGCCCTGTAGAAGTTGTAGAGATGTGGATCCCATAGAAATGGGATGGCAAGGATCAAGTTGAGCCAGAGACATTTCTTTTTTCTTTTTTCTTTTCTTTCTTTTTTTTTTTTAAGAAGAAACCAATAGGCTTTTGAGATAAAGCCAGAAGAGCCTGGCATAGGCAAACGGGGAGAGAGTTGGGCACCACAGTGAGAAGGGATAGAGTGAGGAAGGCTGGCAGGGAAGCCAGCCCAGTGACCCAGATTAAACACAATGATGGGCAGGAAGAAGCAGGGATAGGCTACTCTCCCCTGCTCTTAGCGGTCAGTCCCGACTCTCTCGGCTTGAGCAGCAGAGTCCAGCTCACAAGAACTGTGACGGAGGACAGAGAAAACGAAGAGAATGCCAGAAATTTCCAGAAACAGCATTTGTGGCTGGGGATGTCTGTATTCCCTTTAGAAAGAGAACTTAGACATAGTGTGCTCTTCCCCAACTGGAAAGCTGGCCCGGGACAGGCTAGCTGTTGTCCTCTAGAGGTTTCAGGGCCAGAGGACAGGGAGGGCTTGTGTACAGAGCTGCTTCAGAGATGAACAACAAAACTGGTCCCCAGGGTGATGCCTGCTGGCTGTGGGAGGGTGGTGGCTGAGGAAGGCCTGTGGCAGCAGCTCTTCAGAGGACCTCTGCGGAAGGAGGGAAGAGTCACAGGGCTAAAGAGGTGGGAGTAAAGCCTGGGTAAAGGCTGGCCAGGGGGATCTGTGGGATAGTGACAACAACTTGTAAAGTGCCAGGTATTGCCCAAAGGGCACATGCTCTGGTGGTGAGAGTGAAAGGTTTGCAGAGGAGGGAGATAGAGCCACAGAATAGGACAGGGAGGTCCAGTCGGAACATAGCTAAGGATGAACTGGAATTCTTGGTCAGGAACACCCTTTCAGCTAATCATCAAGGAGGGCAGGGTGCACATAAAGAACCTTAGAAACCCATACATAAGCTGGTTGGCATTGACTGTCCTTGTTTACTTAGTTGCTCCAATTTCATCCATCAGCAGTGACAGATCCATGCTCATTAGTCAGAGAAACTGGTTTGCTTTTTTGAGGTCACCTGGGGCCCAGCAATGAAGCTGGAGGCCACAGGGTGTCCACACTTCACAACTCATTGGTTGTGTGTTCTGAGAGCCGGGCTCTGCTAATACATCTAGAGATGAGTCTACCGTGAGCTCGCTGGGAGAGTCATTTAGCTCAGTTCTAGGTTTTTCAGAGGAATCCCAGAGTCATCTGAGGGCAGTCACTAGGGCGTGTCATTTCTCCTTCCTATAGGTCACCTAGAAATACCACTGGGCATCAAGCCCATGTCTTGCCCATGACAGGCACCCGCCATTTTACCACTGAGTCACATCCCCATACCAGAAGATGCCATTCTTGGTGACCTCTGTGTGATTGGTCACAGCTCTTTGTGTAAATTGGCTCCTGGCCCAGTTTCCTTGGAGACATCTTAGGCGCATGTTAGTTACCCATTTTCAATTTAAATAATTAGAAGTCCCATGGATCGTTGGAGACTGGAGGCTTGGGAAGTTTATCAAAGCACCGTGTATCCCTATCACTGGCATGTAGGAAGCACAGTATCCCCCAAACCGGAAAGGGCTGAGGTTGGCTCCTTCAGTAATTTTGTTCCTCGAAGTACTGCGGCTTTCTCCTGAGCACACCCAAGACTCAACTCCACTCTGGTCCTTGGTCAGCCCATTTACCTTCCCTATGTTTTTCCTGTGCAGCCCAAGAAGTGGCATTGGACACTCAGCATTGTCTGACTCTGCAGACCTTCTCTCCTCCACAAAGCCTTTCCCATAGCCTTGGTCACGTCTGAGGCCTTCAGGGTCCTGTTCCTGTGCAGCCTGGCATCACATCTGGATACTGCTGAACTCTAGGATGCTCCATGCTCACAGGCCTCCCTCCTTTGTACAGACCACTTTCTGCTTGGACCTCCCCTTCTCTTCCTTGCCTGGAGATCCCCATTGGTTGCTCTTTTTCATGCCAGTGTGAAATGCCTTTTCTTCAGGAAGCCTCCCTCATCGTCTGAGTGGTCTGAGAAGAGCCTTGGCCCACCATCTCTCCTCCCTGATGCACTACAGTCCTCCCTATGAGCCCTGCACACACAGGGAACAGCTTGAGGTCACCATTCCACCATCAGCCTAGTACCATGCCTGTTATTTATTGACATCATAGTCATCTGCTGAAGGAAGTCTCTATGCTGCTACTGTATCTAAAGCCAGCAAAGTGACCTGGATTGAGGGCCCGTGGCTGCCATTCTGTCAGGGGTTTGGGAACGGGGTGGAAGCTAAGGTGTGGCTGACTCATGGGGAGTCAGCAGTTGGGCAGCCTAGACAAGGCCTGAGCCCCAGAGGCACATGAGTGGGAGTTAGGCCTAATTGATGGTCTCTTGTCCTAGTGCTGGAGGCACAGAGTTCTCTAATTGCTAGTACAAGAGAGAAACAGTAGCCAGTGTAACCAGCTGGGGTTTGGGGAAATTCCATCAAGGCAAATGGGTTTAGGTCTTGGTGGGTATGTATATTACAGGTCGATCTTAGAGGGAAACAGAATTCCCACGTCCTCTGCCATTTCTTCAGTAATGGAAGCCTCGGCTCAGGAGATCCAAACCTGACTTCAGGGAAGACACACATTTCTGCCACCTACAGAGAGGGGGTAGCATGGTGGACCCCAGGGCCAGGATGGGTGCTGGCCACCTTCTGTCTGACAAGGATGATTCTCTCTTAGCTCTCACACAGCCATCCCTTAACGCCAGCTCTGGGAGAAGCCATGCTGTTTGCCTCTGTGACATCTGCCTCTGTCCTAATGTGCTATCCCCATTAGCTGATGACAGTGCTCTTCCAGACCGTGTCATGGGGCTGGCCCTCAAGTATCTGTCTTGTGGCTGTTTCTCACGTTCTTCCTCTGCCTGGATCGTGACAACACAGCGCAGTAGTACAGAGCTAGGAAGCCATGACTGAAGATGGGGTACATGACGCCTGTACCTTTGGGTCCCCCTTAAGTATCTCTCAACTCCAGCCTTTCCCACCTCCCTCTCTTCCCAAGTCTTCCTGGGACTGCCGCTTGCAGGCTCTTCTAATGTATCTCATCCTTTCACATATTACAGACAGGTGATAGTCCTTGATGTCATAGGGGACAGACACTTCATGCTTATGAGTTTGAAATCATTTTATTTTATTATCTAACCACTTGACTTTGAAATGTCGATATTCCAAGTTCTATTTCTTTCTTTTATATAATATTCTTTAAAAAAGAACAAAACAAGAATTTCCACTAGGAAAGTGCTTTCTCAACATCTATCAACTGGCTCTTTTGACACATATGTTCATTATAAACATATTCCCATCAATAGTGCATATGTAAATATGCTTACACACGTGCTGGTATGTAAGGCTTTTGTTTTGTTTTTGCTTTGTTGTTGTTTGGAGGCAGGATTTCTCTGTATCTCCCTGGCTGTCTTGGAACTCACTCCGGAGACGAGGCTCTAACTCAGGATCTGCCTGCCTCTGCCTCCCAAGTCCTGGGACTGAAGGCATGTGCCACTCACACGTGCTCCTCTCACTTTATAATTTTGGATTCCCTTTGTAGAGAAAACAGGGTGAAAGTTATAGGGATCAGGCCAGTACTGGCTTCTGGCAGGGTTTGTCATGCTCCCAACCTGCCAAGTGCCCCTGGTGGTGTCGTACACTTTTCCCACCCACCTCTCTTACTGGGTGGCTGCTGGAGCAGACGGCTCAATTTCTGCCCTTTGTCTGAGAAGCACCAAGTGCTGTACTGCTAACCTGTCCTTGGTGGCAACCTGTACATTAGACCTGCGTTGTCTATAATGATGTGATGCTGACCCTTGATTGCCAACTCGATGGGTCCGAATCATGTCTGTAAGAGCAGGTCACAAGGTTTAGCTGAGCTAAGAAGAGATTCTCTAAGTGTGGGTGACATTATATAATGGGCTGGTGGCCCTGGCCAAATGCTGAAAGCATGTGAAATACTGGGATTCATTTCTCACCATCTTCCTATGAGGAATGTCTCCAGGGGCCTTCTGGCCGGGAGGCTCCTGGGTAGCATGGTAAACGCCAGCACCAAGCTGGGTCCTGACTACTTTCTGTCTGACAAGTTTAACTAGTCTCTTTTGGAGGCTGTTCCGTGGGCTCTCTGTGAGAGGCACACATGCTTAGAGAATTTCTCCATGAGCCTAAGGTTAATCGACTCCTAGTGATTTACCATTCTCTCTCTGAACTGCCACAAATAAATTCCTGTTAAAACTTTGAGATTCAGGCTGGAGAGATGACTCAGTGGTTAAGAGCACCAGCTGTTTTTACCAGAGGACCCAGGTTCAATTCCCAGCACCCACATGACAGCTCACAGCTGTCTAACAGCTCCAGGGAAATCCAACACCCTCACATAGACATACATGCTGAAAAAAAAAAAAACAAAAAACAATGCAATAAAATAGATAAACCATTAAAGAAATTTTTAGACTCTTGCTTTAAGGATACTAGCTCAGGAATGCTAAGATGGTTCATTGGATAAAGAAAGGCACCTATTCACAAGCATGAAGACTTGAGTTGGAGCCTCAGGACCCACAAGGTAGAAAGAACCAATTCCTGCAAACTCCATATACACATGCTCGCCCCTACACACATAAATAATAAAATCTAAAAATATTAAAAATAACCCCCATATCTTCCTAAATACTATTCCCGACAGCTAGGAGCCTGTGTGCCTGTCTCTGGCTCATCTGTCTATTTTATTTTATTTTATTTTATTTTATTTTATTTTATTTTATTTTATTTTATTTTTTATGTTCAAGTTGCTATGAGCTGGAGAAGCCACAGCAGAACCTTCAGCAACAGAGCCTTAGAGCAGCGACTCAATCCCAGGATGCACACATGAATCGCCTGAGAGGACTTTAACCAAGGCGGCAGGTGCCTGTCTCCAGAGGGGCATCTGCTTAGTTTATGTGAGGTCTGGCCTGAGAGCTATTATGGATGCCTAAGTGAGACTTAGGAAATGTAATTAATCTCTCTTGGCTTTTAGCTCCCTCAGAAGAGTTCTTGCCCTAATCTTTGCATTTTTGAATATGTTTTTCTTTGGGAAAAATTCATTGCAGGCACAATCATAGCCTTGCTTCATTGAGCTCTGTCCTTTGTTGAGTGTGTGTGTGCGCGCATGTGTGTGCACGCGTGCGTGCGTAGGTGGGTATTGGAGACAGAATCAATAGTTTCATATATTGTTAGCAAGTGTCCTCCAATGGAGCTACGGTCCCAGTCTGGTCACTGTTTGACAGGAGCTCTTGGTCTATCGCAAACAAACACAGATGTACAGGGACCTAACTAAGCCTTGCCCGACTCTGCAGAGGTGGGACCCAGCCTCCCTACTTTTCAAACTCTGAGTAATTTAGATGCACAGCCTCATGGAGGCTATAAATGCAGGGGTGGATTACTTTCTCTTTCTTATCTGCTTCCAGTGGCCTTTTTGATGTGAAAAAGCTTCTTCTGGTACCTACAGTTCTGGATTTGGCTTCTTGAAGTTCACACCCATTTGATTCTTTTCAAGACGCTTTCTGAGAGGCAGGAAGCCTGGTGGCTCAGTCTCATACCCTTTGCCAGAACACCTACATGGGTGGTTCTCCGCCTGTTGCGTTGTGACCCCACAGGGCTGGGTATCAGATATCTTCAATATTAGATACCTAATTACAGTTCACAGCCATAGCAAAATTACAGTTATGAAGTAGCAATGAAACAAGTGTATTGTTGGAGGTCACCACAGCATGAAGAAGAGTATTAAACAGTCACAGCATTACAAAGGTTGAGGCCCATTGTCCTAGATTCTATTTGGATGGTTGTGAGCTGCTGTATAGGTGCTGGGACTTGAACCTCTTGGAGAACAGTCAGTGCTCTTAACTGCCAAGCCATCTCTCTAGTCCCCAAGATTTTATTCTGGATTCTCCAATTACCAATCTTCCTGGCTTCTGTATCCACGTTTGCTCATCCATACAATGGGGACATCGGTATTGGTCCCCACACATTTGTTACAAGGATCAATCCACTGAATACATGGAATTGGGACCCTAAATGCCATCGACGAGGTAAATTTTTAGCATAGATCAAAATGCTCAAACAGGGTTCTGTCCAGTCGCACTTCCTGCCAATGGTCAAATGTGTGGCCACTGAAAAGACCCTCCCTTAACAGGTCTCACTTAGGAATGTATGTGTGTGTACTGATGTGCATATGTATGCAATAAGAATTGATGAAGAGGCCAGGGATTTGGAGAAAGAAGAAGGGAGGGAGCAATGTTGCAATTACGTTACAATTTCAATAATAAATAGAGATGAGAGAGAGAAAGGGGCCTGTTTGTTTGCTTGTTTGTTTGTTTTTGGTGCTCACTCTTCACTCTGCTATGAACACTGTGAACTGCACAGTGTATCCTGGTGAGCCATCTTCATACTTTTTGGAACAAGGCAACAGGAAGAAACGTGTCCGAAGCCAGCTTTTGCTTTGCCACCCCGGTTCCTGTTTCCTATGAACAACACACATGGACAGAAGACAAGGAGCCTGGAACACTGGGAGGAGCAGAGCCAGACAGACTGCAGACATGGGCCTTTCCTGCTGATGCCACCCATTGGGAGCATAGACTCGGGTCCTGAGGTCTTCTGAATTTCCCAGAAGCACCCCATGTGCATTTTCCTGTTTAATTGGCTATTCAGAATTTGCCAATTCATTCATTGGCTACTATTCATTTTCCTAATTGAATACAGGAGTTGTGACCCCCATTTTAGGAAATTGCTTGCACCTCTAATGGGAGAAAAAAACCAAATGTGATGCGCTTTACAACAGCTGAAGTCAGAACTCCTCAGTCCTTGGCCACTCCCTGGTCTAAATGGGAAAAGGGGGATTGAAGGAGATGGTTGGAACCCAGAGACAGGAACCATAGGAGCCACAGATTCTTAAAACAGAGAAACAGGAACCACAGGAGCCACAGATGGTTGGAACCCAGAGACAGGAACTACAGGAGCCACAAATGGGGGCCCCACATGCCCCAGCACAATCTGACACTTTCCTCCATAGTGTACTCTGTGGGGCACTGAGTAACACAACATCTCTGTCTCTCTCTCTCTCCCTTCTTGTGACAGGGTCTTCCTACCTAGCATGGCTGGCCTAGAACTCAGAATCATCCTCTGTCTCTTTAGTGCTTAGATTAAAGGCATTACCCACCATTCCTGGAGATATTCATATATTTATATGCAAGTACCTAACACACGTGTATATACATATATATTTTATTACATGCATGAGTGTGCACATGTGTGCAACTATGTGCATGTACATCTGATGACAACTTCCTGGAGTTGGTTCTCGCCTTCTACCTTGTTGCAGCTGAGTCTCTTGTTTCTGCTGCTCTGTAGTCTGGGCTGTTGGCCCATGAGCTCCTGGCTGCTCCTCCTGTCTGTCCCTCATCTCACTTTAGAAGAGCTGGGATTGTAAGTGTGTGCACCAGGTGCGTGCACCTGCTTTCCACATGGGTTCTGGGGCTCAAACTCAGAGCATCATGCTTGGGTACTCAAACTTTTACATGCTGACACGTCTGCTATTTATTTATTTATACTAGGTGTTTGGTGGTCAAGGCTGAGCTGGAGATCCTGATCCTCCTGCCTCCACCTCCCAAGTGTTAGGATGACCAGTGTAAGTCACAATACCTAGTTACCAGATTGTTTTGAAAAGTGAGCCAAGAGGTGTCAGACCACTGGCCCTGCTTTAACAGCTAACCTCAGGTGAAGTCTGTCAGGCCACCTGCTGGGTGGGATTCACTTCTCTTCCCCTCCTCCCGTTTATTGTTTTTAAACATTTGTTTTTTTTAAAAAAAAACATATAAATAAAAATTAAACATTAAATATCTTGTTAAAAATAAATTTCATTTGCAGAGTTACTTCAAGAAAAGAAAAAGGCAAGCCACTCTAGAATTCCATCACTACCCACTTCTGTCCTTATAGTCAACAACTATTTACAAAAGCAAGTATGTTCAGCCAGTTAACTATTTCTTTATTAGCTGGACCTTATAGATAAGCACAGACCTCCATCACAGGACAGGACAGGTAGACACAAAACCCCAGACATTTGTTGGCATACTCATTGAAACAAAACAAAACAAAACAATCCCCCCAGAATTATAGTGTTTGTTCGGAAGAAGAGGGTGGGGTGGGTCCCCCAACTCACAACTGCCCAGTGGCTTCTGCTTCCAGAGATCTTTCGCTTCTAGTTGCTGAGGAGATTTTCCACAGCTATTTTCAAAGTACTTCATCCACTGACTCCATCCCGTGGCTTGAACATTTTAAGTGAATGTGTAAGGTATAAAGTGAGACTCCTAGCTCTGGGTGCCTAGACTGCGGGGGTTCAATACTCGTACTGACCCTGCCACGCTGACTTCCTGGCCTTCTGAGTCCACCCCCTCTCCATTGGTGAGCTCAGCTATCTTTTTTTTTTCAGGTGTTTTGTCTCAACAGTTCTCAAGAACTTAGACACTAGATAACTAAGGCACCCCCTAAAGCAATGGTTGGATTTTTCTAAAAGGCCAGATAGTAAACAGTGAGGTTCCGAGAGCCACGTGGTCTCTGTCGTGGAGGCTCCACGGACACTGTGTGACTGGACCCTGGATAGCATACCCACATAACTTTATTCATAGTGTGACATCAGAGCCTGTGCTCTGTGTAATGGCGTATTTCTTTCTTTTTTTTTTTTCCTGGTTAGAATGTACCATGCTAGGTTCTCCAGGGGCTGGTGCACTGGTTCAGAGCTGGGGTGCAGTTCAGTGGTAGAACACTTGTCTAGCATGTGAGAGTCTGGGCTCATCCTCAGGACTTCAGTGACTCACTGACAGAAGCAGTCCCTCAGAAAAGCTGACTTTCACAGTTCCGCGGCTCTCTGGGAATTGCACACGTGTGGGGACAAGCCCTGAGAGGAGACGGGTCCTGAGAAAGTTTCCAGAACTGGAAATGTCCCATTGCTTAAGGCCTTCAGAACACAGGAGTCCCCAGCAAGAGGGACACCTCGGGCTTCAATGAGTGTGGTAGGTACGCTCCCCAGAGGACACTGTAAACAAGGGACCGCCTCCTGCTCACGGAACATATACCAGAGGCTCTTTCCAAGATGGACCTTGAAAGACAAGTAGGACCAGCTGTCTGAGACCATTAGTTCCACGCATAGCTCCATGGACACTTTTCTCCCTGTTCTTGGGAAAGAAGCTTTGTGGGCATTGCTTACGACCAACTGCCTCAGCCTGTCTGGCTCCATATATGAGAGCTCTTTGGCTTGGACCATTTGACCTAGAAAGAGAGACTAAAGCTGAAATCTCACCGAAGAGTCACCTCCGTGCTGATCGACCAGTGCACATGGACACAGCTGGGTCCAGGGCAAGGAGGCCTGCTGTACCTCTGTCATCTGCCATGCCCAGCCCAGGCCTGCCACACAAACTCCCCTTGGCTCGAGTGAACTCTGCAAGGCCCTGCAGAGAGCACAGTGTTCTTTTTCCCTGCTTGGAGGTTCTTTAACAGCAGATCTGAGGGCAGGGGAGGGTTAACCCACTTTCACAGTGTGGCACACCAGCCCTGAAAACCGCAGCAGAGGACAGGGACTTTTACTGTGTGGGGAAAGGATGTGCTTGCTTGGGGAACCCTCCCCAATGTCACTGGTCCTGTCTTACACCTCTGCCTCCTTCCCCCCTACACCTGGAAAGAACTCCTCTTTCTTGGCGCTTGGAACTGACAGCTCAGCTGGCCAGTGGCTGCTGTTCATAGCCTGGAGCTCCATGTGGGTAAGTTCCCAGTGTTCATTTCTGCCCTGGTACTTGGGAGAACCTCGGTTTCTTCTTGGAAAAAGGTACAAAGCCCAGAGCTACAGTCCTGACTAGCTATAGACCCTGGACGGAGTGCTTTAGATGCCCAACACAACGTCTGCACCCACTGTGTGGAGCTAGACCCTGCCGTATCCTCCTGTGAATATGGGAGCCTGGCTTGTAAGCAGTAAAAGACATGCCCACGGTGCCCTCCGCCAATCAGTTAGCAGTAAGTTGGGACTTGTGTTCAGCTTGTTCTGCCTGAGGCCGGGTTCCCTGGCATGTGTCATCCTGCCGCCTGTTGATCCCTGGCAGGAGGCACAGATGTGGTGATTGATATACTGGCTACAAGGACTCTGCCCAGCCAAAGCCTCCAGCTCCACGATTTTTGCCAGCTGCGTGTGGCTGCATTCTCAAGAGAATGCCTTCACCTCGCATTGTTCAGTTTGTCAGCCACCATGACTGTTAAGGTCTAGGTGTTGGGACTAGAAAGTAAGGTCAGTGATTAAGAGAAGTTAACGCTCCTGCAGAGGACCATGTGAGTTTGGTTCTTGGCACCCACATGGCAGTTCACAACCATCTGGAACCCCAGTTCCCTCGGGCCTGGCACCTCTGCTGGCCGCTGTGTGCACACATATAAACTAAAGCATTTAAAAATATCTCAGGATCACTTTTTATACTTTATCGGTGTAGCATGCACCTAAACCATCGCCCTTAGGAATTGGGAGGGTTTCTTTATGTATGCCTTAATACATATCACCTCAGGCTGCCACGCTGAGATTCAGCAAACCATACTTTACAGGTACTATCTGTGATGTGCTCTGTATTCTATTCAGATGTTCTATCTATCCCACTCTTTTCTACCCCATTGCAACTGCGCCTTGTCAGATCTTCTCCCCACTGAACTGATTTGCCAGCCTATTTGTGGGTGGATCATGAAGAGCAGCAAGAAGGTCCTGGGGCGGGGGGCCAAGAGACTGAGCCCCATATGGAAATGATGGGAAGGAAAATCTCCAGGGGGGGGGGGTATCACCATGCCTGCTGCAGCCAAGTCCACTGAGCAAGTCCTGGCTGGAGAAGTGACCTGTGCCTGTGTGTCCAGCTGGAAGCAGGCAGCATACTGTGGTTCTTATGAGCTCACTCTGTTGCTATGACGACCCTTGCCTCTCACTGTGATGCACTATCATTGCTAAGAGCTAGAGCTTTCAAGAGGGAGACTTTGCAGTCTGGTCCTGGCACAGCCAAGGATTCTCTACTCACCAGCCTCCCCCCTTGTCTTAATTATGAATGCCAGATAGAGATCAGTTCTCTTGGCCTAGGATTTATTCTAGTACTGCCTGCTGGCCTTGAAACAGGAACGGTAAACATTCAAATATGTGCCTCTCACGTCAGGGTGAAGTCACCCACGTTCTCTCCCCATTCAACAACACTGTCAGGTTTCCTAATATAGAAACTAATTACCCTAGGCTTCCAGGTATAGACTGGCATGGGTCTTGGGCCCTAAAAGGTAAGAAGAGAATTTAGAGATGAACCTAAGTGTGGAGCAATCGCGGTAGAGATCTATAAAGTCTGCAGAGTGTATTCATTCATCCCCACGTTGACCAAATACCTACTGTATATCAGGAAGGGGTTGGGGTGAGGGTGGAGGTAGCATACCTTTAATTAAAGCAATAGCACTCCATCAGTGGAAGTAATGGCTGACCTTGGCTCACAGGTCTAAGGCAGCATGATTGGGATTTTCTATAATAAAAATGTAAAAAACTGAAACCCTCCCCTTAAAAGCATGATGTTGAGTGGAAGACAGACTCAAGACAAACAAAACAACAGACACACTGTGTGGCTCTGTTTATGCAGTGCTCGAGAAAACAAGTGGAAATGGCAGCTGCAAGAGGAAGGTTTAACACCAAGGAGACGCCTCAGTCTCTCGTGTTCCTCAGACAAGCATGAGGACCAGAGCTCCATTCCCAGGACCATGCAATGTATGGGCACACTTGCAATCTAAGCACTGGAATGTAGAGGTGGGCAGATGCTATCAGATCACTGAACAACTAGCCTAATCTAGAGAGCTCCAGGTTAACGAAGATCCCTTGTATCAAAAGCCAAGGTGGACAGTGCTTGAGAAATGAACTTGGATGTTATTTCAGGCTCCACACACACAAACATGTGCACTGTGCATACACAACCCTCAACTCCCTCCACGACCATACATGAACATACATTCAAAAAGAAAAGGATAGAATCTCATTTAGAAAAAGTGAATCGAGGTTGTTTGGCGCTAAGGGAACCAGGGGATTTCTGGAGAAGATGGAGATGTTCCTTGTACTCCTTGTACAGGCAGATACGTGGGTATAAGATTTTTTAAAACTCATAAAAATATTTTATAGCCCATGTACATTTTATTGTGAGAGATTTTAGAACCTTACAGATAGATTCTTTTTCTCATGAAACTTGCTGACATGTGGTGGTGGTGGTGGGGCTGGAAGGAACCTTAAGGATTATTTAACTCCGTATTTCATCAGAAGGGAGTAGACTAACTCAGGTGGGGTGGTGTGGGCAACAGGGACCAGCGCCCAGGTGTCTAGTTTTTTCCCCTTAGCCAGTGACATAGAATGAGCGTGTAATTCTGGAGACCCATATTTTGGGGTGACCGTATTCTAGATTATTTGGGTCCATCTCAGTACCTATGTCCCACGTCTGCCATGCTTTTCTGGAAAGACTTCAAGCTCTATCGTTGCCAAATGCTGAGAGAGATGGCTGCTGGGAGGGGAAGGAGAGGACCAGCTACACTCTCCAGCAAAGATGTAATTCACTCTGCAGGTAATCTCAACTCAACAAGCGTACTCTGTAGGGTTTGCCTCTACTCAAGGCAGAGGGTTTCATGCTCCACTGGCCCTGACTCATCTGGACTCACATGCTAAACAACATTCTGTGCTCCACGGAAACCCTTCAAGATGAAGTATGTCTCAGAAACAAGACTCCAGAAACCACCAGGGCAAGAAGATGGCTTGCATGCCTGTGGTCAAGCCCCTTACTTGAAAAGACAAGTGTTGACATGAAGTCATCATAGACAACAAACCTGATGTGCATTTGTCAAATCCCAGAATTCTATAATCATAGTTGAACATTACTTTTAGATTGCACCCACGTCTGCTACTTGCTCCTCGCATATTCCCAATATAAGCACCAGAAAGCTTTTGGGGGCTTCTTTCTGTCGTGACTGATGACTCTGTGGAGAGGATGATGCAGGCAGGGCACCCTGTGAGCATGTACAGTGCGCCCATACACCTGTACTCTGCAAAAAGCAAACGAAGGCAGGAGACCTTAAAGGACTGAGCCCCTCCTTGGGGAGGGCTAAGATCATTTCTGATTCTACTTGTCCACACCCAAGACAGACCCTGAGCACTATCCCTGCGCTCCTGGCTGTGGGACAACCCTTCAGAGCAAGACAAAGGCAGACAGGAGGACATTGTCCCTGTAAGATGGATGCTAGGATATGACAAAACAGTACCCGGGATGCTGCATGGGGAGCCTGGTTTCCGGCCTGTCTGGAGAGAGCCTCTTTTCACCCTTTCTCTCAGCTCTGTGACTTTGAAAGGCCAAGCTTATGACTCCTCTCCTTGGTCTTATCAATGAAGTCCTGGATGCCGTAATCACTATTATTCCAACTCATCTCTTCCTGCACTCGAAAACTTTGCCTGGGTACTACTGGTAGAATGTTGGTGGGAAGAGTTGCTTTGCTGTTTCCAGGCAACAAGTCAGCCCTCCAGGACTATAGAGGAAGGAGCAGGCACAGGTTCTATAAACCCCGTTGATTACAATTGGTCTGAGACCACCTTCCCTCAGTTACTTCTTTCTCCCTAACCGTCACCATCTTTCTCTGCCCAGACTTGGCTTCTCCAGAAAGCTGGTCCTGATTTCTCCTGCTTCACAGATCCTCCCATGCTCCTAACAAGTAGGTGTGGGGGTGTATGTATATGTTCAATATTGATGGAGTGAGGAGGAAATTAAGTTCAATAAATACTCTGTCAACAAACCTATGAAGGCATAGCCCAACTCAACAGCCAGTAAGCCACAGTAGAAAATCCATGAGCCTAAAGAAATGCCCAATCAAATCCAGAACAAGCTAGTCAGGCTTAGACACTTTCCCGGGGTCTTATGAAATGGGGGTGGTGGTGGGGAGTCTAATATCACAACCCACAGGAATACTCCTGCAACCTGTATTCTCAGATGGTAAAACAGCTTCCCTGGGTTTTACCACTATAACTGTCTGACTAAGGGACACCTGGACATCTGTACCCTGGAATGGTGTCTATTGGTCACAGCTGCCATATCAAGGCTTGGGTACCAAAAGCCATACAGCTGCATTCATCCGTAATGTGACTGACATCGAAAGCAGTGAACACATGTGCTGATTATACAGCCAAAAGAGGTGACTTGGACCAGATGTGGTGGTACACGCCTATAATCCCATCACTTGGGAGGTTGAGTGAGGGGGATTAAGAGTTTAAGGCAGCCTGGGATACATAGCTAATTCCAGCCCAGTCTAGATGATGTAGCCCTCTATTCTGAACGTAAAGTGATTATACTGTGAAGGAACCTTTAGCACTATCACAAGGGACAAAGACCTGAGAATCCTCCATCTGGTGAGCCAATGGCTGCACCAGAATTCAGCCCAGCAGGCTCTACACACCTCCTGAGAGGTGTGTCTTCTGTCTCTAGCTGCCTGCTGCCCTGAGTGGTGCTGCCACCCAGTAACCTGAACTTCCTCGCCCTCTGTGTGGCAGGGGGAGAATCCAGACCAGCCTTGCCGGGCTTAGGCTTCCGGTCTAACCTTTTCGCTAGGTGGCAGACACAGTGTTCATCATTCTAAGATCCCATAGACCAGAGTGGAAGGCCATGGTTGTGTCTGATTTCCAAGTCCAGCCTCCAAACATCATGCGACTCCCTGTAATACTTAGCCTCTTGTTTCCTGGAGCCTTGTGAGAGAGGAGAAGAGCCTTCAGCCTATGGAAAGGAAGGAAGAACTAAACTCCCTCAAGAAGCCAGAGGTGTGGAAAGTTTGCTACCTGCTCATGTTTTCAATCCTATGAGAACCTATTCTCATTCCATTCTACAGATAAGGTCAGAGAGTCAGGGTGCAGTGACTTCTCATGACCACAAGGCTATCCTGTGACAGCACACACTCACTCACTGTCTGCCTGTGCATCTGTGATGAAAGCCAGTCCCCTGTCCACTATACTTCATCACTTCAGCAAGCCAGTAAAAACAGGTATATGGATTTTCCCCATGGCCTCTAGACCTGAGCCAGAGTCTCCATGGCTCCTTTTGAGAATCAGTGCCTTCCTAGGAGCCAAGGGACCTCGCTCTGACAAGGACATTGTCTTGAAAGTGTCTTCACTGAAGGACCCAGCGAAGTCCTGATCCTGGTCCACCAGGATGGAGGATAATGAGGTGTCTCACTGGTTTCTGCATTACCATCCATGCTATTGGGGTCCCTGGGCAGGTGGACTAGTTTTAGAAATGCCTGCCCAGCAGGGCTCCTCCTGGGGCTAAGTAAGTGAGGGTGTGAGTTCTTGAGCCCACTTCCCAGGTTTTCTCTCAGCACAGCCCAGTCATGCAGGAGCATGCAGGAGGGGCCTCCCTCGGGGTCCTGCCATGCAGCGTGGATGGCTGAATGGAGACGGGTCATGAGGTTGAAAGGGGCCTCTAAGTCACCCGGCTGTGGGCTCACCTACCTGGAGAGACTCCCCACTCTGGAAGCCTTACCTTACAGAGGGACATTCACACTGAAGCAAACTTGAAAAGAGAGAACACGTACACAAAGACAAGTTTACTCGGCCGGCATTTCCCTCATGGCCTCTGGCGTTCACGGAGGACAGCTAGGTCTCTGGGGAGTCAGCTCTCTTCCTCCTAACTCGCTTGCTCCCGTTCCAGCGGCAAAGCCTAGGAGCCTGTGATCTCAGAGTCTAATGCTTTGGGGTGCAACAAGTCGGGGCCAGAAGTGAGCTGACTAGCCCATTCCAAATAGTATCTATTCCAAATATATCTCTTTCCCATAGGGTCCCCCTTCCCCCAAAGATAAGCCTGCCAGGAGCACAAAAGCTCAAAGTGAGATACTTATTGATGATTAGACAGCACCATCTTGGAAGGAAATCTCCAGTGAGACAGAATGTTCGTGCTTGGCTCTTATCCGTAGCACCAGAGGCTCCGCTAGCTGCTGTCAACTAAATTTTATGTCCACAGAGTTTCTGGTTTGATGTGGATGGCACATCATTTGCATAAAATCAGTTCAGGGTGTGGCTGCATAGAGCAGGGACAGGAGGAATACACAGGGGCCACAAGGAGGGAGTCTGTATAGGAGGAGTTGCTATATCGGAGGTTATGTGAGAAGAAGCTGTTCATCCTGAAGTAGAGGCCGCTGATTACAGGCCAGCATAACGGGGTGACAACCTAAATGCTGGAAACCTGGCTGCACCCCCTAACATCTGGGGAACCAGCACAGGGGTTACACAGGGAGGCTGAGGCGCCAGGGGCACTGGAATCTCAGCTTAGCAAAAATGTCAGGAAGACAGTGCCTGCAGGGACAAGCAGCCAGTGGAGGTATGTGATGGGAACTGACCAGAGGCCAAATTCCAGCCTCCAATCTGGACAATCTCTCTGGTGAGATCTTCAGATGAGGGAGGCTTCCTGTGGAGGGGCTGGGAGTCAGGTCGGAAGCTGCTCTGATGTGGGTGTGAGCAGGGGCCAGGTCTCCGGGTGAACCAGGCATGGCAGAGGCAGGTCTGGCTGTATGATGGGTTTGAGGAGACTTTAAAAGTTCTGGAAACACAAAATACTACATTGTGGCTATTCTCAAATGCTAGGCTGAATGTTATGGCCCCTCCTGGGCTCAACAAAACGGAGTCTTCCTTGGATCCAACAGGCATGTCACCTGTTGGGTGACGCAGCTGCGGTAGCCAGCGTGGGAAGTAAGGTGATGGCTACTGACTAGGTTTTTGAGGGACAGTGGCATTTTGGTCAACAGAGGAGCTGGAGAGCAAGTTGAGCTAAATCCAGAGAGAAGAAACACAGGCTCTTTCATGAGTCCCAGTGCTTGGCCACGCTTCTCCTAAGGTGTTTGGCATTAGTAGGTAGGGGCTTTTCTGAACCCACCTCGTTTGCCTGTTGAAATGTGTGGCCAATGTCTCTTTGTGGTTAGCAACAACCAGGAGGCTGGTGCTGTTTGCTCATAGATTTTATCTTTTCTTCTTCACACAGTATCTATTCTTTCATTTGATCCTGAAAGACAGGATCCAAGAATCTCACAGTGGACCTGGCTGATCCGTGATCCCTTGTCCTTTCACCTCTTCCCAGTGCTGAACTGGCTGTCCTCTGGCTGTCAAAGTCTTGCCTTCCTGAGCTCCCTCAGGAGCACGGCATGTCCTCAAGTTATAAGATACCTTGGGTCAAGGGAAGCCGGTCTTATAATGGAGCCTCTGACCCACGAGCAGAGGGACATCTCTGTGGCAATGTGCCGCAGTCGCTCTCTGCCCAGTGACCTGTGGGTGACTGCACTGTCTAAGCTCTGTGTATCTAGTGGAGCACAGAGTTGTCCTGCCTCTCTGCTACTGCCTGGGCTGGCAGACACCTCTATGCTGGTGGGCTACATGAGGAAAGTGGTTTATAGAAAACCCATGCGACTTTCTTTCTGCAGTGGACCTTTGAGGTTTGCCTCGATGGTAACTAGGATGGCTGTGATTTGATCCAGCGTCTTCTGCCAGGCTTGAGCATGCAGGCCGCACAGGCTAACGGCACTTCCACGCCTCAGGAAGGAGCTTTAGACTGGGGACAGAGCTAGGACACCTTTGTCATAACAACCTTCTCTTTATCTCTCTCCCTCCATCTCCTTTCTTTTTATTCACAAATTTCATATTTATGAGAGAGGTCGCACGCAGGTGCCTCGGAATGTGATCTAATATTTAAACACCTTGAAGGCCCGTGCCTGGCAGCTCTGAGACATCCTCAGCTAAAGTGTGACCAAAAATACCTCCTGCACAGTCTTCTGACTTCCTCCCACTGTCTTCATACTTAATGAACTACTTTTCTCATTTCAGCCGAAAGAAACCAGCCCAATAAATCGTACTTTCCAACATGGTAGTCTGGGGCACAGTGGGGTTGTGTACATAGGACAGTTGCCATGGAAATGGTAAAGACAGCTTTAGGAGAGACTTATATATCGGGAGCCCTGCGTGGCCCAGTTCTTTCTTTTGGACATACTCTCACGGGTAAAGAAAGCCACCAGAAGCTCATGCGAGTCCCTAGCAGAGGAACGAGCAGGGTCCTGCTTCTAGTCCCAGAAGGAAGTTTCCCAGAGGCTGAAGTTAGGGAAGTCCAGTCTCTTGTGTACTGGGGCTCAGGGAAATGTGCTCCAAAACCTGGTCCCAGACCCAGTGGAATACTTCCTCCTTCTGGCTTCTGGGGACCTCTTATACCTTTACCTACAAGAATATCTTCCCATCTGGCTAGGAACAACCTGAAGGGGCTCTCTGCCTGCCTGGGCCAGGTGAAAACTGCTTCCTTGTGGGGTGGGACATGTGGTAGTGTGTTCCCATTTGTCCCCCATTCTTTCACCCTTTCCTTGGTGTGTGGATTCTGTCCCAGGTCCCAGCATCTCAGTCACCTCCCACTCTTCTGCATGGCTCTCCTCTCATCCTGCTCGTACTCTGCGGGTGGGAAGCCACTGACCAGGGTGTGGTTCCTCTCACATGCCTTGTTAGAGGATGAGATCGTCTTCCAGACTAAAGATCGGAAACCCAGCGAGGATGTCCTGGACTGATGGGACTGTAAAAGATGCTTTGGGAACTGAAACTGTTCACCGCTGATTAAATCCCAGAGCCTGCCTTGGCTTTGAGTAAATATTCCTAGAAAAGCCCGTGGTCACTTCTTATATCCCGTCATCTATTAGACCCCAGGGAGAGCCTTGTCCCCATGACTCCATCCATTCAAATATCCCTTGGGAATTGTGGCTCAAGTTCTCCAGCTCCTTCCTTCTAGGACTTTCTCTACAACCTTAGCTTCCCTCATCCACACCAGTGTTTGCTTCTCTTCGTGGTTCCAGGGGACGTCCTTGGGTCTTGTCTCCCTGCACCTCCTGAGAGGCCTAGCCTGTGTCCACATCTAGCCTTTCTGGGTCTGACTTCCCCACGAGTCTGGCTGGAAGTGGCTCATTGACCTAGAGCCTCAACAAGCCATTCTGTAGATGGCACTGGCATCTGGCTGATCCCTGGTCTCATTTGGGTTCTTGTTACTTGGGCCTGAACTATTTTATTTCTGCTTCTCATGTCTCTAGGGATTAATTAAACCAAGCTACATGGAAATTATAATTCAGCTCTCAGGCTCAGTCTTTCCATTCCTTCTCCTCTGCTAGGCCTTTAGTTTAGACACTGTCTGGTATTCAGTGACTCTTGCATTTTGAGACGACTTGCAGCGTCCTGGCCCCAACCCTCAGGCTGTCACATGCAGCAAGCTCTGTCTGCCCCCAACACCAGAACCTCAAGCCTTCCCTATCTACAAAACCCACAGCATGGGCTTGACATGGGGTGAGGGCTGGGGTGGGGGCGCAGAGCTGTAGTGAGATGGGCTAAAGTGGAAGAGAGGATTGCATAGAGAAATGAACCCCAACTTAGCTTGTTCTAAGCTGCATGTCGCTCAAGAATCCCATGGACCAAAGCAGAAAGCAGTGTAGCAATGGTGGCAAGCCTTGGCGCTGTGGCTTTTCTGTCCTCGAGGCTGAGGGAGTAAAGACTCCCCCAACAGAACTGGTTGATGATTTTTCACATCCAACCTCATAGGTCTGGAGCGCCCGTCTAAGAAACTCTTCCCTTCAGTTCCCAGGTGCCTGAAGCTAGCTATCCCCGCGGGAATTAAGACTTGTCTTCCCGGGATAAGATCGCCTGCTCTTCCGACACTTCCATAGCAGGTTAGCCTGTGGGACATGGCTTTCGTCCCCAGGTTGAGCTCTACTTCTGAGTGTCACACGCCACTGATCTCCACCCCTCACCTATGCCTGGCATGGCTCGTCAAGTACAGTAGCATATGCAGAGGACAGGGACGTATTGGAGACAGGACAGTGATGGAGGCTAGGAGACAAGCTATCCTCCCTGTGAGACTGTGGGTCAGCCTTTCTGCAACCTCTTCCCTTACACTCTGCCACATAAGAACCGTGACATGGACACTTTCAAGTCACAACCCTATATATCTCTCAAAACAAAAACCAAACCAACAAACAAAACAAAAACAAAAAACAACCAGATAAACCTTTGTATGTATCTCTATGTCGTGAAAAACTAGCCTCGTGGTGACAAATCAAAATAAATAAACGAAGCTTGAGGAGGTAAGACTGAGGTGCTGTAGGCATCATAGCTCTGACGGTTAATGTCTAGGGCCTCAGACTCCTCTGGGAGACTCCTCCTCGGTCTTTCATATCCCAGGCTGCTCGTGGCCCACACACATGAGTGCAAAAGTACCAGCTGACCATGGAGGGGAAGGGCTTGGGAGCCCCACTTACAATTCTCGGCTTGAAGGGGGGCTTGATTTTCTTCTGCTCCAGCAGGACCCAGTCAATCTCCTTGAAGAACGGATGTTGTTTGATGGCATCTTCCCCGTTCTGCGCTGCGACGCAGCCCAGGCGCTTGTGCGGGTTCTTGGTCATAAACTGCGGGAGGAAGACATGGAAGAGTTACTGATGAAGCGTCTCAGGCGTGACTCACGAGGGAATATCTTCCACGTCATTTCCTACATGTGCGTCTACATGCTAGGTGCCTAACTCTCAGCACAGACATGTTAGTTAACTGGGCTAAAGATGCACAGCTAGCAAGTTCCCAAGTAGATATTAGGACCTGACTCCTGCTCTTTATTACCCTGAATATTCAGACCTTTCAGCAGAGACTGAGATCCTGAGTTGCTCATAGCAAGGAAGTGAGAAAAGATCTAGAAATGTGAATGACCAACTGCCATGCAAATGTATGCAAATGTATGCAAATGACCAAATGTTCCTCCCAACTCTTTCCTTTCCTAACCCATCTCATGATTTTAGTTTGAATTTGTAATTGCCACACAAAAGTGTAGGGGCCAACAAGATGGAGCAGTGGATAAAGGTGCTTGCTTTTACCAAACCTGACCAGCTGAGTCAGATATGTGGGGCCCCTGGGGTACAGGGATAGAAGCAAACCCTCACAATTGTTCTCTGACCTCCTTAGATGCAGCTTGGTGCACACCTGCACACATAAATATAACATTTAAAATGCCATGTAAATTAGAGATAAAGTCATTACAAGGGGATAGTGACAGGCTCAGCCATTTCTGAGAATAAACAGAACTTCAGCCAAATAGCTGAATACCAGAATAAACTAAAGAATGTTTTTGACAGGCACCAAAAGTAAAGGTGTTCATGTAGTGTTGGGGGGGGGGAGTGTTGGGGGGGGGTACGTGTTGTCCTTGTGTGTATCAGAGACCAAGTGCAGTGTTTTATAGGGTAAAAAGTCAGTGTATCTAGTGACAAAGACACTTTGTGACTGCAGTGGCATTTCAAGGCTCACCAGCGGAAGAAAACTTACATGGGAAAGGATTAGGGCTACAGTTGGTCCTGTGATCTACCCCTAGTGTCCTTAAGCCCAGACCTCAGGGGCACTGAATGGTATATGACTTGCAGTCTTCTGGCGTCATGTTGATTCCTCTGCTGATATCTGACCTCCATGTTTCTTGTCGACCTGAGTTATAGGCTGCCTAAAGGTCACTGTTCCTTGAACCCTGAGATTCGTTCACCCAGCATAGCCTCCTACCCAGTAAACTGTGAAGGTTGCAGTGGAGGTCAGCGGCTGGCTCTCAGGGGATTGCGCTGGGTTCAGCAGCAGCAAGATGGCGGCTTGCTGTTGCCTGTGCCCTTCACTGACTTATGACAGAAACGGCCTTCTCCAGGTCCCGAACCACCTTCCCATGGGCAACATCCTTCAGTGATGTACCTCTAAGGACAGTCTTAGAAAATGTGGGCTACAAATATTAAGTGACAAGCTTGGGGAATTGGTGGGTGGTTTCCAAAGAACGAAAGCAGACCCCTCTGCCCACCATGGGCCTTCCTACCTCCCTCAGCTAGTAGAGAAAAGATAAGCCTAGGGATGAACCCCTGCGGTAATGCCCGGGTCTGAGGCTCTCTTCTCAGCCAGTTACCACAGCATGACCTCACCTCTGAGTCTGGTCTGTGTAAGTCAACCGTTTTCTCTCTCTCCCCCCTCCCTTTCTCTCTTTTCAAATTTATTTTTTAACTTTTAAATTATGTGCAAGTGCCTATGGTGGGGATGCTCTGGTTATGAATTCCGTGTCCAGCGAGCTCAGCAGAGAGCAGCAGTTTCCGGGAGCCAGAAACACGAGTGGATGTTAACTGTTCAACATGGGTGCCAGGAATCAAACTGGGGTCCTTTGTAACAGCAGTACCTGCTCTTAACCACCGAGCCCCGTCTCCAGCCCCACGTATCAGTGATTTTCATACCCAGTGCTACTGACATCCTTTGCTTGTAGGGCTGTCTGTCCTGTGTGCCATAGGCTCTACAGCAGCACCTCTGATAGATCAGTGTCTGTCCCCACACATCTGCACCTACCACGCTCCCTGTGATTGCACCAGCTCAAATATGTCCAAACATTGCTGGATATGTGTCTAAAGAAAGGGTGTCAAAACCACGGTGCTGTCTGGGCCATCCAAAGAGAGGGGTAGAGAGGGGGAGAAATGGGTGGGACACACACACACACACACACACACACACACACACATACACACACACGGCTGCTATGTGGGCAGAGGACTCAGAATGAGGCTGAGTGAGCTGATGTCTGCCAGGCACAGAGTTCTCACTATGGAATTCCTTCTGGAGATCAGCTGTCTGGGGCTGGATGGGGGACGGGGATGGTCCTTGCTGAGGGAACCCTTGTGACCGCTGACCCAAAGGCTTTTCAAAGTGCAGAGACAGGCAGACACGGCATTCGGTGGAAGAATCTATAGCCCCTTCTGAGAGAATGAATCACACAGCAAGCCTTCTAAGTTCTGTACCAAGGGCAAAAGATACAGCAGTGAGAACCCATGTTTGTACTGTCTTGGTATCACCTCAGGATATAAAACCCCACACTGAGAACAGAGTGTGGGGGACAGACAAATGGAAATGGGGACAGGTGAAGGCTCTTTTCAGCACCCCATGCTGTACTTCTACCATTTTAATGGATTATGTGTCTCAGTTATTCATACAAGTGAGCATGGGCCTGGGGAGGGCCGGGAACGGGAGGGAGGCTGTGGCTCTCAAGCAAACTCTGCCCCCATCATGTTTCAAGTCACCTGCCACATTGCCTCCCTGTAAACTGGGATGACGAGAACAACACAAAGACCGAAGAGCTGTCATCTTCCACGAGGCAACATTGTTGCAGCAAATTTGATAGCAAGCGCTCTGCCTGCTAAGCCATTCTCTGATGCTGTCTATTGACTCCAACACTAGGTCTCAGGGAGCCCTCTGCAGCCGAAGAACGGCCTTGAACTCTTCATTCTCCCTCCCAGAACAGGTATGACAGACAGGTATGTGCACCTAGGACTATCCCATCCCTGACTTGCGGTTGATCCCGGGGCTTCATGAATGCCAACAAGCACCCTACGCCTGAACCGCACTCCTAGTCCCCATATGAGGGCGAATGAAGGAGTTTCTAGGAAACTTCTGTCTTTTAAAGGTGTGAGGCTGGGGTAGAGCAAGCCTCCCACACAGCAGGGCGCATGTTCAGTGAGAGGCAGAAGAGGTAACAAAGGGGACAGAAGAGGTTGCCCAGGGCAAATGCCACCAAGACATAACAAAGAGGGTGTGAACAGAGGCTCAGCTAAGTCATGAGGCCTTGAAGATGGAGCCATGGGAGGCACAGGAGCAGTGGGGGAGGGTGAGTGTGAGTCCAGATTCCTGCACAATTCTGTATGTCTTAAAAATGCCATGACTTCTACCAGCTATGGCAAACACTGCAAGCACCCAGCTGTCACCCCGACAGCCACGTTTGTCCAGAAAATATATCAAATAAAGGGGAACTGTGAGTCCAGAGCCCTTGAACGGGGCTGGTTGTGTGAATATAGTTTGTCAACTACTGAACTCTGGGGAGTTCCGAAGGGGAACAGAAGGCAGGACTGGAAGCCGCGACTCCTGGCTCTCACATGGCCCTGCCTTGGCCCAGCACTGTGATCTTGAACAAACCAACGGGTGAGCACACGTGCGCGCGCGCGCACGCACACACACACACACATGAGCACACAGACAGATAAACAGATGGAAAGACAAAGTCACATACACAATGAACCAGACACACACACATGCACGCACACACGGAGTGGGTGGGGAGAGGGCCCTCAGGGAGCAGAGCCTCAGGTGAGGGACAGTGACTCACAGCTTTCAGGATGCTGACAGCCTCCTTGCTGAGCCAGACAGGATAGAGAACATCGTCATGAAGGATGGATTCAAACAAGTCGTCCTCATTGTCAGCTTCGAAGGGGGGCTGCCCGGCCATCATCTCGTACATCAGCACGCCCAGGGCCCACCAGTCCACTGAGGGGCCGTACTCCAGTTCCTGTAGGATCTGTGCAGGAAGCAGACAGTGCCAGGGGTTATTTACGAGCACAACTTTCCCACCGGCCCTGGTGGGAAGGTCTCGGCCTTCCTGTCCACCATGTTCTGCCATTGTGGGGCTGTGGTGCCACCCCAGGTGGTGGGGGCGCTACCCCAGCTTCTTCAGAGGCTTAAGTGTGGGAGCTAACTCTCCTCTCAGTACAGTGAGCATCGACCTGCTAACCTCTGCTGGGAACAAAAGGCTGTCTCTTTGTCTGCATGTCAGATAAAGCTTCCAAGCAGCATTTGGAGCCACTCTGAAAAGATGAGAACAGTTTGACATTAACTCCCGGTTAGGGGAGCGGGATGTAAACTTCAAAAGGTGATGCTGAGAGGGACGGGCTATGCAGCCAGCTCAGTCCCCATCACACAGCCTGGGGACCCTGGCTTCCATGTGTGAATGAGAGAAGAATCTTCTTTCCCTTTGCCCCCTACTTGAGCTAAGATCTTAATTTATAGCCCTGGCTAGACCACAATTCACTATATAAACCAGATTGGCCTGGAACTCCCAGAGAGCTGCCTGCTTTGGCCTCCTGATTCCTGGGATCAAAGGTGTGACTTGAAACAGGAAGTAGATATTCCTCAAGCTGTGAACACTTACCTCAGCCCCATGCTCTATGGAAGGAAATACGAGGAATGTACTCTCCCCACCCAATATGTTCCACCCAGCAGAGACCTCTATGTCTCTGACAGTAAAAGACTCATTTCTACTGTTCCTCCTGGTTCTCCAATCTCACCAATGAGCCTATCATGCAATAGACCCTATAGGTCCCCTTTCTTTGGGGGTTAACCTTGTGAATGTATGCTATCCTTACAGGTAAAGCCAAAACTCAATGGGTTCCATGACTGTCTTGTGAATTTTGTCTTTGACCAGGACCACACTTAGCAATGCCTCCTCCTCCCAGCCATTGTGCATCTGTGGTCAGATTGCATTAACTCAGGATAAAACCATGTAGAACATGCTAAACAACTTTCTACAGTAGTCACCAACCCTTGGGATGAAACAGCAGCAGTATCTAATGATGCAAAGCCCAAACACAGCTTAGAACCATCTCTCTCTGGGATGAAGAAGTCTGAGAACCTGCAGCTGCCTCTACAGTATTTTTGACTGATGCCCTGTTTTCTTAGCATCTGGGGGCTCTCTGACTAGTCTAGTGGTTAGTGCAGGGGACCTATAGTCTCAGAACTACAGGCTGTGCTGGACTGGGGCCCCAGGCAAAGCTAAGTCTTCCTCAACCTCCCGAGACCCAACAGTCTCCTAGAGGACCTGAAAGGGTTCAGAGAGTTATTGCCTATCATTTTCCCAGAGACTGTTGTGGTGCCCACCTCATTCATACCCCTAAAATACAGCTACAACCCCACACCTTCCACCATGGGTGTCTTACTCAGTGTACCCCATTAACTCTGAAGCTCATGGGCCCCTGCTGATCAGTTGACCATTTAACTGTTTCTAGGTGGACGGCTGGCATCCACACCTCTGTGGTTTGGCTATGAGCTTGTCTGTCTGTGTAGACTGGATGGCCAGGTGGCCTTTACCCAGCCTTGTTTTTGGTGGAATCTTTTGTAAAAGTCAGGTTTTAGGCTCAGCCCTAATTGTCCCTGGACTCATCGACTTGACAGCTCCTGAGCTGGAGGGAAAGTAAAGGCTTTGCATGCCCTCGGAGGGCACCTGGTATGGGAGTCAGCCCCTTGAGAGGGTCAAGGGTTAGGGTAAGAGAGAAGGGCAGGTGTAGGCCCTGATGGAACCGGGTGCGACCCAGAACTGAGAGCCATTTCTTATGTAGCAGGGGCCAGAAATTAGAGGGGGAAGTGCTGGGGAGTGTGAACCAGGGGTGCAAGGTGGGTAGAGACCTTGGCTGATCTCTCAGGTGATGGCTCCGGTTTCAAGGCTAGCCTCTGTTTGCCTTCTGAAGCACTCCCACCTCTAATCCCATTAGAGCTTTAAAGCAGCTTGCTGAGCTGGGCAGGGCAGGCATTAAGATTCCCATGGGAAAGACAGGAACTCAAGGTTCCAGTATAGTCCTCGGCTTCATCAAGGGCACATGAGGACATTCTAGGCAGGTCTGGACTCAGCTCTGAGGACTGCTCCTCATATCCCAGCATATAACCCAGCAGTGAAGAGACGGGGTCGGGGGGCTGCACTCGGCCAGCCCTGTCATGGCTGTCACACCTTTCTGTATCATCTTCCTACCACAAGGCCAGCATTTGTTTGCTGTTTTGGGGGCTAGAGCAGTTCTGCCCAGTGGGCACACAGGACAGAATGGGCAGGAGCCATGTCCTGCTCGCTAGCGTGACGCTTCACACGGAGGCTGACTGGGCTCCTTCACTGTAAAAGGCATGTTTCTCCCTCCCAGTCTTTAACTGCCCAGATGCCGGGTCTTTGGTTGTTGTGGCTTTGGCTCACAGAAGGATGGGAATGGAAGATTCTCCTGGTAAAGAGTCCCAGGGGAGTGACCTTCCTTTCATTAATTTCTTTGCTGCTGATTGGCTGGTACTCTTGCTAAGGGAACACAGAACACTAACAGAGAGGCTGAGATCGTCTAGTTCGGAAGATCGAAGCTCTGGTGAGCACTGAGTGCCCACAAGCCCACTGCAGGACTCTCCACGGCCCCACCTGCGTTGTCTGGTCTGCGGACAGATTGCAGAAGGCCTGTTCTTTACTCCGCCTTTTGTTTTGTTTTTGTGGAAACTTTATCAATTCACTCAGCATTGAGAATGAATTCTAAAACTAGAGGCTACAAGTCAGCACAAGGACACAAAGGCAATGTCCCTTTTCCTTAAAGGAAAACCTCCCCAGACATTTACTGGATGTATTACAGTACAACCAAGGTTAAGTGGTTACATAAAAAGCGGGGTGAATCCGTCTCTTTTCCCTTAAAACATCTTTCTTTGAGTATCCTTAAGAGGAAGTATAGGATTTTTAGATCAAAGACAAATCAGCTCAGATTTAAGTCGGAGGCCATTAAAGCTGCTACCGTGGCACACCTGCATGAACGAACCCAACAGGTGTTCTATATCCACAATCGGCTCAAGCAAACAGGGTAATATGGAATGTTCTGGACAAACAGCACTAACTCCAGGAGACATATACAGGGAAATGATATCTAACAGTATCACTCCCAGGACCAAGAGAAAAATATGCAATATAAACAATTCCATGCTCCAGCTGTCCAGTCCAAGCTCACTGAGATCAGAATATTTTAACTATTTTGTGACACAGGGTCTCAGGCTCCTCAGGGTAGCCTCAGGCTTGCTATGCAGCTGAGGGTGACCTTGAACGTCTCAGTCTCCTGCCTCCACCTTCTCAGTGCTGAGACTACAGGCTTGGCTTACGTGGTTTCTAGGTGTGCACCGTGAAGGCTCTGCTCAGCCTGCTGACGTGCACTCTGGCCTGCCTTCTTCCCAGGATAGACATGATGATTCTCCTCCACCAAAGCTCTCAGCAGTCCATAGATCCTTTAGGACTGAGTCTTCATTTTGTTCATTAGTGTTACAAGAAATAATAAACCATTTGCTCTGTCTATACTATTTTTAAAATGTGTTTTGTGTTATTGATGTGTGTGTGTGTGTGTGTGTGTGTGTCTCACATGTACATGTTATGCGTGTGGAGGCCATTGGCTGTTTCATGCACCTTTGTATATATATGTTCTAGGGCTCGACCTCCGGCTGTCAGGCCCATTACACACTTGCTTTACTTGCAGAGCCATCCTGCCAGCTCTCTAGTTGTGCCATTTCAATTTCCTGAAAGTGACCAAGATGTTATCATCCCCTGGCTTTTGCTCATGTTGAAACGTCTCCATTTGCTCTTGCTCTTGACTTCCAGCCCCTGCTTTGGCCTTCCATTTCCCTCCCCCTCTCTCCATGTGCTCATGACTGTCCTCCCTCCCTTCCCCCTCACCTCCTCTGCCTTTCTCTGCCTCTACTTCCCTCTTGACTCCCCTCCCCCTGCCCTAAGTAAACTTTATTCTATACTAAAAAAAAAGTCTCCATTCATTCATTCATTCATTCATTCACTCACTCATTCATTCAAAAGACCATTCTTTAGAGCCTGTGTGTTGGCTCCTGGTAGCACCCACATTAGAAACCCAGACCCTGCCTTGAGAAGATTCACAGCCTAGAGAAATGGACTTCCCTTCTCTGCATGGCACCCACTCTGATCCTTCCTGTTTCCCACAAAGCTTTCCCCATCCTTAGGGTTAAAGCAAACCTAAAATGCATTCTTTGTCATTAGTTTCCCAGTCTCCGTAGCTCCGTGAAGCTTCCCATATCCTGGGGGCTCTGTTTCAGGCACCATAATTCTGTTTATTTGTGTCACTCTGTCTAGACCGAAAGCTCTTTTAGAAGAGCAGCTGGAGCCTCGGTCAATTCTTCATCCTCACGGAGCTTTGTTCAAATAATGTCCCGTGGAAGGAGCTTCTCCACAAGGGCAGTGCTTAGTGGGTCTTGTACCTATTTCCCATTTTATGTGTCTCAAAACCATCAGAGACATTTTAATTAAGTGTCGGCGTGACTACTTGGCTAAATCCGAATTGTCCATGCTGAGGATACCTCAGTTTGATCAGACTCCTCTGGAAGAACACATCATGGGGACTCAACTTTCACACAGTTCACACAGGACAGTCTCCTGGTAAAGCTCACAGGACACCTTTGACCTTCATTCGCACTGTCCTCTTGTTCTATGTGCGTGGCTACTCTGTCGACTTGCTGCCTCGGTGGAAATGGCAAATCACTCTTGGTTTTGCTGTGAACTTGACATCCAGTGAGGCTACTTGCTGCCTCTCCAGGAGACTTTCACTGTTCTGAGCAGTCAAAGTAAAAACTCTCCTGCAAGTCAGCCGGTTTCTCTTAGTCTGAGCTCTGATGGATGTTCTAGACTGGGATGAGTGATTGACACCTAGCAAGGACTCACTTGAGCATGGGGACTAGCCGGTCACTCTCAGCTACCACTTCACACTTACAGAAAAATGATTAAACCACATTCCTTCCTGATACTTACCCCTAGAATCTGTCCTGCTTTTGCAGAGCCTTCTCCTGGCATCCTTGGATGACCCTCCAAATGCATGCTATCGGGTTGGTGCCTCTGTTCTGATGCTAAGAAGCTAACTTGACACAGGCCTTACCTCTGGAGCTATGTAGTCAGGAGTCCCACAGAAGGTGGTAGTTGTCACACCATTCAGAATTCCTTCCTTGCACATCCCAAAGTCAGCCAGCTTGCAGTGACCTTCTGCATCTAGAAGGATGTTGTCCAGTTTCAAATCCCTGCAACACAGGTCAAAGCCACAGGGTTAGCCTCGTATACACAACAGGGTCTTTCTTGACCTCTTACATCTTAGACAGATGCACATACCCTAGGGAGACCTCTAGTAAAAGGAATCTTAGAGTAGGTTATGACCTGCCTCAATTGACTTCAGCCTAGGTCCATCTCCCAGCTGGTCAACCTTCGACAGTACTTACAATACCTCAGCAAAAGATAGGTTCCTCCGCAGCATCAGGGCCATCTGAAGGTTAGAACTCATATCATTTAGATCCTTCTGTGATACAGGGGCAGGTTTCTCCTGACCGCCATCCTTCACAAGTTAACTAGCTAGGGGGATTCAGGTTCACATATATATACAGCATCACTGAATCAGAAAACACACACACAAGAGTTTGAGATGCAAGATTTGAGAAGAGGAAATGGCAGATGGCTGGTGTAGCCAGCATCAACTGATGTAGAACCAACATTAATGGCTCTCAGGATTGGATGGAAGCTAGAATTTGGACAGACCATGAAGAGTGCAATCAAAGGAGATGGGAGGTGGAGGCAGAGGGAAAGAGACCAGAGAACAGGGTTGGTGGCAACTGTGAGACAAGACAGATGTGTCAGAGTCTGAGATGCCGGGAAGAGGGGTTTAAAATCCCTGCTGAGGGTGGCTAAGCCCTGTCTGCAGGAGCATAGTAACCGTGTAAGGTTAACCTCCTGGGGGTAACAGGGGAGAAAAGTAATCTAGATCCAGATGTTTCCGTATAGAAGAGGTGATAGTCACAGGACAGGGCCAGCCTCAATAGAGGTGGTTTCTTTGAGGCCCATTTAAACACATGGGTTCTAAGATTTCTAGAAATCAGGCTTCTAGAAGACAATTTGTTTCCTGCCACCCCTGCAAACCCCAGGCCCATCTCTATAGAGGAATCTAGACTATACGGTTGGAGTAACCGCTTGGATCAACCATCCACCCTGTGCCTCCCTCAGCAGCTACACTGGGCTATTGAGGTGAGCCTTGCAAAGAAGGCCTCTTCCTGTACAAGCAGAGGTCAGAAAGAGCCATGCTTATGTGCCTGCTGGCATCCCATGGGACCCAGACTGGAGGGGAGGTGGGGCAGGAAGTGCTTCTGGACCTGCCTGCATTGTATCTGTGACCCCATTTCTGCTTACAGCTGGGATTCCTCGAGAAAGAAGAAATCACACAGAAAAAGTGCTGCTCTAAGCAAACGCTCCCGAGCTACAGAAGGAACAGTGAGCTAGCCCCGTCTCCAGCCCTGGCACTGTGAGAGGGCAAGGCTCGGCTCTGGCTGGGGTGGGAAAGTAGGGCTGAATGCTGGGCCGGGATCCAGGCTGCCAGGGTTGCCACCAGGCTGTGGCATAGCCCTGCTTGAAGTCACCTTTCTTGGGTTGGTCCTGTCTGTCAGCTCGTTCGTGCACTTGCTTGAAGGACCGACGGGATGAAGTGTGTGGAGGGTGAATGTCTTCTGCCTCATCTTTTCACATCTGTCACATGAGATTTAAGTTGGAGGGACCTAGGAGGCCTGACTGTCCCTTGGCAGTAGGGTCATTACTGGGAACTTGGGCATGTGGGATTGGCCAAGGCTGTGGTACCCAGAGTTGCCTTTACAAGGTTGAGATGACAGTCACAAAGGTTGCAATAGTGCGGACTGTAAAAGCAATAAAGGTGACGCTTCTGATCAAGGCTCAGTTTACCTGCCCACCTAGGTGACCAAGCCTGAGAGCGTGTACAGCTGAGGTTACCCTGTAGAGAGAAGAGAGCAAGCCTGGGAAGAGGAAGCTGCTCTCAGGCCTGTGCTGTCCTCCTCTGCCTTCTGCCCCTCCGGGGCCAGCCGCCATCTTAACTAGATAAAACGCCAAGTACCTGCTCTCCAATCACCTGCAAAACCTTTGTTGTGCCACAGAAGGGACTTGGAACTCCCTTCATTAAATTCTTTCTCATACAATACATCTTGATCATGCTTTTCCCTCCCATAATCCACTTCCACCACCTCTCTACCCACCCAAATTTACCGTCTAAAAGCAAAGACATGAAAACCAAACCAAAAAACAAAACAAGACAAAAAAGCGCAGAGAAAGAAAACTGAAATGAAAACTCAGATTGCCAGGCAGAACAGTCTAGGCAGCAGCCAAGTGCCACCGCACCCCTCCTCCTCACAGGCTTCTGGATAGGTAGGGACAGCCCCTCATTTCTTCCCACCTCCATTTCTTCTTTCTCTAGTCCACTTCTCCCTGGCCTCTTTGCTTCCCGCCCTCTCTTCTCCCTGGGGAAAACATTGACCCAGCTGCTGTCGGATATGAGCAAGTCCTACGGGGACCCTTGGCTATGACCTGGGTTGGCCTGAGCCAAACACTCCTTCCCACCCTGTAGCCACTGATGTGTGGAGTCCTACCTCTGACTATTTTCTCCCATTCCCACTCTGATATCTGAGTTTTCGAAAACCCTTAACTTTGCACACAAAACCAAACACAGGAAGAGTAAGTGACTTCCTTCTTTTGGGACAATCCCTGGGAGCCTGCCTGGCTGCTGTTTAGAATGCCATTTCTCTGGAGACCTTCAGTCTCATCACAAAGTGTCCATCCCTCTGGGGTAAGCTTGTCTAGTGCAAGGTTGTCAGAAGAAATTTTGTGAGTGTGTGTGTGTGTGTGTGTGTGTGTGTGTGTGTGTTGGGGATAGGGGTGGGGCCTTAGCAGATAGGATCCTCAAGGAAGCTAGGCCATACCTGCTAAGGGAAGAGGGGATGTCTTTCTTCACAAGAAGGAGGGGAGAGGGATGCTGGAAGGAAGCAGTGGAGGACAAGGTCCTTGGCTTTCCACTTCCCCAGGCCTGCCAGGAGTCTCTCACCTGCTGCTTTTAGTGATATTTAGATGAACCAATAGGAGTCTGTAGGCCTCTGGGAGGGAGAAACGTGGGAGGGATGATGCCCAGCTCTGCCTTCTCAGAGGTCCAGCTCTGGGGCAGGGGAGGAGAGACAGGGATGAGTCTTTCTTCCTGGAGAATGCCCAGGTACTCAGTGCCCAGCTTAACACACAACAAGTATTTAGATAAAGTGACCAATAGTTTTGCAGAAAGACAACTACCCAGGTACCGACCTTATCTTCTCAGTCTTCAAACACAAGCACACATCCATAGTCTGGGACCTTTTCTATGTTTAAATGACTAAGGGGATTGTTTTGGAACAAGACCTGTATTGTCCCCTTCCATATAGATGAACCAATGCGATAACCTTTACTAACTCAATTTATTGCTAATGTCATTCGTGTTTTCCTTTTAGTGGATCACCAAGCTGTCCTCCTTAAAGGCTAACCTTCTAATCTTCCATTGGCAACAGATGGCATTTTTGCCGACATGCTATGCTGCCAAGCTTCGGCGTGTGCCAAATTTAAACAGTAGCTTAGAACAGTCTCGAATTTCTGTAGAAGTTTCAGCACTTGCTTTCATTTGTTTAAGAAAGAGCAGTAGGGTGTGTGCTTGAGTGAGCGCATGCATGTGTGCCTATGTGCATGCATGTGTGCCTATGTGCAAGCATGTGTGCCTATGTGCAAGCATGTGTACCTATGTGCAAGCATGTGTACCTATGTGCATGCATGTGTGCCTATGTGCATGCATGTGTACCTATGTGCAAGCATGTGTACCTATGTGCAAGCATGTGTACCTATGTACATGCATGTGTGCTTATGTGCATGCATGTGTGCCTATGTGCATGCATGTGTACCTATGTGCAATCATGTGTACCTATGTGCAAGCATGTGTGCCTATGTGCAAGCATGTGTACCTATGTGCATGCATGTGTGCCTATGTGCAAGCATGTGTACCTATGTGCAAGCATGTGTACCTATGTGCATGCATGTGTGTCTATGTGCAATCATGTGTACCTATGTGCATGCATGTGTGCCTATGTGCATGCATGTGTGCCTATGTGCAAGCATGTGTACCTATGTGCATGCATGTGTGCCTATGTGCAAGCATGTGTACCTATGTGCATGCATGTGTGCCTATGTGCAAGCATGTGTACATGCTTCTTTTCACTGTGGCAACTGGTGCTGATTCTCAGGAGCTCTTTTCCATTAGGACCCAGACCTGGTGCAGGATTATTTATTACTTGACTTCGGTTGTGGCTCATGGAGTTTTTACTCATATCATTTGTTTTTGCATAATCGGGTGGATGTTTAGTTTTAATGGTTTTGGATTCCATGTCTTAGGTTGAATATTTTTTTCCTTTTCAAGTAATATATGTATTCTGATAATGTCCCTTAATCTTGTTTTACTTTCATTTTATAAACATAAATCTTTGGTGTACTTATTTCTTCTGACAAAAGTTTGAGATGCACCTTCAGCTCTCCTTGTTCCTAGAAATCTGGAAGCAACCCAGTGTTTAAGTTTTCCCCATCGCATGGTAAATTCCCATAAGCAAGTGGAGTCTTTACTGTACCCTTAAGAACCAGGCCCTCATTACTTTTCTATAGCACGCCTTTTAGTTACTGTAGATTTACAATATGTTTAATCCTCCGTGTAGCTGGTCTCCATTTTCAAAATTTCTTAGCTCTCAGATCCTTGTCTAATTTTCCATATGAACTTTAGAATCATCTGTTTATGTATATTTTTAAATCCTGGCTCTGTTTTTATTGGGAACACATTTAAAGTTATAAATTAACTTGGGGAGAATTGATAGTTTATGATGTTGAATCTTCTTGGCCAATAACCATGTTTGTCTTTCCATGTCTCTAAGTCTTATTCGTGCCCTTTAAGATTCTCTTGTACAAATCCCGAGCCTTTCTTGCTACATTTTATGGCAGGTTACTGATTGTCCCAAAATACCCTTCCTCTCTTAGGAAGTGAACACTGTTTTCTTTTTTTTTTTTTTTTTTTTTTTTTTAAGCTGCACAATTATAAACTAAAATCAAAGCCTCCTTTGGAGCTGAGCATGGATGTGTGACAAAGGGCTTAGCCAGTCACATGTGTGGGACCTTTTTTCTCCTCCTCCTCTCTCCTGTCCTGCATGTGGCTGCCGTGCATGGTGCTAGCAGCCACTTTTAACCATCTCGACAAGGACCAAGCCCTAGGAATGTTTGGATGACTCACAGATGACAAAGACAGAACCGCGGGTCTGACTGGAGCCCTGCTGTGTCACCTCGCTATTGTAACTGTGCCTGAACTCACTGCCGAAGAACACAAGCAATTGTCTCATCTTTTCAGTCTCTCCACAGATGAGGCAATTCTTCCTGTTACATCTTTCCGTTGTATTGAATTCTTTTAGCTTTTGTTAAGAAGTGTTCCCATAGATTCTTCTGGACTTTTCAGATCATCCATGGCTAAGAATCACCCAGCCCTTCTTTTTTTTTCAGTGTTAGTTCCGGGTTTGTCTGACTCCACAGAGCCTAGAATCTCAGGAGCAACACTAGATAACCTGAGTGATCCTGGGACTGGAAGGATAGCTCAGTAGTTAGGAGTGCTTGGCCTTCTGAAGAACCCAAGTTCAAAGCCCAGTACCCATACCAGACAGCACCTTCAGAGCCTCTGATTCTAGGAGGGTCATTCCAGGAAGTGCCCTTGGGTGGAATCCATACACACAATGTTGGCCTCCTAGATACCTTACTTTCCTCTCTACTAGACTGGACCTGTGAGGACTTCTCAGGAGCCATACTCCTTTCCCTGGCTGGTCAGAGAGACACACAGATATTGGCTGTGAACAATAGGACAAGAAGAGATCCTCACTTCCCATCTGGTCCAGGATTTCTCAGCCTTAGTCTTTGAGGAAGAACTTCTCTATTTTGCTTGCTATCCTGGGAACTGCCCAATGTTTAGCATCATTCCCAGCCCTAGTGTTAGATTTTATGACTGATTTTCTCTACTTAGCATAGCCAAAGATGTCCCCAGACATCCAGATATCTCTTATAGGGCCTCGAGCTGACAACCATCATTCTAGTGGAAGTCATAGTGGCCATGATCCCGTCATGGCTCTGAGATGGCCCCACTCAGATCCTTCAGCTAAACAACAAAACATGGAATATCTGTTTTATTATTGAGAGACAGGAATCCTGGCCGACTTACCCTGGTAATGTCTGGCACCATCAAACCCATCTTTGAAAGTAGGTGGGGAAAGCAAGGTCAGTAACGGTCTGAGGCCTCATGGATGGTAACAGTGGCCACCTTTATAAAGAACGTAAGAAGAGTTGGGTTCCCTGTGTGATACAAAGCAGCTCCCTTGGGCTGGGAAAAGAAGGCTGTGGTGAGAGGAGAGGTCAGAGCCACTGACAGGGACAAACTTCTTTAGAGGCAGGATGGTATATCCAAGGCTCCCCTGGGGCAGAAGCACAGACCTCTTCCAGAAAAAACAAAGGATGTCAAGAAAGGAAATTCCCAAACCATGTACTTACCCGCCCCCCCAAACCCATCTGATGAGAAAAATAAAATAAAATCTAGCAGTTAGTTTGGGGTGAAGGGGTAGAGCCTGGCTTCTAAAACAAGTATACTGTTACTTCAGTGAGGTGGGGAGGGGCCCCTAACGTAAGCGTTCTGTGAGGTAGCTATATACTCTGGGCATATGGATCTCTTAGTATCAGGCACCTGTCTGACGATGAGACAAGACAAGGTAATATTGTAGCTTTAACAAAAGCACTCACTTCTCAGCCAGGCATGGTGGCACACGCCTTGGATCCGGGCACTGGGGAGCCGGAGGCAGGCAGATCTCTGTGAGTTTGTGGGTAGCCTGGTCTACGAAGTAAATTGCATGGCAGCTTCATCGTGAGGCCGGGTCTCAGAAAATACAGCAGTGTGATGGTTTTAAAGATGTTTGATTTTGTTAGCCAGGCAATGGTGGCCTTTAAAGAAACATGCCTCTAATCCTAGAACTTGCAAAGTAAGGGCAGGCAGATCTCTGAGTTTGAGGATAGCCTGGTCTACAGAGGGAATTCCAGGGCAGTCAGGGCTACACAGAGAAACCCTGTCTAGAAAAACAAAACAAAACAAAACAAAAAACAAACAAAAACCAGAGAAAGGGGTCAGGGGGAGGTGTGTGTGTGTGTGTGTGTGTGTGTGTGTGTGTGTGTGTGTTTGTGTGTGTGTAGATTTCTCCATGTGAGTGTAGTGTCTGCAGAGCCAAAACAGGGCATTGGATCCCCTAGAGTTGGAGTCACCATTGGCTGTAAGCCACTTGACTTGAGTACTGAGGAACTGAACTCGGGTCCTCTGTGAGAGCTGTTAGTCACTGGGTTCTGTCTCTAGCTTTACATGCTGGTTTTACAGTTATCTATCTCTATCTATCTATCTATCTATCTATCTATCTATCTATCTATCTATCTATCTATTTATAATTACACTGTATCTGTCCTCAGACACACCAGAAGAGGGCATCAGATCTCATTACAGATGGTTGTGAACCACCATGTGGTTGCTGGGATTTGAACTCAGGGCCTCTGGAAGAGTAGTCGGTGCTCTAACCACTGAGCCATCTCTCCAGCCCCCGGTTTTATATTCTGTGATTCCTTGTCTTCTGTTATGCTAGGAGTGAGACCTAGGACCTCTGGCAGGCTAGGTATGTTCTCTGCCTATGAGTGAAAGCTTCAGGGAGACGATTTTCATATGACAAGAACCAATTGTAGAGAGCACTAGTAACACTGAGGATGATTTGAAGTAAGACTTTTGTGGCTTGCCCCCTCCTGACCCCCAGTGGCTCTATGAATATCTAGTTCCTGTCTGATAGTTTATGGACAGAAATTATCAGCTCTCCATGCTGTGAGGCAAGATGCCGAGTGAGCCCTGACTTCTGTTTCTGATCATTGAGTATGAAGTGAGACAGTTCTGGACCTGAATCCTAACTCTGCTGCTTCCTAGCTGGGTGGGTGATTTAAAATCGAAAGAGCTGCCGTGTGGAGGGAGGGGCAGAGCGTGCACAAAAGTGTCAGGGGCAGTGCGCGTGCGTGTGCCCTTGGGTGTAAAGGTCAGCATTGGGAGGCTCTGCAGTATCTCTCCTCCTGGTGTTTTTGAGGCAGGGTCTCTCACTGAATTCAGAGTCAGCAGGCCTCAGAGATCCTGTTGCCTTAGCAGTTATAGGGTTATAGGTTTACAGCACCCCGTACCCATTACTTTACATGGATCAGGGGGTTAAATCAGGGTCACTTTACCAACTGAGCCATCTCTCCAGCCCTCACTGTCTCTTACAAATAAGATGCATATTTTATATGTCGGAGTGTCTTGTCTATATGTATGTATGTACTGAATGTGTACCTGGTGCCCACAGAGCCCAGAAGCGGCTTTGGATCCTGTGGAACTAGAGTTATAGTTGGCAATGAGCTACCATGTGGGGGCTGGGAATCAAATTCCTGTCTTCTTCAGAAGCCTGCAGAAGTGCTGTTAACCACTGAGCTATTTCCCGGCCCCAATAACTGCCATCTGTCTGTCTATCTATCTGTTTACAGTTTGTTTCCTTTAGACAGGGTTTCTCTGTATATCCCTGGCTGTCCTGGAACTCGCGCTGTAAACCAAGCTGGCCTTGAACTCTGAGATCGATCAGCCAAGGCCCGCACCACCACTGCCCACCCGGCCATAACTGCCCTTTAGAGCCTTTAGAGAGATTTTCTCCAAATGTTTTTATGTCGTTCTCACTGCTAAGTCTTAACATCTACTTTTAAATCCCCACCGTGAGAACTTGAAGGTTATTGCTTTTGTGGTTCTTATTTTGACGTATTGCCCAAGCTGATCTCAGACTCCTGAGTTCTCCCTACCTCAGCCTTTGAACCTGACTGGGACTGGATGTGAGTATTCTCACACCCTCCAGGGAGGACTATTTTCTGCATTTTTCTAGTTGAAAAAAAAAGGGGGGTCTGAGGAGTTTTTTTTTTTAACTGATCCCTAACACACAGGTGGTAGGAAACCACTTCCATGTGCTTAATCACTTTGCTATGTTGTCTGAGGAGAAGTCAGTGTGTTCTCACTTGGCCCTTGTGTGGAACAGAGAGAGTTGCTGCTACAACCGGTGGTTGCTTCTGACTCATAGAAACACATTTATAAGATGGGACTGATAAGCCAGGCAAGGGTATTTTCACTATATAGATTTATCTAGAGAAAGCAGACCTTCAGCTACTATTTCGACAGCTAAAAGTTAAGGTGTCAAACCGCACGCTGGTTTGTAGCCAAGACAAATAGCCTAGGTGTGTACCTGGGAATCAAGACTTGGAATCACTGCTGAATAACTTATCTGATTGCATGGCTAGCCTGTTGCTTCTTACAAACCCATAGCAAGGGGTTGAATAGAGGGCTCAGGGGGCGAGAGCCCACACTTCTTTTAGAGAGCACCCAAGTTGGGTTCTCCATTTCTACAGCAGGTGGCTCCCACCTGCCTGTAACTTTAGTTCCAAAGGCTCTGACTCCATCTTTTAAACTGCTTGGGGACTTGTATTCATATGTGATCACACACACACACGCACACACACACACACACACACACACACACAGAGGGGGGGGTAGAGAGAACCCCAAATGCAATTTATTTAAAGTTCACAGCAAGGAAAGTACACTCGTAGCTTTTGTTGGGTAATTTCATGACCCCATTGATGGCGAATGAGTATTTGCATTTCCTGGCGTGGGAAGAGGCTCCAAGGCCCATCATGACATTTGTATCTAGTGTCCCACCCTTTGCCATGTCACCAACCAAGTACATGTCATCAAAATGGCTACTACTTGGTGTCCAATGTACAGACTAGATCCGAGGCCAGAGATGTCAGACAAGTTGCTTCCCTGTGTTTCTCTGACCAAATACGAGGAGAGATGAGACAGAGGAGTTGAATCCCTCCCATCTATGATGTTTGAATACACGGGCAGCCAGAGCCCATGAAGCTTGAACCTTCAAACCTAACATAACTGCTGCCATCTCCTCTTGGGAGCAGATCTTTGTCGGTGCACATTTAAACAAAACAAAACGAATTCAAATCAGACAAAGCTGTGTTCTGCTTGTAGTCAATAGCATACTAAGAACCCAGGGTGGGGTGCTGTGGGGACCTTCTGTCATCTTCATCAGTCTGGTCCCTGACCTCACAAGTTACCAGGTCCCCTCAAAATCAAAACAGGAGATACTGATGTCTCTGGCTGGTTCCTGTGTCTGCCCCTGGTGTCCGAGCATTGGCCCCACGCTATGTCTTTCATGCACAATGGACCACTCCATGGGGAAGGAGCCTCTGAGTTGCCACAGTGCCTGGTGCAATGTGTTCTCTCCACAGTGGTCAGCTGAATGCATATGGATACAGTAAAAAGTAAGTAGAGAGGTGATGTTTCAGATCTCATCCCTGGAAGCCATGTTTCCAAACAACACACAGAACCACTTCAACACATTATTATTGGGAACTATTACATCGGCAGGGGCAGCGCATCTGATGCTGTCCCGTAGCCTCTACCCTGCTCTCCCCATCACTCAGGGAAAGCTCGATGGAACCAGGGTTCCTCTGTGACTGGTAGCCTCCGAGCACCGTGGAATTCTAGCTCTGAAGCCAGGCTCTCGTCGTGTTCCTTGTTGCCAATTCTTCCCCTCTGTCTAACCACATGAGTCTCAAGACAGCTCCTCATGCTCGGCCATTCTTTTCTGACCTGGGGACCTTTGTCATTCCAGCATCCCCTCTCTCCAGAGATGAGACTCGGTACAGAAGCTGTTGGCCACAGCACCTTGGTTATTCCCCGGTTTGTCAATTTGCTGCTTGTTTATATAATGGCTTTTCTTGTATGAACTCTGTGGAGACAAGGACCATGTCTTTGTGGTCACAATTCAGACCCTAGAGCCTTTCGAAGTGCCTGATTCTTAATGTTCATTGGATATTGGAATGAAGTGACAGCCAGGGCCTCTGTTAAGTCAAGGTTAGTAGCTAGTCAGTTAACGGTATGACTCTAAGCCAGCCCTCACTCACCAGGCCTCAACGAGTTCTACAATATTCACTGAGTTTTACGAGAGTCCATTTTGTGATGGGCATTGAAGCAACCAAGGGAGAAAACAGTCTTGGCCTCAAGGTAGATCCTGGGACGTAGAGGGTGATCTGGAACAAACCAGAACACCGAGAAGGGTGAGTCCACCTCAGAGAACAAGCAGGGTACTGCCACAACCCTCAGAAGGAAGCTGCGGCAAGTGTCACCTTTTTAGGCCCCTGAGATGTGTAGTTCTTAGACTGGCCAACAGTCTGTCCTCACAGAAAGGCCTACACCAGCAAAAGCACTGAGAGTAACCTTTCTAGGACCACGCTTAGATTCTGGGGGAAGTTCCAGTGAAGGGTCAGCATTCCCAGACAGGAAAGCCTGAGACTGACCCTTCCAGCTCCTACGTCAGGAAAAAGCCAACCTGACAGAACTAGCTAGTGTCCATCTTCCATGTCCAGCCACATAGAGACCCACGTGCTAGGAGAGTGGTCCGCCCTTGTAGGTCACCTGACCTCTATAAAGAGCTGAGAAAACACAAATGTAAGTCTGTTCGAGTTGACAGGAATGTTGGGAAGGCACGTCTTCTTGCAAACAAGAGGTCAGCCAGGCTATTTGGAGGATATCAGAGGCCTCCCTCAAGGCCAGGGAGCTGAAAATGGACTGACCTCTGAAGGGACAAAAAAACAGATTTTATTAATTAAAAAGATAAGGTTCACATTTGTATTTGTTTAATTTGGCTTTGGGAGGTATTTGCCTAAAGACTCCAAGTTGCATTTCAGCTGATCAGAAGTGTGTGTGTGTGTGTGTGTGTGTGTGTGTGTGTGTGTGTGTGTGTGATCATGCCTACACAGGGGCCAAGGGAGGAGGGCATATCTTGAGAGGATGGGGCAGACATTTTTCATCTTCATCAAGGAGGATAAAATCTGAGGGACTTAATAAAACTCTAAGCTGTTCCATTTGATGACTTGACTCGGCACTTACTGTGTGCGAGATAGCTGCAGGCCTGACAGTGGGGTTAGGAGCAGACCCGCAGTCCTGCAGGCACACCTGAGTAGTTCCACAAGGAGACCTGCGTGCAAAGGCACCTCAGAGACATCTTACAGGTCATGCAGGAAGGTTTGCAGGAAAAATGAGATTGTGGGAGACTTGGGAGGAAAGCAAATAGTTTGAGAGGGGCTGGAACAGACAAGAGAGACACTGAGCCACTTGTGACTGAGCAGCAAGGAAGGGAGACTGAGCCACCAGGAAGTCCTGAGGCAGAAGCGCCACCAAAAGACATGGCCAGTCAGTGACAGAAGTCCTTAGTCAGAGATTTTCTTTAGCAAGCTGTGGCCCAGCAAGAAAATCATTTGTCCTCAAAGCAATGGCCCTCAATCTTCCTAACGCTGCTTCCCTTGAAAATAGTCCCTCATGTTGCAGTGACCCCCCCCACCATAAAATGATTTTCCTTGCTACTTCATAACTGTAAATTTCTTTTTGCTGATATGAATTGTACCTTAAGTATTTTTTGGAGACAGAGGTTTGCCAAAAGGGCTGTGACCCACAGGTTGAGAACCATTACGTTAAAGTTATTTATTTTCTTTCTAAACGTTGAGTGTCCAAATTAAAGATAGTAAATAAACTGGGGGTAAATGTCAGTAGTGGAAAGAATTGAATGGCATGCACAAAGCCCTGGGTTACACACAAAGCAGAAACCTGGAACCAGAGCACAGGAAAGCACGTTATGCATTTCTGGAGCGTCTTTCCAGACCAAGAGAGATTTTGCATGCCAAGGCTGGCCCGGGGAACAAACAGCCTTAGAAAAGAAGAGAGTTCTGGATATCAAAGTGTGAAACCAGGTGGGGAATTTCCAGAATTCCCCTGGGGAAATAAGAAAAAAAAAAAAAAAAAAAAAAAGGCAATAATCTCAAGTGGCCCTATGTGGCCCCCAGTGATAGTTGCGCAAGGCTGGCAGGAGCAGTCCTGCAGGCGGACACCCCCTTCACACAAACCCGAATGGCTCCACGCTCTCCAGGCCCTGGTAGTTTTTCCTTCACAACTTCCTCCTCCAGGCTGCCCCACCCCACCCCGCCGAGCCTCCCGGGCTACTGGCCCACGGGGCATATGGATACTTTGTTTCCATTCTCTTTCCATTAAAATCCATCCTTCTCCAACCACTGGTCCTTCTACACGGCTTGCAAATCAGTTCTGTGTCACTTGAATGTAACTTCCCCAGGTGCCCTCTGGAGCTGGATTAGAAGACAGAGGGGGAGCTGGAGGTGGAGCCTGCTCAGAGCAAGCTTGGTTTCCACATTTCGTTTTGGATTTCCTGCTGTTGGTTTGTTTGGTCTTTTTAACTGTACAGCCTTCTTAGAACAGTGCTTGAACGTTGTTGGAACCCTTCACCAGGTACTGCACACACTCAGGAGAGCTTTGTACAGTCACAGCTGAACGAGGATCACATTGGTACGAGTAAAAATTAGTGATGTTAGCAAGTTGTGCTCTGTGGAGAAAGTCAGTACTCTGCTTTGGGGAAGGCTGACCTCAGGTTTCAGACAGTGTCCCAGCCTTTATGTCCTAGAGGTGTTATGAGGGTGTGGTGACCTTGGTGACTATGCACTGCAACATTGAGAATGTATGGTTTCACCATTCTCGGGAAATATTGAGGGTTGAGTTCAGATTTTGTGTATATAAAGTACGTTATTTTGATTAAAATTTTTTTTTATGTTTGAGTGTTTTGCTTGCATGTATGTCTGGGTACCACATATATGCCTGGTGCCTACAGAGACAAGAAATGGCATTGGATCCTCTGGAAATGGAGCTCTCCCAGAGGAAACTTTTGCTGTTTGATGGAGAAGAAGGCGGCTCTGATTCATGAATCTTAAGTAACAGCCAGTTAGAACTGAATTATGTTACAATGTAGACTTTGGCCACATAGATAAATAATAGTAATTATTTATGTAGTATGTTATAAATATATAATTATAATTACGATGTATATGTGTGACATACAGTATGACTGATTAATGTAAAGATTCGTACTTGAGAGAACGAGCAAACAAGAGAGAGAGAGAGAGAGAGAGAGAGAGAGAGAGAGAGAGAGAGAGAGAGAAGGTCATATAAGAATAAGCCTGGACAGTATATAACTCAATCTTGGTCTCATTTATTAATCATGAGTTATGTGCTGCTCACTGATGCAACATGTTTGAAGAAGTTGCCATTAGGCAGTTTTATTTTTATTCAAATATCTTTGAATTGCTACATTTATAGATGACATACTCCCACGGGTCACTGCTCACTGTGTAGTCTGACACTGAAACCTTGTTGCATAGGATATGGGTTCACTTTATCCTTTGTATAATAAGGTGTACATAAAGTATATTTTTAATAAGACAGATTGCATATATATGCATAGTAGATTAGAAGCTATAAATTACCATGTGTTATATGTATAATATATAATAATGTATAGCAATTATAAATAATTATTTATATATTTTTATCTATATTCTATGTAAGACATGGATACACAGCATACACATTCCTTAAAGTTCTTCTCAGTGACTTACAGTTCTTGCTGTTGGACACTTCCCAATTTTGCATTTTTTTATTAATCTGATAGTTTATGATAATTGAAATGGAAACAGTGGTGGCAGTTACTCCGGAAACCTTAAAACTAGACAAGCCAAACGCTGCCTTTGCACCGGGCTAACATGGAACCGCCGTTTTCTCACACTAACAGTCCACAGGGAAGCTTAGTTAGACATTATTTTCTAATCTGTTGATGACTGCAAAGAAGATGTATTGCCAGAGATTAGCTGTTAAGATAAACACCCACAACCATACCTGCTCCTCTTTAGAGACTTAAATGTTCTGGTTTAGTGGAAAATGACTGCAGGGCACAAGTATAAAACTATAAAACAATTAAAATAATAAATTCATATGGCAGGAACTCCAGTGAGTCTTTCCACATCTAACTAAATGGCTGCCAACCCGTGGAGTTTACCCTGGGCCCTGGTGAGGCTGGGGAAAGGGGCAGGCTCAGGCAGGGACTCGGGTGGTCTCCACTGGGAAGCCAAGGTTGGCTGAAATCCAGATAGGACAAAGCCAGTAGGACTCAGAAGGCTTAGGACACAGGCTATCTGTGGATGGTGAATTTGCCTGTTTCTGCTCCTACAGAAGGAGTCATTCAGTCAAGAATTTACAGAGCCACTATTGCATGACACATACCTGTTCTTGGTCCTTTGGAAACAAGGCCTCTGTTCTCATAGTGCATACATGTTAGCATGGAAAAGACAGGGGCTACAACACATACCAGAGTGTCAAAGAGTGGAAGTACCCTGAATGTCCAAGCTAGGGTCACAACGAGGAGCAAGTCGCTGGCCTTGATGCTTGGTGGCAATATTTGCTGAGTACTTTCTAGTGGGTTCATATAATTTCCCTCAAAACTCTGACGTAGTCCTATCTTCATTCGCAGTTTTGAGGTGACTCTCCAGACTTTTAGAAGTTAGACATGATCTCCAAAATTCCACAGCCTAGTCTAGAGGCAGGGACCCCCACAAAATAAAATGCAAATCTCATCCTCCATTTGGGTGGTGAAAGAGATCAAAAGAGTTAGCGCTGCTGGTCTACAATCACCATCTTCTCCCAAGGTGCTCAATGGCAAGTTCTAGGAGGTACTGACTGCTCAATTGCTCCCCTGGTCATCTTTAAAATCTTCAGCTCAGAAGCATCAAGTTCTTCAGCTTTGGATTTGTTACATTTACATATTTTGTGCCTGTACATGTGTGTGTGCATGAGTTGGTTTTCTCCTTGGTAGAGCTGAGGTATCAAATTCAGGTCATCAGGCTTGGTGGGCTTTGGCTGTGTCCTTACTTGTCAATGAGGACCTGGGACATTTGGAAAACTGGTAAGAATGAAGATGCCCCTAGGATGCCATCGAAGGGTCAGACCCACAAAGCTCCCCAAGTCTGATACACACTACAAAGCTGAGCCTGAATATTGCTTAGAGTCTGCCCTGAATGACATGTGACAACTTGATCTCACTGAGCCTTGTGTTCCCGATCTATAAAACGGGGATAACAAGATTTATTTCACAAGCTTCTTGTGATACCCACGGGAGACAAAATGGAAAGGCATGGCTGTACCATCTCACTACCTGAGTCTATAAAGTAGGGACAGTGGAAGGAACCAGCATCATGGAATGGAGGTTCCCACATTCCCACGGCACGGGTGACTTAGTCTCTTGCTGTGTGCCTGGCTCTGTGTAAAGGCTGAGCCTGGCACAGTCAAGACCAACATAATCAACACTGACAAGGCATTCGGCCTTCAGACTGAGAGGAGGCAGGGAACAGTGTCAGCTATCCGACATATCATAAGCACTGAGAACAAGGGTTCTCAACCTGTGAGTTGTGACCCCTTTGAGGTGGGACGTGTTGGGGAAGGGTTGAACAACCCTTTCACGGGGGTCATCTAAGATCATCAGAAATATCAGATATTTACCTTGTGATTCATAATAATGGTAAAACTACAGTTATGAAGTAGAAATGAAATCATTTTAGGGTTGAGGGCCATCACACAGGAGGAACTGTATTAAAGGGTCACAGCATTAGGAAGGCTGAGAACCACTGTCCTCGAAGCTGAAAAGGATCAAACTTAGGAACACTGCATGCACAAGGATGCTCTCTCACATTTATTTTAAGAAACAAAATCTAAACAGTTGTTTTGACTCCTACTTCAAAATCAAAGGAAACGTTGAGTTGAATCGCCACGCCATGGGCTGTCTTAAAAAAAGATTCTGAGAATCCAGGATTTCAGTTATGTGTGGACAAAATACCAGTGATGAATTGCTCAAGGGTGAGGAGCAATGACCCTGAGCCGTATAAACCTGAAAGCTAAATAAAGAATCGAAAGTGAAGCAGCAGGAGACCTACAAAGGTCCAGGGCCGCAGGCCGCTGACCCCCGAGTTCCTCTCTTCCTATTTGCTCTGAGGCTAAAGGTCTAGGAACTTAAAAATAGCTGCTCAGACTCTACGTTTTGAGTTCAGCAACACCCATGCTTTAGGGGATGTCGTCCAGAACAAGAGCTTCCTTCCTGGGGTAGCCCTTCTTTGGTCACCCTGGCCTGCACTCTGTGGTACCCCTTCCCTGCTTCCATGTCTCTGGTCTTCCAGCACTCATTCCTTCTCCCAGGCCTTGACCTTCCTTTACGAATGCTCATGGGAACAGGGGAGATCAGGTACTTTTGTGCTGCCCCTTTGGAGGCAGGACGCAAGAAGTTAACAGAGTAAGAGAGAACCACCTTCAGGAGAAGACTTTTGAAATCTGGTACTAAATGAGAAACGTGGGCTTGAATTTCAAGTACCTAAGATGCAAAGGTTAGCATTCACTTTGAGCTTTCTTCCTCCTCCTCAGCCATCGACTCCCATCCCTTCCTTCAGGAAGCCGGTGTGGGCTTCATACAGTGAGGTTCAAGGCCTCTCCTCTAGATGCAAGTCACCTGTACCCGCCCTGCCATGGAACTCAAGCAAGCGTGAAGGTCCTTCCTGGGCACCGAGGCCCTCAAAGAAGGGATAAGGGAGCACCATAGGGCTCACCATGCTGACCGGAGAGCCCTCCTCCACGATACAGCAGTGCCTCTAACATTGTAAAAAGGCTTGCTTTTGTTCGTTCGTGTTTATTAGCAGCAATGGATTTGGGGGAAATAAACTATTCAAAGACACTGAAAATAGTCCTTAAATCAGTAGCGTTCATCTTGATGAAGTGACTCACCTCCTACTCAGTCTGCGTATTGCAGCCGAACTCTGAATCTACAGGAACATCTCAGACATTTCTTCCTCCTCAGATAAGCTGATCCTCTTTTTTTAAATCTACCCATTACTACGCAGAAGGTCTGTAGCCACTAACATCAGCTTCTTTGAAAGGACCTTCTAGAGAATGATATGTCAGGAGCCAAACTCTTTGTTAACCACAGAATGGAGGTAAAGCATTTTTCCAGTTGTGGATTGCTGGGTTCTACAGAGTGGGTGAGCTGTTACAGGGGTCCTCAGAGCATTTTCCTAACTTTCTCCCCAAAGAACTTTCTATGAATACTTTGATAAATGCACTGGCAAATCAGTGAAATTCCTATTTTCTCAATTTAAAAATTATGTTATTAGGTACATACGGATATTTTGCCTGCATGTCTATGTACCCAAGGGGGTCAGAAGAAGGCAGTGAATCTCCTGAGACTGGAGCTACAGTGGTTTGTGAGCCATCACGTGGGTGCTGGGAATCAAATCCGTGTCCTCTGGAAGAGTAGCCAGGGCTCTGAACCATTACGCTATCTCTCCATCACTAATTTTTATTATTTTAAGTTCTAGATGCTGGCACAAAACTACCCATGGTGAGAAGACCCACCCGAGGAATTGCTGCAGGGAGCAAGTCTTAGACTGTTAGAGGCCGAAGCCATCAAGACATGCACAGCAACAAGACAGTGCTCAAAGAGTTTGTGTGCGTGCCACAGCGAACTGTTTCTCCAGACAGGAAAAACCAATGTAAGAAGTCAGTAGTTATCTTATATTTCCTATTTAAATATTTGTATTGTGTGTAGTGTAGTATGTGTGTGTGTAGTGTGTGTGTGTGAGTGTAGTGTGTGTGTGTGTAGTGTGTGTTGTGTGTAGTATGTGTGTGTGTAGTGTGTATAGTGTGTGTGTAGTATGTGTTGTATGTGTGTGTGTAGTATGTGTGTAGTATGTGTGTAAGTGTAGTGTGTGTAAGTGTAGTGTGTGTGTAAGTGTAGTGTGTGTGTAGTGTGTATGTGTGTGTGTGTATGTGTGTGTAGAATGAATTTATTTGGGGCTATGTATAGAAGGATGGATAAAGACATATTTACAAAAGCATTGACATCTTACCAGGGGCTACACCACTGAGAAAAATGTCGGTCTTCCTCTGGATAACTGTTAATTGCCCAGAGATCCTCAGGGAGGGTCTCATGTGCCTTTCTCTTCATGGGGAAAACCTTTTAATGCTTAGCGTCATCCGATACCACTCCCTGTGCTGACTCTGCATGGGTCTCTGCAAGTCCGAGTGCAACCTCTAAATGCCCAGAAACACAGCTCCAGATGCTAAGGCAGTGGTTCTCAACCTGTGGGCCACGACCCCCTTGCGTACCAGATTTCTATTATCATTCATAACAGCAGCAGAATTCCAGTTATGAAGCAGAAAAAAGAGATAATTTTAGTGGCTAGGGGTCAGCACAACATGAGGAGATGTATTAAAGTATCACAGAATTAGGAAGGCTGAGAACCTTCTAAGAGTCTGTCCAATCTATGGATGAGGTGTTGGGAAAAAAGAAGCCCCAACTCAAAAGGCCATGGATTCATCATTTTCAACATAGATAGATGTCTCTAATTAAAGAATAAGCAAAAAGTTATGGTGAGCTGATCAAGTAAGATTTCCCAGAGCAAGAAGACTCTCTGTGTTTATCTAGCTATCAAATGGCTACATTGCACTGTTGTTTAGTGGGAGACCTCGAGGCTCTGGAGAGGTGGCTCAGTGGTTAAGAGCACTTGCTCTTGGTTCCCAGCACCCACATGGAGTTTGACCATCACCCGTAACTCTAGTGCAGGGGACCTGATGCCATCTTCTGGGCTGAACAGATACTGTGCACCCAAGGTGCACGGACAAGCCTATAAGTAAAAAAAAAATATATATATAAAAGAAAAATGAGCTTTCTAAAAAGAAAGTGCCTACAGATAGTCCTCTGATGGTGGTCACGGTGTCTCAAGACAGGACGTCTAAGTGACAGTGGTGGCGCTTATCCAACACCAGTGTCTCCTCATTGACAGATAAATGGTTTGATGTTTCCTCTAAGGGATGGGGTATGGCTTAAGTGTGGAGTGGTTACCTAGTGTGTACAAGGCTCTGGGCTCGACCCTCACTAACACAAATAAAACAGAACCAAAACAAGCAATGCAAAACGCAGCCATCGCTTTTGAGCAAGCTCAGTTGGGTGGGGTTGCTTGAACTCGGTCCCAATTCAGGTTTGTTTCCCCTTTAACATGTAATGTATATTATAAACAGCCAGTTTTTCCATGACCTCTGCAACTTCGGGTTTGGAAAGGTCCAGCCCTTTCCACTAGAAACCTAAGACTCTTGAGAGTGAATAAGTTAGAACCTACAAGCCATCCCATCTGCTTTAGATCCAGCAGTTGTAAAGAGACTGAGGCATTCTTTGGCCGGCTGAGCCATTGCTCACTTTGGGGTTCTGCTTGGGACACCCTTCTCCCACTCCTTCACCCTCACCATCTCACGGATCCTCATGTAGGCCTCAGAGATGCCAGCTGCTGCCTCACAGTTGGAGACAACGCCTTCAGACATGGAAGATTCAGCCGCTTCTCTTTTTACTTTGTTTCCTTAAGACAAAGAAAACAGAAGCCTCCAGTGTGTTTCTTTGTGTAGTTTTTTGGGCAGCGGGGCAGTTACAACAGTGGCAGCAAGGCAGTCTGGTGAACAGCTCCAGAACCTGTCCTCAAAACTTACTATGGAAAACAACTGTTTCGACAATTGACAATGCTTCCAGTTAGTAATCGAGTTCAGTACCCATGTGTGCAGTGAAAAAGAGAAGATTCAGGGGGATGAAAAGGCGGCTCAGTGGCTCAGAGGTTAAAAACACTGGCTGTTCTTCCAGAGGACCTGGGTTCAATTCCCAGCACCCACATAGCAGCTGACACCTATTTGTAACCTCAGATCCAGGGTTTCTGACACCCGAATGTTGACAGAGACACAGGCAAAACACATTAAACATCAAATAGAAATAAATTATGTATTAAAAAAAGGAAACAGAGTCAGGCTCTGCCACATCATCTGGAGACATATTTTGGTATAGGAATATGTGTTCTGACATTCTGAATGTCTGGTGCTATTTGCTCTTTTTCTTAAAAAAAAAATGCTGGAGCTAGAAAGATGGCTCAGTGGCTAAGAACACCAACTGCTTGCTCATCCAGAGGACCCAGGTTCAATTCCCAGCACCCACTAGGTAGCAACTGTCTGAAACCCCAGTTAGAGGGCATCCAGTTTTCTTTTTTGGCCTCCTCTAGTGCTGTATGCATGTGGTGTGCAGAAATATGTGTGGACAAAACACCCATACACATAAAGTAAAAATAAATAAATCTCAACTTTTTAAATTAAAAACAAACTGTGAACATGGCTCCCAGGCGTTGTGGCGCACAGCTATATCCCCAGTGCTGGGGTGGCAGGGGTGAGCGCGCCGCTCAGCGTTACAGACCAGTCAGTTCCAGTGCTACATAGCAAGACCTGTCTCCAAACAAACAAAAACACATCAATGCAACAATGCTGACCCTGATCATCAATCCAGGATGTCTTATCAATCATTTGGCCAATCTGTTTTGGAACATTCTCTTGTAAATCAAGACTATCGCAGGTCTTAGATATATCCCTGTGGGCATCTATAATGTTTCAGGCTTCCTGTGTGGGGCTCTACGGACCATGGAGGAGTTTGCAGGAATCTGCCTGTGGGTATCAGAGATTGGGAGGAACTGTACTGGACGACCTGCTGTCAGAGAGACCTGAATGAGAGACTCCTGTAAGCAGGGTGAAGCCTGTTTCAGAGCCTGGGGATAGTTTTCCTCAGACTGATCTATATCAATAACCCTTCCAGGCGGTCTGGCCCCACCAAGCCATAAAGCATAGTGTCTACAGCAAGCACTGTGAGGTGAAAAGGGAAGCCAACTACCTGCATTCTTAATCCCTCAAACCCCAGGAACATGGAACAATTTACTGGCATGAACACCCCATAAAAGAAGCTGACAGGGTGGGGGAGTAAAAATACTTTGGTTAAATTAAGTTTTGATGTTAAAAATGACTTGAAAACACTTTTGTTTGTGGCAGACTTTATGTGGGAGAGATGGTCTTCTTTAGGGGTTGTGGATACAAGCGGGTCACAGGAACGTATGGTGACCTAGATGACGTGCTTTTTACCACCAGCTAAGCTAGGTTTGGAACTGTCACAGGCTACCAGTGGTCTTAATACCTTTGATCAAGAGCATGCCATTCTTTACAATGTAGATTCATTGTTTTTCTTGTCTTGGTATGTATGCGGGGGAAAGGAGTCTTGGTTTTTCAAAGATGGTGGTATCCTTTGGGGAAAAAAAGTTCAATACAGTCTGGGAAACGAAGTTCTAAGACCTTTCTAATGGGAGATGACAGATACAAGTTTCTGTCTTCTGCCTTCTCTGACCCTTAAGGGTTCAAAGAGCCTCCAGGAGCCTGGCCAGACCCCACAGGATGTGCCAACTTGAATATCTGGCTGTGTTCCACCTAAGGTTCATGGCAACAAAGAAGAGGTCTTTGAAACACACTAGCTCCCAAAGCCTGGAGAATCACGTGGTCACGGAACTTGAGAGCAGGGGTTTGTTGGGCTGGTAGCTCCCTGTTTCAGTGGCCGTCCATGCATAGCAGAGTACTCAGCAGCATTCCTGGCCTCCACTTCCTCAGTTTGACTGCGCATCCCCCCCCCCCCCAGCTCTGCCAGGTTCCAACAACCCAAGCAGAGGCATTGCCGAAGTCGTCCCTAGTGTTTGAGTACCTCTGTGCTGGAGGACCCATAAAAACGGCCTGCTCTCATCAAGAAGTGTTGAGTTCAGCATATTTTCTCCAGAACAGGGCGGGTATGTCAGTTAATTTCACTTTCTACCTGAGCAGGGGAACCGAGTTCCCTAAGTCTTTTGCTGTCCTGCCAGTACCTCCTAGAATTGTATGAATGAGGACTCCTGGCCTCACAGATGAACCAGAGTATCTCCTGTGGGGTGGCCATGAACCAGTTCCCAGGCTACCCAAGTGAAAACCTGGAGAACCCAACATGTCCGAATATGACACTCTAAAGACATGGTGTTATGACATTGACGACTCTGTTTGCATCACAGCAACAGGAAACTGTGAATCCTGAAGCCCAAATTGAAATGCACTGAGTGGTACTAAAACACTGGGTGGCGTGTTCGTCTCTCTCCTGATAGCTCCCCTTGGTGAGAATCCAGCCCATTTCTTTCCTCTCTCTCTCCCTGACCCCCCACTCTCAGGTTGGGTGTCATGGAGCCCAGGCTGCCCCCAGACTCCTTATATGTTCAGGGGTGATCTAGAACATCTGCTTTTCCTGCCTCTAACCCCATAGTGTTGGGATCACAGAGTCATGCAAAGCAGTTCTAGGGACCAAACGGTTCTGCGCATGCTAGGTGAGCACCTGCCACGGAGGTACACTCCCCAGCCTGAACTGAACATTCTTCTCTGTGAGAGCAGTCAGTGTGTGATTCAGTCAGGTCTGAAAGGGTCTCTCTGCAGGTGTGGCTTCATTTGCTGAGCAGAGATAGAATCTAGGAAAGCAATTGTGAAGAGCATCCTCTCCCCCAGCATATGATATAGAAAGGTATTGTGATAAAATCTGAAGCCATCCTAGAAAGATCAGAAGGTGATAGACTTTGGAATTCTCAACCCCCCAGGGCTGATCACCCAAACTTTGAACCAGTGGTTGTGTATTACACTTGCAGAAATTTTATTGATGTGGTTTTAAATGCCTTCCTCTCCTTTCTCATTTACAAAGATAAAGGTGACATCATTTAACCAGAAAAAAACAATCCAGCTTGTTTCTACTGTTTAGGAAGGGGCCACAGGGATGTGTGTGTGTGTGTGTGTGTGTGTGTGTGTGTGTGTGTGTGTGTGTTGGGGGAGTGGTGGCTTTGTTTTTCTTTTTTTTTTCCCCTCCACAAAAATAACAGAAGAAAAGCTGCTACTGTAATCAGCAGCAACTGAAGGCATTTCCTGAATTTTTATATTAAGTTGGCTGTTTTTTTTCCATTACATACCCAGTGAACTCCAGTTAGGTCAAGACTGGAGAAAAACAGGACCAATTATGCCTCTAAACCCACAAATCTGCCTACTTAGCTCTGCTAATTTTATCATGTTGACTGGAGGGTTTCATGTCAGAGACAGGAAAACCTCCGAGTGCTCTGCGCTCCCTCAGGAGAACGGATCCCGGCATTTCCTCCTCCATTCCTACCCCTCCTCATCGCCAGCACCAGGACAGGTGGTTCAAGTGAGAAGGTCTCTGATCAAGTCCCACTGGAGAAGAGGTTCCCAGGCTCCTGGGCTAGTGTCCAGGCTTGCCCTTGGCCAGGCTGACTGCTAACCCTCAGGTACCAGAGTTTTCATGCCTTGCTACCTCCATAGGGAGGGCAAGGTGTTCTTCCTTTCCAGGTCCAGCCTTAGCTAATACTACCTTTCTTGCTTTTTCCTCAGAACCTCCATTAGGAGTCTGTGTTGAAGGCAGCTTCAAATGTAAAAATCCTAGAGAACGATCCCATTGTCCTTAGCTTTGAATACCAGATCAGTATCTATTGTATCTGGGTGTTTTTTGTTTTGTTTTGTTTTGAAATCTGGTTAGATTTCTTCTTTTAAAAAAATATTGGGGGGATGAAGATATGACTCAGTGGTTAAAAGCAAGTACCACTCTATCAGAGGACCAGGGCTCAGACACCAGCACAGGCTGTTTCATAAACTTAGATAACTCCAGCTCTCAGAGGTCTGATGCCTTCTTCTGACCTCTGGAGACATCTATGTACACAAACATACATGCATACATACACATAAACATACATAAAAACACACACATAGAGAGAGAGAGAGACAGAGAGAGAGAGAGAGAGAGAGACAGAGAGAGAGAGAGAGAGAGAGAGAGAGAGAGAGAGAGAGAGAGAGAGAGAGAGAGAGGATTGCTTGGAGCTGAAGAGATGGTTCTAGAGCTAAAAGTATGTAGTTATCTTTCAGACTGTGCTTTTGGACCCCAGCTCAGATGACTTAAACCTTCCTGTAACTCTAGTTCTGGGCGACCTGCTCTTTATAGAGCACGGCATTCACATACACAACCCCTCTTACACACAACTAAATCTTTTAAAATTGTTTGTATTCACATGTGTGTGCATGCATGCAAGCACACATGTGTGTGCTGTGTTTTTGCATGTGTGCATTAGTATACCACAGGATGCATGTGACCGTCAGAGGACAACTTGCAGGAGTCGGTCTCCTTCCTCCACCATGTGTTCTGGGGATCAAACTCCCTTTGTCAGGGTCGCAGAAAGGTACCCACCTTTGATGGGTATCTCTGGGATCTGTCTCTGCATTTTTATAGGACCGTCAATACTTTGCTGATAGTCTGAGATCACACTGAGTTTTTGTAGGCAATGTTGTTTTCCCACAGCTGCAGGGAGCTGCTGGTCTGTTTTCTGGGCCTTCCAAGAAGCTGTGAAAACCTGCTTTACCAACTTGGCCAACTTTAGGCAGTTTCTTTCTCCACTTTGACTCACTGTCTCCCACATACGCACTCTCCTTGGTGGGTGGACTCTTCTAGATTCCTCTGAGTCATGCTTGCCTGCTTCATGGGAACAAGTACTTTATTTTCTTAGAGGACAGGACCACGGAGGAGCCTCTACATGTGCCGACTGCAGAAAGCTGTCGTCTCAATGAGTCCTGTGAGAGTCCCTGGCTCCCACCAACCATTCTTCAATTCTCTGTGCCACTTCCTAACATTTTTTTTCTGGGTGTTCACATTGATCCCCTTGTCCCGTGTTCCTCAGCACCACAGCTTCACAGAGCTGGCATTGACCGCAGAGGGGAGTGGACCCCAGCTGGGAATAGTTTTACAGGATCAAGAATTAGAGATGCTTTTTAGCCCTTCTGTGGTTGCTTTGGGTGATGCTATTTTTCAAATGATTGTAGATGGACATTCAAGCCCAAACCTGGCCTGGTTAGTGGCACCCTTACAGCCAACAAACGCCTACCTGTAACCTGACTCCGTGTCAAGGTATTTAAAAGGATAACAATTACCTGGCTCTGGGTGTTTCTCCCAAGCATTCTTGCTTTTGTAGTCACAATAACCACAAGTTGGGCATTGCAGCTAACCAAGGCTTTACATTTTATTTTAATTTTCAGTAATTTATTTTATGTGTGTGAATGTTTTGCCTGCAGGTGTGGCTGTGTATCACGCGCATGCCTGGTGTTGGTGAAAGACAGAAGAGGGCATCAGATTCCCTGGAATGAGAATTATAGTTGGTTGTGGACTGTCCCGAGAGTGTTGGGAACTGATGTTGGGTCCTCAGAGAGCAGCGAGTACTCTTAATCTTGGAAGCATCTCTCCAGCCTGTACTCCAGTTTTTAAGTGAGACACTGGACTGCCACAAGGGAGGATGACCATGTGAAGTAGCTGTGTGCTGAGGTGTCCCCATAGGTGTTCCTGCCTCACAGCTGTGCACCCACAGCCTTCCCAGAAGGCACCACAGAGCTAAGGGTTCTGATTTCCAGGCTTCGTGTGAAACTTCTTTCAGAATCCATCATTTTATATCCACAACTTTAATCAATTTATTTAAACATATAAAATGGCCTTCAGAAACTGTAGGCATAAAGACTGTACTAAAAACCCAGAGAAGAATATAAAATTACTCAAAATGAAAGCAGTATTTTTGTCCTGAGAAGAGAATGGTAGGATTCGTAAACTCTGACATGTTTTCTTTAACAACCAAAACCCAAGCCTAAACCCTGTGTTTTCTTACGGCAAAACGGAAGCACTCCCAGCTCCCAGCCCTCGAATATTTTCTGCAAGAGCTCATTTTGCAGGTTTTACAATTCTTTTGATAGCCCAGGCTTTTTCTTTTTTGTTTTAAACAATAATTTCCCGTTTCACTCAAACACCAAATTGTGTTCTTAGCTTTAAGGTCAAGATGCTTGTTTAATGTTTTTTCTTTTGTGAAACCTCACTTAAAATTTTTTTGATAGTTTTAATTTGTATTTATTTATTTAAGTGTATGTTTGTGTGCACATGTTTTTATCTTTGTACATGTATATACATGCATGTGCACACATGTGTATAAGTGCGAGTGTGTGTACACGTGTAGACATATGTATTTGTGGGCACATGTGTGAATGTGTGTGTGAATGTGAACATGCGTACATGTACACATGCATGTACATGCCATGGTACCATGTACAAATCAGAGGACAGCTATTGGAAGTTGGTTCTTTCCTTTTACCATGAGGGTCCCAGGGATTGAACCTAAGTCATCCGACTTTGTGGCAAGCACCTTTTATGCTCTGGACCATCTTGCCAGCCCATTTACAAATTTCTTGACTCCTGGCTTCCCTTTCAATGACAGAAAAGAGCGACCACGCAATTTTTTGGATTTCCCAAGTGCAATGGCTTCCTGCTAGCTAGCTTCTATGTTTTCTCTTTGAACCAAGCCTCTGCAGAGCTCATTTGCTACCCCCTTTCTCTGACTTCAGCACAGGATGTGTCAGCATCTATTTTTCCAGTCAACCTTTCAGGGATTGCTTCTCTTTAAATAGACATCCTTCTCAGAAACAATGCTCTTTGGGAGGTCACCCTGATAAGCCCTGGGGGAGGGGCAAGTGTGTGGACCATACACCTGCCTAGTGAGCACAGGCAGGCTGCAGGTTGGTGGCTTAAGCCAAGTCCCGGCACTCGAGGACGTCATCACTGAGCTGAGGACACAGTAGGAATTCTGTGGGATAGGATCAGGGAACATCTACTCAGGACACTACTTTCTCACTTCCGAACTGTTCCAAGAGGCCAGCAGTACCAGGCCACTTCTGCATCCCACCAATCTCCTTTTCATCTTTCTCAATCCGTTTTACTCAGGATTGGAGTGGAAACAGCAAGGCCATGGTTACCAGACGGCTGCTGGTCATGGTGCTACTGCAGAGTATAATTCAGTGGATTACAGTTGCTACGGTTTGCACCTACCTTGCACACTAGCCAGAGAGAAGTTCCTCAGAGCATCTAGGCTTGTCAGGTTGGTAATATGCACTGATCAGCTAAGTTACTCTACACAGCCCAGGCATCTGAGAAAATGATTCGTGCTCCTCGATCTCCAAGGGCAGAAACTCAGCATATGAGGTGAAATAGTTTGACATGGAGCAAGCACAGTATCCCTGCCCACAGCGGGGAAACCCCAAAAGCTACTGGGCATGGGTTTGTTGACCTTTTTAGGAGTTTCAGTCAGAGGCCCTGAGTGTGTAAGATTAAAAGTCCCTATCCCCCAAAGCTTTTGGCCTTTGGTTGACTAGAAAGAGTCACAAGTTCTGAATTTTGAGGAGTTCTTTTTGTTCTTTATTAAAAAGAAAACAAAGATGAAGAATCCTACACCAGGGTTAAAAGAAACGAAGGAATCACTCTCTCTAAGTGAAGGCATCTCCCTTCCCAGTGCCTTCATGAGGATGCTAGCTAGCTACAGAAAGAAAAGCAGCCTGGGTCTGGTTCCAAATAGTTCTAATTATAGCTGACTCCAGCCAATCTGATCTAAAGCACTGTTTTACTATTCAGACTGACACAGAGACATGGAAGCTTTGGACTGAGCAATAATGCACAAAGATATTTCCCCCCATTGATCCCATGAAGGCAAGTGGTTCTCCACTGATTGTACACACACCAGTGCTGATAAAGGCTCCCTCCCTTCTGGTGAATCCCTGGAAACCTGCAGGAAAACCCAGGCTGCTGGGTGATTCGCTGTCCTTAGTTTGTCCTGTTGTGGTCAACACTGACTAAGTAGAAGATCAAGGGTTGGCTTTGCACCAGCACCAGTGACACTTTTCAGGAGCACACGAAGCCAGGAGACAGTCTCAGTACACAAGCTGAGCTCAGACAGCTTCACTGGGCTTTCAAATGCTCACCAGCCTTGGACCACATCTCCACTGCTTTATCCATGTAGAAGCTGCCAGTGCCTGACACAGAGGTTGAGCTCACTTCTGGGGGCAGTTAGGTAGAGGTCATATATCAAGTGGAGCAATGGTCCAGCGGCATGATCCCCAAGGAGGGCCACTAAGAGCAGGCTGGAAGCCTTTGAGGGATTGCGATCTAGTTAGTGTAGGGGCCCTAGGGGTCTTTTGTGATACATGACCGTAGGAAATGGGGACTTGAAATGTATAGGTATATGTATATAATGTTACTATTGCTGTGTTATGTAATATACACTACTATATATACTTTATATAGTATATGTAACATATACTAATATATATGTATACACACATATACACATGTATAATTGAGGCTTCAATTATTTCTTTTCAAATTCTGCTTTCTTGGCTTAAGTAAGGTAGCAAATTGCTATAATTCTCTTTATATATAAATATATATATCTATGAACATAAAATTTTCACTTTGCCACCAATCTTTGAGAGAGAAATAGCACATATAATCTATATTCATATGCATATTCTGAGCTGATAAAAGTATACTAGAATTCCAAGTGACTCCTAAGGCATGACAATGTGGCTCCTGGAAAGAAGGAAACATTTTGATTTTCCCAGAAGCCTTGGGTTCAAGGCGGGTCATGTCTCTAACCATGTTGACTGCACAATGTCCAGTCTCTGGGAAAATCACAGCCTTGACTCAGAGAATTTACAACAAAGCCCCCTGACCACAGGAAACTCCGAAGTTTCCTCACAGGGCAAACCTAGCTGTGCACCCACTATTCCTATGAACCAGTGCCAAATACTTCAGGATTTGTCTGTCAGTGTCTTTCCCCTGCTTGTCTGGGTCTAAGGACTCAGACTGGCAAATACTCTGACATTAAAAGTGTTTGCCAAAGAAAGACAATGATTTACTCACATTATGCCAAAGCTATAGATTCAGAACATAGAGGAGGAAAATAAATAGGTAAACAAAACATGAAAAAGTAAATAGTATCTAGAATATTTCTGGGGTGAAAACTACAGGGCGAACAAACATGGTCACCCAGCCTGGGCATCCACAACAGCCGAGCTGCTCAGGCTGAGATGAACGGAGGTCATACTGCTTCTGCGTTCACTGGTTTACAGTGGGTAAGAAAGGAATTATTACTCTCATGTTCTCCTGTGACCATTGTCACTCAAAGAACCTTTTCTGGGGCGGCGGGGGGATCTGGGAACCGCCCTTTCCTGTGCTGAGGGGGAGCCTCCAACATAACACATACCAGAACATAATGGCATCCTTTCTCATGCCCACGTGTGTGGCTGAAGACTTAACTATAGAGATCTGTGGCAGGGCATGTTTTCTGCCAATGCTTACATCTTTACATAGACTCTGTGTGAGACCCACAGCTCCTCTGAGGAGCATAGAGAGGGGAACTGGTTACACGGAGTATTGGCCTAGAGGGGACACTTGATGCACACTGATAGCAGTAATACCCATGGCTAGCACCTGCTGGGTCACCTGCTGCCCATTTCATAAGAAGGATGCCCTGTAAACATTTTTCAGATAAGGAGACTCCAACGTCCTTAAGAGAGACAAAGAGACACTCACGAGGTCAGTAAATGACAGCCTGATATTTAAACACAAGGGTGCTCAACTTCAGTGTTTTGTACTTAGTGGTAAACTGTAGAACCGATGAGAAAAGAGAGTCTCCCCAGTGACTACAAAAAAGCAGTTTACAACTAGATTGCTACACATTTAGGGCGATCCCTCCCAACCTTGACAGAGAAGGGATTGCAATGTGTAAGTCAGTTATGAGCCCCATAAAGCAATTAGACAGGAATCCGAATAGTGGTTAATAGGTGGTGCTTACTGCCAACCCAAATAACATGCACGGTATTTAAACCTTTGTTTTACTTAATCCTCCAAACCTCCTGGTGGGAGGGGGAGGGGAAGCAATGGACAGGGATCTGATAATGTCATAGACTCTAGAAAACACTTTGTTTTCATGTTTTAACAAATTTGAAATATCTTACAATTACAAATGGCAACCTCTCTCCATCTTCCCCCATCCCAAGTGTGTGTGTGTGTGTGTGTGTGTGTGTGTGTGTGTGTATTATCTACGAGAAACCAATTTTAACATGAAGGTTCATAGAAGAAAAAATAAAATACGCAAAAAACTAATAAAAAGGAAGCTATATAATTTGTGGACACTGCATCTTTTTTTTTCTTCTGAAATAAGATAGGCATACTTGTCTTAGTTTTAGACAAAGGAGAATTAAGGTGTAACCAAAGGCTATTATGTCAAGGGAAGCAAGTCAGATATAAAGGGGTTAAAAAGAATTAAGGATGCTTGGTCTCCTCCACATGTGAAGCCCCTCCCCCCACAAGGTTGAATGTCAAACAGTGATGTCGATGTCGTAAAGCTGAGGAAGGATACACATTCTATATGCATACAATAAAATGCCATGGTGAGTCCCATGGATTTATACATTAATACATGTTAATAAAGAAGAACAAGGCATAAGGAAGAACATTGTAGTTAATAGAGAAATCACGATGGCTCTTCATTTGAAGAGAAAGACAGGCCCTAAATCCAGATCCTTTAAGGTGGAAAGACCCAACCTAAATCCAGATCCTTTAAGGTGGAAAGACCCAACCTAAATCCAGACCCTTTGGGGTGGGAAGATCCATTGTAAATCTGGGCCCAACCTTCTGGTGGCAGCCTACATAAGGGACAGAGAAAATGGAAGCCTTTGCTCGCTCTTGTTCTCTCTGGCAAGTCTAGTCCTTCAATGGCATTAGAGCCCTTTTGGGGTGGCACGGGGTGGGCATTCTGTTGTATACTAAAGACCAGCTTTGGGGCATCCAGCCTTTCGGACTGAACTGTTATTGGATTCTTGGACTTTCCACTAGAGACAGCCATCCTATGAAATCGACAGACCACAGTCTGTAAGCATCTCTAATAAATCCCATCTATAAATACAGATTAGTTTTGTTTCTCTAAAGATCCTTTCTACAGAGGTCGATTCTTTTAAATGAGCTGAAAATGCTAAGCAGGCGTGCATCTAACAACAGATAGTCTAAACAGGTACAGACAAAAGACCCATAGAACTTAAAGCTACAGTGGAACATATATAGTAAGGTCCCTGTAAATAGCAGAATGGAGGATGACAACTGTGGGTGACAATCCAGGGAATTAGAAGCCTCCTTCGTTGTTGGTAGACATCTAGCAGGGTACAGCTATTTTGGAAAACAGTGGGCAATTTCCCAAACAACTCAACATTTGATTTAACAAGTCACTAACAGGTACATATCCAAGAGAGAGAAAAATGCATGTTTTCTCAAAAATTATACATTAATGTTTATCCCAGAAATACAACTGACCCAATTGATCATGAACTAACGAATAAATAAAAATAATAAAATGATGACCACGTACGGGCTGATGCACAGTACAAGATAGGATTTGAAACATGTTAATTAAAAGAAGCCAGTCACTGAATATCAAATATTGTATGATTCCATTTATATGAGATGCTGAGAATAGAACAATTTATAAAGAAAAAAGTAGCTTCCAAGATCCTGGGAGGGATAAAGAATGATGATTTGAAGGTTGATTAGACGTGTGCTTTTAATGCATGGGCTATAACGCTTGTGAGTGACAACCCCATGAATGTCTAACAAAAGCTGACTGAGCTGAAAGAGAGAAAAGCTAAAACCTCTCCTACAATAATCACTCAAGCATACAGGAAATCAATGTGTAAGGCAGGCCAGAAGAGCTGGATACTTCTACTTGATCTAATTGATATTGTTTAACAACAGACGACAACCTCTTAAGCTTGCACGAAAAATCATCAAGATTTGTCATTATCTAGGCAACAAGCACCCATGTTTTCTTTAAAAGCATTAAAATTGACAAAGAATAAAATCATCTTGGAATGATATTAGAAATGGATTTAAAAGTTCTAAACAATAATTTATGAAAGTATACATGAGCCAAAGTCTCAAGAAAATTTCTTTTTAAAAAAATTAACTGAAAAAAAGTAAAAATATAACATCATGCTTACTGTGTAAAGAGAAATTTACACATTATATAATTGGACTTATATAAAATAAGACCCAAAAATCTTTAAGCTAGGTCTTCAGAAACAGGAAGAGAACAAGAATTTTAAAGTTAAACAGAAACAAACAAAAATTAGGACATCAATCAATGAAATTATGTACAGAAAATTCACAGAGTAAACCAATGAGATCAAAACCTGCTTCTCAGAGAATTAAGGATACGGGATGCTCATCCCTAAAGGGAACAATGTACCTCCTCCCCCGGTCCAGGTTCAGGGATCACTGCTGAAGGGGGGCCAGAAGGAGCGTCAGGGCAGAGGCAGGGGAGAAATAGCTTGTGGTTACGTCAGGGCAGCTGCACATATAAACTCAGAACTCATGACAGCATGTGCCAGACCTGCACAAGCCTAACCCAGGTCACAAAGAAGAAAGGTGGGCACACAATCCCACCCAGTGTAGTGTCCGGCAAACTGACCTCTTCCCAGCGGAAGACCACACGTCCTAGAATATTGGGACAGCACAGATGGGTCTTGAAGGATTACGAAACAAAACAGAAGCAAAGTTTGGTAGGAAGGGAGGAGGAGAGGATGTAAGGAGAGTTGTGTGCAGTGAATATGATCAAGTTATGTTGTATGATACTCTCAAAAACTAATACAAATATTAATTGCGTTTTGCTACATTTCTAGATGGCTAACCAAGGGGGGGGAGTGGTAAGGAAGGGGTACGGGAAGACAGGGAGGGAGAGAGAGAAGAGGGAGAGAGGGGACATAAATTATGAGTATTAGAAACAGAAAGTTGGGTCTTCCTGTCTTACCTCCATCTCTGCCAGAGATTCCAGACATGAGCCACAAGGGATAAACTTCTAAACCACAATGTTAGGTTTACTAAAGACCATGGGGCACTTGCCTGGTTGTCCCACGGTGGTCCAGCAAGTCATTCCTAACATTCCATTCTGGAGAGCTGAGCCTGCATTCAAGCAGCAGCCTCTGCACTTGGCCCCAGGTTTGAGCTCGGAGATGAATATGACAGATGAGAGAGCCCGGCAGGGGGTCCATTTCCTTTGGAATCTGAAGCAGGAGACACATGGCCTTCTCTAGCACCTGTGTGTGTGTGTGTGTGTGTGTGTGTGTGTGTGTGGTGCACCTGTGTGTGTGTGTGTGTGTGGTGCACCTGTGTGTATGTGGTGCACCTGTGTGTGTGTGTATGTGGTGCACCTGTGTGTGTGTGTGTGTGTGTGTGGTGCACCTGTGTGTGTGGTGCACCTGTGTGTGTGTGGCACACTACTAAAAGGCCCCAGAGGCTCCATGAGGATCCTGGGATCCCAGGGAAGATGAGGTACAATAAAATAGTCATGGAGTTCCTAAAGCTGTGGAGTATGCTGACATGCTGGCCTTGGGAACTGATATTCCTAAAGTAAACTGAGGTTTCCATTTCGACCTTTCAAGCAGTGTCGGGTAGTGTTTCTCTGTCTAGGGACTGAGCTGAGCAAAATCGGAATCCACAGAAAGATGAGCAATGCCATTAATCTTTTTTGAGACAAGAGTCTCATGTAGCCAAAGGTCATCTTGAACTTTGATCTTGCCTTTACCTCTGGAGGGCAGAGGAGACAGACATGCACCACCCCCTTGGTTTAAACGATGCTGGGAACTGAACTCAGGGCTTCATGCCTGCTTAAAAGCAAGCAGTCTACCAACTGAAGTACCCCTCCAGCCCCTAACATATTAAATCACAGAAGTAGGCAAAAAGACAAATAGCTTTTGATTTGTTAATAACAGTGAGTTTTCTATACATCACTTTCAAGGAGTTGGGATGTGCTGGCTCAGACCTGTAATCCCAATATCTGGGAAGCTGGGCTTAGTATTGTAATCATGAGTTTGTTAGCCTGGTCTACTGAGTTGCCATGATGCCTACAAGCGGAATAGGGGAGCTGGATGTATTTATGCCTATAATCACAGTACTCAAGGGGCCGAGGCAGGTGGATCTCTGAGGCCATCCTGGTCTACAGAGCAAGTTCTAGGACAGTCAGGGCTGTTACACAGAGAAACCTTTTCCAACAAAACAAAACAAAACAGAAAATCCAACAGGGTGGGGGAAGAAGAAAAAATAGGGAAAAAAGGGGGTGCTAATGCAGGAATGAATGAATGAATGAATGAAAAGGAAAAGTCCATTTATGGAAATTTCTGAAGAAGTGCATAAGAAAGCTGGAGCATCTCCCCAACGTGCATCTCACATACTTTCAAATGGCAAAGTCAGAAAATTCAGACCCCTCTGTGGTTTTCACTGATGTCTGCCATCCCAGGGCACTTTTTCTTCTTTGTGCTTTCATTGATTCTTCTCTGATCCTGCTGTGTGGCCTGAGGAAGCCCAACTTTAGTCAGGTGTCCTGAGAGCCCACAGATCGTCCGTCTTTCTGTCCCTCTGTCATTGTCCTGTCTGCAGCTCCGTTAGTTTGTATTGCAGTTCCGCTGTGCTCACTGGGGGTTTCCTGGTGGACCCTGAGCTATGGGACCTGGCTCTGATCATCTGCTGCCACCAGGGGACACTGCCCCACCCTGTCTTTCTAGAACCTCCATGCATTGCTGCAGCTGCACACTGGCCAATGAGACAGCGCTCTGGGCTTGCTGCTGCACTGAGGAAGCCGACATCAACTTCCTGTCCATCAACCAGAAATGCACTCTGCAAGTCATGCGCTTCCAGAGAAATGAGTAAAGAAAGAGAAAGATGAATGGAAAAGGGGGGAAGGTTCATGGAAAAGGGGGGAAGGTTCGCCATCAGTTGTGAGAATGTGAAAGACCTTCTTTCTCTCCTTCCCCCCCTCCCTCCCTCTTTCTGTCTGTCTGTATGTCTGTCTTTCTCTCTCTGTTTCTGTATCTCTGTCTCTGTCTCTCTGTCTCTCTCTGTCTCTGCCTCTCTCTATTTCTGTCTCTCTTTCTCTGTCTGTCCCTGCCTCTCTGTCTCTCTCTATTTCTGTCTCTCTTTATTTCTGTCTCTGTCTCTGTCTCCCTGTCTCTCTTTGTTACTGTCTCTGTCTCAGTCTGTTTCTCTCTGTCTCTCTCTTTCTCTGTCTCTCTCTGTCTCTGTCTCTCTCTGTCTCTCTCTGTCTCTCTCTGTCTCTCTCTCTCTTCTTTCTTCTCTTTGTTTTCTCCAGACAGGGTCTCTCTGTATAGCTTTTGCTGTCTGTAGACCAGGCTGGCCTTGAACTCAGAGATCCACCTGTCTCTGCCTCCTGAGTGCTGGGATTAAATGTGCCACAACCGTGCCTAGCTGGAGGGACTTCTTAATGATACAAGCCTCTTAAAAAGGGCTTTAGAAAGGTAAAATCATGGAAGATGCTTTTGATAAGGGCTGATGTTTGTCAAGTGGTAAAGGAGCAGCCTGTGGACAGATTGGGAAAGGGAAAGCTGATCCCAGAGCCTGAGGTGAAGGTCCCCACGGCTGGGCCTCCATACCTACCCTTAATGCAGAACACCAGGAGTCATCGTGGAAGACTGTGGAAAACTGTTCTAGGGGTGACTGAGGAGAATGCACATTTGTGGACAATAAGTCTTGCATCCTCTCTCAGAAGACTGTTTTGAGACTGGAAACAGCATCCGTATTTACTTGGAGTAATTAAGTTCAGTTTCTCAGCTGCTCTTGGTTCCTTATTATATTTAATTATTTTTTTAAAGCATAATAATATACACCTAACTTTTAGGGAAAAATTCTAAGGTATACTATTGAACATATGAACACTAAAATAAAGGATCATAGGAAAAACTGTGTTCAGAAGTTTGATAATTAAATGAAATGGACTAATTTCTTGAAAGAACAAACTACTAAGTCTTATGTGGGAAAAAATAAAATCTGATTAGGCCTCTATGTATTTAAAATTGTAGTTTTTATTTATTTATTATTTATTTTCATTTTGGTTTTGTCTTGCTATATAGTGCCGGCTCACTCTGTAGCCCAGGCTAATCTTGAACTGATGGGAATTCTCTTCCCTTAGCCCTTACTTCTGTATGCACTACTGCTGCACTCAGAGACCCGATAATTTATAACCGTCTTAACTCATTATGGGATGCCAGCACGATCCTAATTTAGAGCCTGACAGAGACATTGCCAAAAGTGAAAGAGTTAGCAATTAAGTGAAGTAAGAAGGGACAAACGCCATCGCTGAGGAGGAATTAGTTCAGGCATGCAAGGCTGGTCCAACGTCTTGTACGTACTAGTCACCAGAGAGGAGAAACACCGTGTATCCATCGATCACGTAAAGGTATCAAAACTGAATGCCTAGTTATGATACAAAAAAAACCTCCCAGTAACTAGAAATGGCAAAGAACACCTTGAACTTGACAGAGAACAACTTCAAAATAAACTGCTGGACGTGTGCTTACTGTGAAAAGCTAGCATACTTTCCCTTAAATCATGAGAATTTCCTCTTCTGCTATTACTGTTCAGCATTGTCCTGAAAATCCTTGCTATTGTGATGACTAGAAATGAATTAAAAATTTAAGAGTGGGAAGGAATCCACAGTTCTTACAGAAGACAGAAATTCAGAAAATCTAAAATAAGTGACCAAAATTTCCTAGGTCTGACAAGCCAATATAAGGTTAACATATAAAAGTTAATGATTTTCTATATATTTCTATATAGAAGATGTTATTCTAAAAGTGCAAATGAATTAAATATCAGCTACCAGCTTAAAAAATTATGCACAGCTTTATATGAAAAACTAAAGACCCCACATAAAAGAAATCAAGGAGTATCTAGTAGACAGATACTCCAAATTTGTGGCTGTAAAGCACCATATTATAAGGTCAGTTCTCATTGATCCAATCTATAAGACTCAATTCAGTTTGAACAGAAATACTGTGCATTAGTCTAATTAAAGATATCAGCAGATATATTCTGATATCTAAATTTATATTCAAAGGCAAAAGGCACAGAATCTCACAGTGTCAACAATGAGCCTCACTGCAGACAAGTTTAAATCATAGCGAAGACTGGGGAACCCCAGGATGGAGTACAAACTCTGACAAAACAATCCCTACGTAAACGCATACAGACAATTTATCGAAGGACTTGAGGGAGAGAGAAGATTAACTAATGACAGACGATTACTAGCCTGTAAAACAACATAAGAAACAAGTATTCATAAGCTCTGTAGGCGTTATGGATTAAATGATGTTCTTAAAATCCATTCATGGAAGCCCTAACCCTTTGTATATCAGAGTGGGACTGCCTTTGAAAACAAGGCCTTTAAAGAAATCATTTAACTAAAATACGACCATCAAAAGGGACCTTAATCGAATCTGATTATTGTACTTCTCAAAACAGGACCCTAGAACACACCAAGGCATATAGACAGTCAACCATAGGAAGATGCACTGGGGATAGGGAGGAGCACTGGAGATAGGGAGGAGCACTGGAGATAGGGAGGAGCATTGGGGAGAGGAAGGAGCACTGGAGATAGGGAGGAGCACTGGAGATAGGGAGGAGCACTGGAGATAGGGAGGAGCACTAGAGATAGGGAGGAGCATTGGGGAGAGGGAGGAGCACTGGGGATAGAGAGGAGCACTGGGGATAGGGAGGAACACTGGTTATCTAGGGAGCAACAAATTTTTATTTTTGGCCCTCATAGGAAAACAACCTTGTCAGTATCTTGATATTAGAAAATATTCATTCCCATGGCTTAAGCCACCTAGTTTGGGATATTCTGTTATGGTAGCATTAATTTAGCTTGCTAATAGAAAACGCTATTTTCCGTATCCATTTCGGTGATCAGTTCTTGTATCATTATACACACTATGGTTTGAATCTGGGACGGCCCCAAGAGCTTTAAGTGCTGAGTACTTGGCCTTCAGTCTATGGTGCTATTTTAAAGGCTGTGGAGTTCAGTGCATGTGAGATCTATGCCTGGTTGCTCTTCCTCAAGTGCTGGCCTTTCCTCCTCCCGATGCCTTTTTCTTGAAACAAGATGTCTCACTGACCTGAAGCATAACAAGAGGCTGGACCGGCCAGCTATGGACAGGGCTCCTGCTTGTCTCTTTAGCAATGGAATTATGAGTACATGCTCTGCACAGTATGCTCCCTCCCTCCCCTCCCCTCCCCCCTTTCCTCCTCCCTCCTTCCCTCCCTTCCTCTCCTCCCTCCCTTCCTCTTCTCCCTCCCTCCCCTCCCCTCCCCCTTTCCTTCTCCCTCCTTTCCTCCCTTCCTCCCTCCCTCCCTCCCCTCCCCCTCCCTCTCTCCCCTCCCCTCCCTTTCCCTCTCTCTCCTCCCCCTCCCTTCCAACTTGGGTTCTGAGGACCAAACTCAGGGCCCTGGGCTTGCAAAGCCGTCTCTACTGCTGCACTACCTCTCCAGCCAAAGAAAAAGAAAATTAAACAAAAACAAAACAAAAAACCCCTGTCATGGTTTGTGTGTGCTTGGGCCAAGGAGTGTAAGGATTAGAAGGTGTGGTCCTTCTCTAGTACCATGCCTGCCTGGATGATGCCATGCTCTCACCTTGATGATACTGGACTGAACCTCTGAATCTGTAAGCCAGGCCCAATTAAATCTTGTCCTTATAAGAGTTGCCTTGGTCACAGTATCTGTTCACAGTGGTAAAACCCTAAGACAACCCCACAAGTTACTCTTAACATCAAAGCTGTTCTAAATGTACTTAGCATTCAACAGCCTTGAAAAATAAAGTCCAGAGCTTCGAGGTGATAGTATAGAAAAGCACTGTCCATCTTCTGGGAGAAATTTCTGCTTACTGGCCAGTGGACAATGTACTCACGTAGCGTACTAGTGAATGACTAATGATGGGTCAGGTGAGGGAACTTCATCAGCAATGTTTGCAGACTTTGAGGATGCAGTTACTCTGTGACAATTGACTCTGAGCTGGGAAGAGAGGTCTACATGACTACTTTCCCACTGGGTCTTGTGAATGGCATGTACCAGTTCACCAGAGCATCTTACAAAATTTTCAGGAATTTAGTGAGGTGGTTGTTTAAATGCTGGTAATTAGACACAGGCCCCAGGGAGAACATTTACACCTCAGAAATGAAAAACTGCTGCAAATCTGGTTAGTTTTGTTGGGAGCTAGCTTTATCAGCGCACAGGATCAAAAACCCCCCCAGAGTCCTGACTCTAACATCTGCCTTTGTCGCTAACAGACAGAGAGGCCTTGGACAAGTCTGAGTTTTAATTTATTCCTCTAGATAAATGTTGGGGAATGTCTAAAGTTCTTCTGTCTCTCAACGTCCAGAAATGCCAAGCCCATCATTTAGTTTCTACGTACAGCACACCCCAGGATCTTATTTCATGCCAAAGCCCCTCCACCTGCAGTCCCTCGCTTCCCAGTTCTGACCTCACGCCTCACCAAGCTGCCCGTTGTGCTGTGAGTTCCAGCTTCTTAGGCCCATGGGTGTGTTCAGGGGCCTCCCTTCCCCTCCAACCCTGTCCTCCTTCCTACCCCCACCCACATCCTTTTACTCTGGTTACCTCTTGCCAACCCCTTCAGGCCTCTCTAGGAGAGGCCACTTCTTCCCCTAAGCCTTCCCTGGCTTGCTCTAGGCCAGCCCAGTGACCTCCCTGTGTTTCTCCGGTAGTGCCGTGTATTTCCCTATCGTAATCCTTATCAGTTTTTATTGTTATTGCTAGCTTCGTTGCCCGCTGTTCCCACCCAAGTGCCAAGAGGGCAGAGACTGGACGTCTCCTGTCCTGTGAGAACATCCTGAAGCGCACCTGGTACATCAAAGTGTCTTAATAAACATTGTTAACCTGCTGTCTGGACAACACAGGCATTTTCTTGGTGGCTTCCTCACAACCTTCTCCTTCAGGGGATGGCAGATGAGAGCATATTCCTAGTAAAGGAGAAACTGCCATCCCTGCTTCCAAGAGGGAGGGTCTCAGTCCCTTTCCCAGAATGCATCTCTGCCCTTGGTAGCTGTCACCTACACACAAGCCTGCTGTGTCCACTCAAGGTAGTGTGCTCACTTTCCACATGAGTAAATAAAGTTGGCAACTCAGAGCCTCAGCAAACTATTCATTTTGTCAATAAGGGAGCATCGTGAACAAATTGGATGGTGTGTGTGGGCAGGAGGGGACCTATCACTAGAGTCACCTGATAATGAAGTTACATGTTCTATTGAACCATAGGAATCATGGGCCATGGACACTAAATGCCCCCAAGAAGAATCATTATTTGCCAGGACCTCACAGAGATAATGAAGTTAAGTGTGTAATTAGCCTTTGGGTTATGTTCAAGACATTCTTAGACCAAACAGTCTGAGAATCACAAAGCTGGCTCATCTTGTACGGCCATCGTATGGTATGAGTAGGAAAACTGAGGCCCTGCAAATAATATCGTTATTACTGCAATATTAATAATTTGCTCAAGGCTGCTCAGCTGAGGTAGAGCTTTACTCGTATTATGGTCTGGTTTCTGCCCTGGTGTCCTCGGCCCAGAGGCAGTTCATTAAGAAGACACAGTAAGGGGAAGAAAAACAGGTGAGCCGGGAAGTGTACTCTAAACAAAGTCCAGGCTGGTCCATCCAGAAGCCACAGACATTATCCTCATGGCCACGTGTGCCCAGTGAACTCCTCTCTGCCAGCCTCCCATCTTCTTGAGGGTAGGCTTTTTTTGTTTTATTTTTGTAAACAAAATGTACGTATTAAGGGATTGTGATTCATTAGGGTAAGTCATCAGTTTATAATTCACAGAAAACCTACAGGATCATTCAACTGAGAAATAAACACAACACAGGGGGAGAACAGCTCACATAGTGTGGCAGATGCAGTGGGAAGGAAAGGAGGGAGAAATGACCATGTTTTCCAGAGAAGGCCAGGGGAAGTGAGTTAACAATGAAAGGATGAGAAGGAGCAAGATAACCAAACAAAACCCACCACATTCTAGGGAAAGTGTTGATGTTCTTAAACAGAAGCTCTGAGGAAACAGGCTGTGTGGGGACTATTTACTGTTCAAGATGGATTAAGTGCCTGACACCTGGACGTGTCAGAGGTCAGTCAAAGACCACACTTGTTAGGCTCAAGAGGTGACTCAGAGAGAAGGTCATTGGGAGAAGCGGCTAGGGAGATGTATGAGGGCCATCTTGTGAGACAGAAACAGATCTGTGTGCAAGTCCCAGTGACCCAACTTTCCGGAGAAGAAGCCAACAAGAGCCCAAGGTTGTGGGTATTACTGTGTATGAGGCCCAAGAACCTCCAAACATTATCTTGAGACAGCACCGTCCTTATATGCTTCTCAGCACCCAAATGTCCCCGTTTTTTTGCTTTGAAAAGAACAACTGGGCAGAGACAGTATAAGAGTCTTGGAGGCAAGGGATAAACAGAGGGCACAAACAGCTTTAGTCCTTAACCTGTTAGCACATGGATCATAAAGAGAAGCAAAGCCGTCTAAGTATGGCCTTCAGAGTCCTGTCTCTACTGTTTCCTTCTCCACCCCTCCTGTGACCCAAGTCACCTAAAAACAAACACAGCCATCCAGGAGTGCCACTGAGCCAGCCTCAGACTTTCACACAGAACTTACCTACCATGGCAAAGCTGCCGATTGTTTGCTGAAACAATTCTTAGTTTTAGGAGCTCAATCATTAGCCAAGGGCTGTAAAGAAACAAAACCCTATGACTCAGGCTTTGGGAATCTAGTCTCTGCTCCAACCCACTACAGTAGTAATTCTCCTTCCAAGATAGCTGCTTGTACACAGCACTGGGTGCTTATAAAGAAATATGCAGATATCCAGTTCCCCTCCAAAGGAAAGGGAAGATAACCTCAGCATCTCAAGGATGCCTTTTAACCAGATGATCCTTAACCAGATGAGATGTTTTTTTATCAGTCTGTCAACTGGCAGGCCACTTCTACAGAGAACTCTACCACTAAGTATATGCTCAGCCACTCTCATGAGTGTATGCGCTGTACCAAGCGGGACCGTAACTTTTCACACTCATTAACTCATGTAATCTTCACAGCATCTCTGGGGTAGTTATCACCCTAATTCCATAGACCAGAGAAACCACAGGTTAAAGATACAGTGTGTGCTATGTGAGTTGTGTTTTTAACTCTGACACTGGGCTCTTGGTTCTGTGTTAGGTACCAGATCTTAAATAAACTTTGGTGATCACAGAGTCCCTGGCTATATTGTCTCTGAACACATATTACTAGCTCAGGCTTCATCAGGAATTTCCCTCTGGTTCTAAACTTCCTGTTTATTCTGCATCTCCGATGTCAACAGAATTCATAATCCTGCTTTTTTTGCCCCGGCCAGCAGTATCTCAGAGGAATGTAAACAGAGCTTTGCTTCCAACCAACTGTGTTCTCCGCGCCCCATTCCTCCTCACCATGTCACAGTGACTTTGTCCCATGCAGAAAACACCAATGGAGATCAGTTTGGGGGGAAAAAAACCCTCATCCTAAAATAAATCTGGACACCCCCCCCCAAACAGCTCTCTATCTTGAGATCATGGGATACTATTCAGCATAGCTCTACCAGGGGAAGGATTACTCAGCTGTCAGCATGGCAGGGGACAGAAGAGTTTCATGACTAAAATGAACATTACTGAGGGGGCTCAGGGATGGTGTGCAGTTGTGGCAAAGATCACCCAACAGAGAAACCGAGATGCCAATAGATTCTGAGGCTTTCCTAACTAGCAGACATTTTAGGCTGTTCCATGTCACTGACTAGGGGTCAGCACAGCCACCTTCCACAAGTCCTACCTACGTCTATGGAATTACTCAGACTCAAAGGCAAAATATGTTTCACAGGATAAGTGTACCTTTATTCTTTCTGTTCCCTAAGCAGTGCAATAGGACAACCGTTTACAAAGCTTGCACTGTTTTAGGCAGTGTAAGGAATCAAGAGAGGGCAGTTGACAGACTAACTACGTGCGTTATTTATCAACAGACTCCATTTTGCAGAAGATGCTCAAGTATCTCTGGATGTTAGCATCTGCAGCGATCCTGGAGGTCTGCCACTGTGGACACTAAGTAGTGACTGTAGTTTTCCTGCCTTGTCCATCTAACATAGCAGTTCTCAACTTGTGGGTCACAACACCTCTAGGGGTCAAATAAACCTACCACAGGGAGCCCATATAAGACATCCTGCACACCAGATGTTTACATTACAGTAAATTAAGAGTAGCAAAATTACAGTTATCAAGTAGCAAAAAAAAAATTATGGTTGGAGAGATGATGAGGAACTGTATGTAAGGAAATGTAGGAAGGTTGAGAACCAGTAGGCTAACAGGAATGGATTATAATAATAACAGGGGAGAGGTGGGAAAGGGGATAACATTTGAAATGTAAATACATAAAATGTCCAATGAGAGAGAGAGAGAGAGAGAGAGAGAGAGAGAGAGAGAAAATAATTTAAAAAGTTCATTTCTCTGGAGTACCATCTGGTGCTGAGTTACTGGCTCTGCTTGGACAGATCCTTAACTTGAACCACAGAATCCACATGCCTATCAACCCATTTACCCCAATAGGGGCTTGTAACATTTCCTTTATCACATGGTTCATTGGCTGAGCCCCACCCCCCACATTTACAGGCATGTTTCTGCCAATTAGCCTAGTAACCAACCCAAGCCAACCTTACAGGTCTCGCCACTGTACGCAAACCACTGCCGTTAGCACCATCTGATGTATGAGACTGTGGGTCAGAGACAGGCCAAACATGAGTGGTGATTTAGGTGCTTGAACCCAGGTTCTTTGTGTTACTGTGTGAAAGCTGCCATAAACTGGATAACAACAGGAACTGACTTCTCTCCGTTGTGACATTTAGATAGTCAAGGTCAAGATGCTGGCAAATTAGTTTGTCCTAAGGACAATCTCCTTGGCTTGAAGAGGACCATCTTCTCCAAATTTCTTTTCAAGATCCTTTGCTGTGTTTTTCTCGGTCCTATGTTTCATTTCTTCTAAGGATAACATTTGTCTTTGCATTGGCGCCCACTCACCTAACCGTAATTACCTCTTTCAAAAAAACTCTATTTTCAAGCAGTCATATCCTGATGCGTTGGAGATAAAAATTCCAGTACATGAATTTGGATGGGCAGAGGGCTTGTCCCATACATTCTCTGACACCACCCCCAAATCCAATATTCTCCATCTGTCCAAGCAGCATTTACAGAACCTTCCAGGTGCCAGGGGCTGCACACTTCTGCGGATGTTTTCACCTTGTAATTTTCTAAACAACCCAAAGAGGTTTATGTTCTGATTCCCATGGCATGGCAGAAAAAAAAAATCCAACAGTCTGATTATTCTCGCTAGGGAGACACAACAAAGAAGAGGCTGACCCAGCCTTCGGGCCCAGCTCTTTGACCCTAAACTCTGTGTTGCTTCCAAAATAAAACTCTGCTTCCCACGTGAAACCGAGACAAGCAGCAGCAGGGACAGGGCGACCTGACAGTGGCACTGGAGGTGATGGGCTCTGGTAGGACCACTGTCTTAGGAAACATCATAAATATTGTGGTGAGTAACCATAGCAACCTCAGCGCATCAATGGTGGTGCTGTGATTGTTTTTGTCGTTGTAGTTAGTAACCTCTGGATAAAAGTGGTAGGTAAAATAACTATCACTATTTTTCTCTTTCCCAAAACTGCACACAAAGATGGAGAAAATGAAAGAAGAGGTAACAGCCATATAATTTTGGAAGAGTTAACATGGACATGTGGGAATGGATGTATCTGTCCAAAGAAAGTTGAGTCCTGAACCAGCAATGAGTGAAGTCAAGAAAAATTAAATTTATTCTGAAACATTCATCCCTCCTCCAGAGTTTAGGAATAAACAGTAAGTTGTTTTTAGAGATGGAGACATTCATTGAGACATAGTTATAAACCCAGGTGACCAGGAGGGCCTTGTGCCAGCCCTTCATGTGCACCAGAGACTTATTTTTGGGAGAAGGGAATCGGAGTGTTGGCAAACCTGGAGGGTGGGTACTATGACCCCGAAGGTGATAGGAGCAGACAGAGACTTGAGGGTGGTCTTCCGTCCATTCCTCCCCCCACCTTAGCTCTCTCAGTTCCAAAGCCATTTGAGTAGCCATAATAAGATCTGTACTGTATAGTCACATTCTCCTGTGACGACAAGTCTGTCCTGGACAACAGAGTCACTCTAGGAGGGAAGGCCTAAAATATTCACAGAATTTTCCCAACTAAGCAGTCATCCAGACTAGTCTAGAGAGAACCCAACTTGACTAGTCCTACACTAATCTTAGAGAAAGGTAACGTAAGGGAAAGACTCCTTTGCAATATCACTCACTGTACCTTCCAGATCAGAAGGGTTTGATTCTTCAAACTGAAAAGATCTGTCAGCGTCTTACATAATCAATCAAAATAGACCTATACCATATCACTATATGATAATTCTGAAATACTGGTGACAGAAAACTCTGTCAAAACAAAACTCTGGGGGAAAAAAAGAAGTAGATACACCTGAGGATCAAGAAACAAGATGACATTAGGGGCAACCTGAATCGGACACTAACATCAGTATTTTCAATTCCGAGTGGAAACAGTTTCTGGTCTTCATCATATGAGGGTGAGGACAGAATAATCTCTGGTATAAGTGAAGATCTTCACACCTCACTGTCTCTACGATCACCCTCGATTGTCAGTCTGACAAACTGTATAGTCATCTGAGAGGAGAAACCTCAACTGAGGAATTGCCTAGATTAGATTGGTCTCTGGGTGTGTTTGGGGGAGAGTATATTGATTACTAATTGATGTGGTTGGGCCATCCCATTGTGGTGGTGCCATCCCTAGGTGGGTGGTCCTCACCTACACAAGAAAGCTGGCTAAGCACTGAGTCTATGAGCAAGCCACAGAGTTAGGCAGTAAGGAGGGACAGTTCTCCATGCCTCCTGCCTTGAGTTCATGCCCTGACTTCTCTCAGTGAGACTATGAGTTGGAGATGATAAACAAATAAACTCTTTCTTCCCCTGAGCTACTTTTGGTGAGAGTATTTCTAACCCAGCAGCAGAAAGGAAGGCAAAACAACAAAACATTAGAAAACTCCTCAGCCTGGTGCTTCACTGTGGGAATCTATATTGTATACATGTTTTATAGTTTCAAAATAAACAGAAGATATCCTTTAAAAGGAAGAAGGAAGACGTGGGATATGGGAAAGAGAAGCCACAAAAGACACATCAGATAACAGAGAAGAGTTGGGTTGGCCGCTCACAGCTGGCATGGTGGGCAACTCTTCACGCTGGAACAGTTTAGAAGGTCACAAGAGGAAGTCACCCAAGAATATGAAACAGGTAGAACACGGGCTGCAAATTGAGGTCTTAAAGGATGATAAGGGAATTTGTGGCAAAAGCAATACTGCGTTCATAAAACTCCAGGGGAAGCAAACCAAAATGTGTAAAGCAAAGGAAAATGATGATAGTAAAGCACATGACTCAGTCCGGTGAGCTGTGCAGGGTATAAAAATCACAGTAATCTACAGTAAGAGGAGGCAGGCTGGGAACCGTGTATGTGTTGTGGGATCCGGTGACAGTCAACAAAGAGGACTAGAGTCTTATTACCGAGTGTCAAGTCACTGGATAGTACCCAAAATATAGAAAAGGGACTTTGTAATAATCCCACCCTGAAATACAGGGGGCCATCGTAAAAGCTTAGGGAAGCTACTTAGAAGGGAAGGAGGGCATAATGAAATTCTTTTTTGTCTGTTTGTTTTGTTTTGTTTTGTTGAGACAGCCCTGGCTGTCCTGAAACACACTCAGGAGACCAGGCCAGTCTTAAACTCAGAAATCTGCCCACCACTGCCTTCCAAGTGCAGGTATTTTAGGCTTACACTGCCACCACGACTGAAAGAAACTCTTTGTGTGCCTAAACACCTTACAGAGCTGTCTGAAGTTTAATGTTTTTATATCTGATATGCCCATTAAAATCTCAGCTACAGGATCTTGAGCAATTTTATGATGAGACATCACTTTCAATAGATGATAGGAAAAGCTGACAGCTAAAAAGTGTTCATCAGCAACACGATGTCAAAGTGATTGCTGGGAGTGGGTTCCATAAGCCTGGCAGATCTGGGAAGCTGGATGCCCACCACTAATCCTCTCCTGCTTTGTCCTGAAGAAACTGATAATGTACTGAAGGAAGATGAGGGTCAACAAACACCAGACCTAATTATCAACAGTCTTAAGTAGAGACCTTTGAGTGGGATGTTCTTACTGCGAAAACAATGAACACCAACTTTAGGGTCTGGGGGAAGAAGTAATGGACATTTTTGAAAGTCAAGTTGACTGACTACAACTGAAATTAACTAAAACCTAAGCAGCTAGCTGGGCACATCCCTGAGGAATTTTTCATGATTGGATCATGTGAAGTGGGAAGACCCACCATAAATCTGGACCACACTGAAGAAGGAAGCTCTTACTCTTTGCCTGGTACACTCGCTTTCACTGGGAAGTTCATTCCTTCCCTGGCATTAGAGCCTACTTCATGGTTCTAATGTGTACTGCAGACAAGTGGAGACATCCAGCCTCATTAACTGAACAGATTCTGGACCCTAGGACTTTGTGTTAGGAGACGGCCACTGTTAGACTAGCAGGGCCACAGCTTGTCAGCTATTCTAGTAAATCATATACATCCCTTCCATCAGTTCTGTTCCTGACTACTACAGAAGGTTCTTATATCACAATTGAGCAAGCATGTTTCCCAGTAAATCATATACATCCCTTCCATCAGTTCTGTTCCTTTAAAGAACCCTGACTACTACAGAAGGTTCTTATATCACAATTGAGAAAGAATGTTTCCCAGAAGAACAGCTTCAAGAACACTTAGAAGGACTGGTCTGGGAGTTATATCAAATATCATCAAGGACTGAAAGTCTCAGAGAATTTAAGAAATGGGAATGCTCACAACTTCTATCCCTAGATGCTAAAGATCAAATTTTATCGATCAAATGTTAATCCTGCATGGTTAGGTTAAAAAAAAATAGTGGCTGTCAAATTTCCTTGATTCCATATCCTAGACTCTGGTCTGACAGCCACCTTCAAGTACCTCATGGAGGAGCTGGAACTGTGTTCTCTGAACTCCTGAAATAGAAACCAGTCATTAAAAGGATTTGCATTTTCTTCATGCTGCCCAAAGGATCCTCTGAAAAGAGTTGTATTTATTGACCTTTGGGTAGTCATGAGATTCACAATGGGGAAAATGGCTCTACACCTTTCTTTTTACATTTGAGTATCACATCTGTCATCTTCAAGGTTCACCTTTATGAGAAGCAAGGCTAATGAATAAGGAGGACTCCATGCTTGTAATGTGATTCTAGAAGCTTGAGCTAGCTGGAAGATTTCCAACGTTGTTTTGTTGTCTTAGTGAGAACTAATTGGAAGTTTAAGATCAGATTTACATTTGGCCCTCTAGTCATGGAATGCATGTTGCCTGCTGGGAAAGTTACAAGAGTGAGTGGCATTCTAAAGCTGAGAAATTGGAGACCTAAAGCAGGAAGGCCATTGGTCAGAAATTTATCTCTGTGCACTCCTGGATTATGCAGGACTCCTCACAGTTCTCTCCCATCTTCCCAGGTAGACCAGAACTCTCTTTTCTCTCTCAATATCTTACATGTCTGCCATCTCTGACAGTGAGTGGTTGCTGCCATACACTGAGTATGATGAAGAGGAGAAAGCTCCCCAGGTCATGTGACAGAAGCCCCAGCTCTCAAAACTCCTTCTCACAGGATGGACAAGAGGCTTGAAGTAGGAACTTTGTCTTTCATCCTTGGCATGTGTGCATGCATGTTTTTGCATTCTGCCAGCACATGTATGGGTACATGTTCCTAAGTGTGAGGTCAGTAATCATTGTCAAATGTTCTTCTACCTTATCCATTGTGACAAACTTTCTCAAGCAAACCAAATGCACCGATATGGCTGGTGTCATTAGCCAGTTTCTCTGGGGATTCTATCTCCATCTTCTGGAGATTAAAATTAGAGGTGAGCCACCATACCAGTGTGTCATTCATGTGGGCTTCTGGGAGTTTGGATTCTGTCCTCACACTTGCATAGACAGTTTTTTACAAATGGTTGTGAGCCACCATGTGGCTGCTGGGAATTGAACCCAGAACCTCTGTGAGAGCAGTCAGTGCTCTTAATCGCTGAGCCATCTCTCCAGCCCCAGTAGTATTTTAGCCTAGGAGCTATAGTCCTAGTTCCATGGGATAAGATTTAACAGCTAGAGTCAGTAGGAGTGAAAACAGTGCTTGAATGAATTCATCCTCTACAGCACCAAAAAATGCCCTAAACCAGCCATCCATGGACACAGAGACAGCTCCCTGTGCCTCCTTGGGTAGACAGCCCAAGACTAGGAGGTACTAAAGGAAAATGTGCCTGGCTTCTCAACTTGGGATTTAAGTATGAGCACTGGCTGGAGAAGTGACCTCTTCCCTTCCTTATTAATTCAAAACTTATTCATTAGTGTATGTAAAAATTCCAGTGAGAAAGATAAAAAAAAAAAAAAACAGTTCACACAACCTGTCCTTACCTATCTGCCACATGGTCTCCTGCTCCCTACCACTTCTGTTAGATCAGACAGAATAGCTGCCTTGCATCAGAACAGGCAGAAAGAGGAAGGCAAGAACACACATTCATAGTTTCTGTGTCAACCTCAGACTCAGATCCTTGACAGCCCTTCTGATGGCAGCTTGGAATGAAGGTGACATGGGACAATAGAGATCTCATGGTTCTCCTGAATCTGCAATTTAAAACCGAAAGGAATGAGGTGGCCTTCAGAGTATATATATAAAGATGCCAGAAATGGTTCAAACAGGGATGTTGGAGAAGTACAGCCTTGCGAAGCAGCAAGTTCCAGAATGGACAGTTCTAGAACAGAAAATTCTAGAACAAGCATGCACTGAATATCGTAAATGAGAGGAGTTCTGGGCTATGCACCCTCCCCCAAAGCACTCTTGTCAGCGGCTCTCACTGAGAGAAGATGCATCTAAGAAAAGGGGGATCATGTTAGCCAAGGGTTTGGTAAAACATGTGACTTAGAGAGAGATCCTATCTTGTTTAGGAGAAGCATAATGCCATAGCAGGCAGGCAGGAAGGGAAGGTTGTGCAGAGCTGGGGTACAGGTTATGATCCTGAAGGCAGAAGGGAATTCCTCCAGAGTTGTGGTTCCCCAATGTATTAGTTTGAATGAGCCCAATGAGCAGTTGCTAGGGGGCTTTGAAGGATTAGATGTGGTCTTGTTGGAGTAGGTGTGCCTTTGTTGGAGGAGGTGTACCACTGTAGGTAAGCTCTAAGATTTCAAAAGCCCACTCCAGGCATAGTCAAGTACTCCCTTTGCTTTTCTTCCCGCCTGTGATGTGCAGGATGTAAAGCTCTAAGCTATGGCTCTAACACCATGTGTGCCACCATGCTCTGTAATCATGGTGATGATGAGCTAAGCTTCTGTTACAGCAAGACAACTCCCCTCCCAACTGAACGCTTTTCTAAGAGTTCCACTGGCATGGCACTCTTCACAAAAATACAACAGAGAAGAAAATACCAAGTTAGCCCCTAAACCCCATCCATCTGGAACCCTTGGAGTACTACCTAGAATTCGCATTTTGTTTTTAAGACATGCTACTTTCAGTGAACCTCAACTCATAGCATCCTTGTCTTTCCCGACACTATCCCACTTATGCATACGAGTTAACCTGGTACCATAAAGTGGCTAGCATTCACTCTTACTGGGAGCCCCAACTCACTGGGGACAGAATGGGTGTAATATGGATGACATAAAGGCAGCATACATGATTAATGGAAATGATGATAAAGTTGAAAGTTCAGAGCCACCAAGGCCCTCTGAGTACATGTGGTAGCTGTGAGAAACGTGACCCTATGATTTGAGTATCTGTCCATGTGCAATGCATGCTTTGACTTAAGTGCCACCCTGATGGGAGTTAGAGGTGGGCTCTTAGATTCTTCAGGTATTTCAACCACATAGGCTCCATCTTCACTGATGCCATTACCCCAGGGGAAGATTTACCATTGCTTGTCACGTCCTCCCTTTACTTTGGCCACCATTTTCTTGCCCTTAGGCATATGACACTTCCCATTACACTCTGGCAGAGCATGGAAGCCCTCATCAAATACCAGCATCTCATTATTAGCCTTCAGTCTCTACATGTGTGAGCCACAGAACTTCTCCCTATCATAAGTCACCCAGGATCAAGTATTCTCTGACGGCAGCTCCGAAAGAGCAAGAGGCACGGGGTAGAAAAGGGGACGTTGTCTCCACTCAGCCTGCATCTTTCACTCTTCACTTCCAAAACCATTGAGCCTTGCACAGCAGTCCTACAGCCGATGGGACAGGGAGTCAGACAATGGGGTTTGGGCTTCATCTTCCAAGGACCAAGGATGCTAACAATAGGGTCATCTGCATCAGCCCAAGCTTTGAAAGTGTATTGTGCCCTGGAAGTCAGAGGAGTTGGTGGTTGCTGGTACAGACACAGAGGACTACAAAGGAAGGTCAGGCCGAGGGACCCAACCTTGAGGGCTGGGTAGTGAAGGCCACAGTGTTCCGCCGAGGTGGTCGGCCATTCCACTCTGCTCCCCGTTGTTATCAAGTATGGCTTCAGGCTACTTATTGCAGGTAAGTAAGTCTCTGATGTGGGTGGTTGTCCCCATGAAGCAGAATGAACACGTCCCAAGGACTAAGAGTTCTTGTCACTGACATCGAATGGGATGCTGCCTTAAAGTAGAGAAGACCTTTCACACACCTAACTTCCATAATTTCAGCCAGCTTGTAAATTGTTCTGGGGTGGGGGCCAGGGGTATATATCAGTGGTATATTTTCAACCTTCCTAATGCTGCGACCCTTTAATGCAGTTTCTTGTGTTGTGGTAACCCCCGACCACAAAATTATTTTGTTGCTACTTTATAACTGTAATTTGCTAGCTATGAACTGCTGTAGAGATGTGACATGTGGCCTCTGTGGGGATCACGACCCACAGGGTGAGAACGGTTGGTCTACACTTTGCATACATGATTCATGGTAGGGGCAGCAATGGAAGTCTCAAATTACAACTAATTCACCAGTGACAGGGACAGAGCTGCAGAGACACACCCTGGCTGATGCGTCTAGACAGGAGACATGGCTAGAGGCCTCTGGAATAAACTGAGGAAGGTGTGGGGAGCCAAGGGTACCCTGACTGAATCTAAAGAACAGAAGTCCTGAGTGCGTACTGTTGACACAAACTGGAATTGGGCAGTCTTCCTCCGGTCCATGATCACTGTTCACAAACAACTGATACATGTGTGCAAAACTAGCCACTGTAGCTTTCTTCTTCAGGACTGCTCACTCGCAGACACTTCCTACCGAGACCAGCTAGCAGGTTCTGGACGACCCCATTAGGGTGGCTGCTGCGGCTGTCAGACACACACAGCCCACCCGAAAGCAGCTTCTCTGTACACGAATCCTGTCTTCTCCTCATTCCCTTGCTTTCCCCAGTCAGGTTTCTAGACTGAAACCTTGAGAGACAGGGCAGGCAGACAGGAGCTAGTCAAGTAGAATGCTGTGGAGACAGCTACCAACCTTGACTGTTCAGAACAATGTGCTCTGAGGAAGGAGGGAGAGAAAGCACCATCAGCCTGCAGCCAACAGAACTGAATGTGGCCCCAGGGAGCCATTCTGTATGCTCCCTCCCCGGCCCACCAAACAACACAACGCAATGATGTCACTACCGAGAGGACGACACACTGTGTGGCAAAGGCATGGGGTTTCTAATAGGCTGTTCTTAAACTCCTAAACCCATGTGAGCCAACTGCCCCAGACTCCTGAGTAAGTGGAATTACAGGTATGTACCATTCCGTTCACCATGAGCATAATGCTCTTAACGATAGACTCAAATTCACCTTTGTGCTCATCAGAAGAGGTTTCACCTCATGTGGGCCCAGTAGTCCCTGAGGGGAGGCTGTGGTACTTCTCTGAGGTTAGACATGTTGAAGTGCATGCCTACCTTTGACTTAAGCCAAGCTAGTTCCTCCTCCACGCAATTATTAGAAAAGGGAAAAGCAAAGACCAAGTAAAGAAATGGACAGTCATTGGAAAAACCTTCAGGAACTTTAGTATCCTTGTTGCTAATTATAAATATTTACGCCTTCCTCCAAGAATTCCTGACCTCACAGAAAAGCCTGCGTAAAGAGTTTTGTTCTTTTACTGGAAAACGTGTGTGTGTGTGTGTGTGTGTGTGTGTGTGTGTGTGTGTGTGTGTTGGAAAGGGACTGGGCTACTAGCAATAAATAAAAGACTGGACAATCCAAAAAAAGTCACTTCCTGTTGGATAAAGTCTAGTTCCTTCCCCCGCCCCTGGTGTGTAAACCTCTAGCACTCTACAGGACTTGTCCTTCCCAGAGTCTACTGACTGGAGACAACTAAGCCAAACAAACCCAGGAAAGGGCAAGAGATCAGGAAGTGGAGGAAGCTCCTGGCACAGGAGGAAGAAGTCAAGAGAATACCCTGATGTTCGAGGAAGAGGGTGGAGGAGACAGAGAAGTGAGGGTGGCCTTAAGATCACACAGAGCCAAGCGCTTAAATGTCATACGTTAGCATTAAATCAAAACGAGCGCCAACACCCGGTCAAGTCTCCTGGGGCCTTTTGAACATTAACATTCACAGTGACGGACACCCCTCCTGCTCCCACCCCGCCACCGAGGCTTCTGTATGTAAACTGAAACATGCAGCAAAGCTCAGGCCGGTGCTGGGGACCAGCTGAGGACAGGCCAGCAGTTGTTCAAGTGTCTGGAGAAGCCATTGCTTCTGCATCTAGCAAAGGGAAGAGAGGAGAGGCTACCTGTAGATCACTCCATGTTGGTGGAGAAACATGAGCGCAGATGTGACCTCTGCAGCGTAGAACCGAGAACGAGGCTCGTCGAATTTTCGGGACCGCTGGATCTGGAACATGAGGTCTCCACCATTCACATATTCCATGACGAAGAAGAGGCGGTCCTGAGGGGAGAAAAAGAAAATGCTACGTAACCCACGTCAGTACGGGTCCTAGTTGGAGCCAGCTACCCTCTGGTGATCCAGGTCACTGGGACTAAATGGGGTCAAAGGTGGCCTCATGGCAGGTGAAGGCTGATGGAGTAGTCCAGAGGGAGACAAGAGGAGAGAGTACCTGAGGCAGGGTATCAAGTGCCATATAAATTCTGTCTTTGAGGATGGGACTACAGCTCAGTTGCAACAGGGTTTGCCTAGCATTCAAGAAGCCCCAGGTTAGATTTCCAGCACCACATTAGCTGGGTGTATCATGCAAGCCTGCGGTCCCACCTTTGCAGGGTGGGTAGAGGCAGTAAGATCAGAAGCTGGGGGTCATTCTTTGCTACATGAGTTCAAAGCCATCCTGGGCTACTAAAACTCTGTCTCTCTCTGTCTCTGTCTCTCTGTCCTTCTCCGTCTCTTTGTCTCCCTCAGTCTCTCTCTGCCTCTCTCTTACACACACACACACACACACACACACACACACACACACACACACACACACACACCTCATTTCTATCTTTCTTCTATGACATGAGTTGGAGATTAACAGAAAAGAGAACGAGGTTTTGATTTTAACCATGCAGGGAGATGTGGCCCCAGACAGGTCCCCACTCTGAAAACTCAAGGTGTGATGACATGCTGGGCAGACTGAATAATGAATAAAGATTCTCCCAAAGAAAGCCTGGCCCTATGCATGAAATGTTGGGCTGGCGCTTTCTGGATCCAAAGGGGTTTTGCAGATGTGACTAAGCACGTCATTTTGAGAGGTGAGACGTGAGGCAGGGGGATACCGTAACAGGGAGGAGGAGATAGTAATCATTCAGAGAAACAGGTTAGAGCAGCTCAGTCACAAGCCAGAGGATACAGAGAGCTCCCCCTCCAGGCCAGCGCTCCTCGCCTTCCTGCAACCCTTTAATACAGCTCCTCTGTAGTGACCCCTATCAATCATTCTCATAGTTACTTCCTAGCTGTCAGTTCGCTACTGTTACGAATCATAATGTAAATATCTGCTATTCAGGATGTCAGGTACGAAATCTTTGTAAAATGGTCTCGTCACCCACAAAGGCGTCTACACCCACAAGTTGAAAACCACTGCCCTGGATCCTGGAAGAAGGAACCGTCTGTGAGGGCAATGGCCTGGGGCACTGTCTACTTGATTTGGTCCAGGCAGCTAACCCTAGTCTCAGATCTCAGAGGTCTGGCCTTTACAGCTGGGACCAAATTATGTCCCACTATTTGAAGCTACTCAACTTGAGGCAATTTGTTAGGATAGCTCTGGGAATCTTGAGATGTTTTCATGCGAAATGACCTGTAAGGCATCTTATGAAAACAAACAGCAACAAAGAGTTATGGTTGTCAGGGCTGATTCCCCTGAGGCTCAGAACAATGTCCCCTCTTGAGCAGTGGTTCTCAACCTTCCTAATGCTGTGAGTCTTTAACACAGTTCTTCCTACTGTGGTGACCCCCAGCCATACATTATTTTTGTTGCTACTGCATGTCTGCAATTTTGCTACTGTTGTGACTCATAATGTAAATATTTGGGGAGACAGAGGTTTGCCAAGGGGGTCGAGACACTGAGGTTGAGAACCACCACTGCTCTAGGGTTTTCTCCCCTGAGGAGAGCTCCTTATCTGCATCTCTGGTGACTTGAGGAAAAAGAGGCCTGAGTCCACTTGGCACATTTCACCCTTTCCTAAGCAGATCAAATGTGGGATATTGTTCAGGGACTGGAGGAAGGGGGGAGAGACAGGCTGTGGTGTCTGGTGGTCTACAGTCAAGGGTAGAGTTTTGAAACAGGCAGAGTAGTGGAAACACAAAGGGAACTGAGCAAGGTGAAGGTGCAGGATGCGATCTTGTACCTTCATTTTGGGGCTAGAGAGATGGCTCAGCAGTTGAGAGCACTGACCACTCTTCCAGAGGTCCTGAGTTCAAATCCCAGCAACCACATGGTGACTCGAAAGCATCTGTAATGGGATTCCAATGTCTGAAGATAGCTACAGTATACTCATAAATAAACGTATTTTTAAAAATTCGCATGTTGTTTATTGTTTAAAAAAATGTCCAGTTTATAATCGGTGCTCAATAAGGATTAGCCAAGACTGTTATCACTGGTGGTAGTAATGGCTGTTTTACTGCAATCTCTCTTTTCCGGTCTCTCTCCATCTGTTTCCCCCGATCACCTTCTTTCCCTTGGTTCTCAGGCTGTTTTTCTCCCTTGGGTCTATCCCCTTCCCTCAGTCTGTTTTCTCTATTCTATGTCTCTGTCTCTTTGTAGATGTCTCCTCTCTACTCCCATGAAGTGCTGAGCCTGGTTGGATCCCAAGCCTCCCTCGTTGGCATGAGCTTATTTCTGCACGCCCACAGCTCCCATAGTTCTGTGAGTGGATGACACATGCTTGTCCTCCTTCTAGACTTCTGTATGCTCCAGACACACAGATCTGCTCTTGATCTCCCTCCAGATGCCCTCAGGCACCCAAACCCAACATGTCAAAACAGAGCCCATCATCTTCCTCAGCAAGCTGGCTCCCATATGGAGTTTCCTGTCTGGGGTCTGGGCTTCACCTCCAACTAGTTTTCAAGTCAGAACCTCAGCAGTCCTCTTTAGTGCTCCCTCTCCCTCCTCCCCAACACCCTCCCAGCCCTGTTGGTCTTGGCTGTTGTACCTTTTCATTTCTCACACCTGCCCACTTCTCCTGGTCTCTACCCTTGCTGTGCCCACCTCTCTCTCTCTCCTTGAGATCTCTGCTTTGTCAGGAATGCTTCTGCATGTCTTTCAGCTTCCTGTTCCTGAGCCTGGCTCTTCTGAAGCCAGAGATGCTCTGCTAAGATGGAAACCTGATAATATTATCTGACTTTCCTCTTCTTATTGTACTGGTGTGTGTGTGTGTGTGTGTGTGTGTGTGTATGTGTGTGTAACTATGTCCACATGTATGGACGCCCCGTGCCAGATATTAAGTCTCCTTGTATATTCTCTGTCTTACTGCCTAGATTCTGAGGCTCTCGCTGAGCTAGTAGCTTGCCCTTTGAGCTAGACTAGTTGATCAAAGCATTCTCAAAATCTGCCCCTTCCTGTTGCCAATCCTAGAGGCAAGTGCAGACATATCCAGATTTTTGAATAGGTGCTAAGAATTCAAACTCAGGCCCCTATGCTTCCATAGCGAGGGCTTTTCCTCATTGCGTCATCTGCCAAGACCTTCTTTTAAAGGCCTGTGTTTCTCTTAGGACAGGCAGAAATCACCTCACCATACTGTAGGACTCATGATCCTGAGTCATTTCCCTTCCGGCTATCTTTTCTGCCCTAGAACCTTGATTCATGCTCTGACTGCTTAGACCTCCTCTCTCTCCCTCTCCTACAATGAGTTCTCCATGTCTCCTTATTACAAAGACATCGGTGAGGCCATCTTTTCTTTGAGGAAGCTGTTCTTCACTTTCCTGACAAGGTCCTATCTGTCTTATGTAGCATTCAGCTGGGGAGGTGGAGGGGGTGTGTCTTTGTATCTGTGTGACTATGATTTCTCCAGGACCTAAGTATTGACGAGAATTATGTCACCTTGACACAAGCTATTTCATTTTAGAAGGGGGTCATCAGTTGAGAAAGTGCCCCCACCAGGTTAGCCTGTGGGCAAACCTGTGGTACATTCTTTTTCATTGAAGATAGTTAGGGGAGGTAGGCTCTGATCCAGCTCACTCTGGGAGGTATATCATCCCTGGGCTGGTGGTCCTGGGTGCTGTAAGAAAGCAGGCCAAGCAAACCATGAGGAGCAAGTCAGTAAGCAGCATCCTCTATGGCCTCTGCCTCAGTTCCTGCCTCCAGGTTCCTGCCTTGAGTTCCTGCTCTGGCTTCCCTCAGTGATGGGATTATAAGCTGAAGTAAGCCATTTTCCTCTCAAGTTGCTTTTGACCACAGTGTTTTATCACAGCGATAGAAACCCTAACTAAGGCAGTTCGTATGCTCCGGGACAGCAGGCACTGTTTATGGTTTTGGATTAATTTTTATTTTATTTTTAAGAAAATTTGAGGGACCAGAAAGAATTTAAAAATTTTTTCTTTAAAAATAAGGGGTACAGCTCTGGGGATGTGTCTCGGTAGGCAGTGCTTGCTTACTGTGTAGGACACTCTGGACTCTATCCTTAGTATTACATGGGCAGTGATTAGGAAGGGGAGACAAAAAAGATCAAAAGTTCAATGCCACCCTATTTTACACACTGAGGTGGATGCCAGCCTGGGCTACGTGAGGAACCTGTATCAGTATCAGTAGATCAGTACTGCAGAGGCAGAAAGCCCACAATGTCTGGGGAAGGGTGAGACTGTAAGATGTGGAGTCAAAGCCAGGCCTAATGTTTGCCTCCACAAATTCTCACTTTGTGAAGAGGTAAAAGTGAGTAAGCCTGCTACAGGGAGCCCCCTGCCTGTGTGATCAGGAAAGACCATTTCAGTCAGTGGTGCCTGTCTGTATCAACCATCTACATAGTGACAGTCAGTTCTACTGTCCTGTCAAGAGATTTCCTTACCTGAAGTGATATGACCATTTCTTTGAGGGCCACACCCTTGCAAACAAAGCCAACCGACCTCAGCTTAAGGCTGTGCACAGGAGGCTCTTGGCAATGATGGCTTTGTTCCTCTGAGCATCATAAGAGGACCAAGTTTTATTCCCTTCTTTCTCCACCAACTAGGGCCAATTCTGGCACATAGTAGGTTCCTAACACATCCATGTTGAGTGCTTGCATTCTTGAATATCCACTACATGCCTCCATTGCTAGGAAGTCCAAAGGAACCAGATGCCCACATAATATTTCTGATATATTCTAATCGAGGTCCATTTGAAACTTTTCTTAGAGTCTGCTTTCTTCCCCACAAAGCCCTATGTCCCCTCTCCTAAAGCATTAGCTACTGACCCTTTTCACACATTAGGGATATTTGAAAGCAAGATAAGCCTTTTCCTTCCCCACCCTCTATTCAGTGTGGATTGCTGCTGACCTCTGACACATTTGAGAGGGGTGTTTTGCTGCAGAGGAGGAACCTCAAGTCATTCTGGGAACTGCTTAATTATATAAACTGAAATCAAAAGAAAGGTGGCAAAGCCAGCGGCTACTCATTAATCCCCTCTTGGCACCCAGAGAAAACAAAACCAAAAACCAACTTCCTGGTAAAGTAAGCAAATATGTTTTCTGAGGTAATCAAAGGTTTGAAAAGCCTATTCTACCTCCTCCCTTAATCTCCCTTGACTGTCTAAAATGTTACGGTCTTGTGATAGCAAGTAGAATAATAAGAATTGTGAAGAGATTGTGTGTCATGACCATTTAGGGTAAGATGCGGAGAGAATGACCCATGCTGTGTGGAAGAGCCACATCATGGCTCTGAATTCCCAGCAGCCTCCTTTATACAGCATACCCACCCTCCAGTCTTCGAAGGCAACCCCGGGCTGCAGCTCCGTTTACCTTCCAAGGTAGGACAGATAAGACAGAGGCTTCCTCCCGGCGGCACCGTGTGTCCTGCCAGCTGGATTTGTTTGGACATACACTCCCCATCATTTGTTAGATGTTTATGTGTACAGAGATTCTATCGCTTTCCCGTTTCACACAAAGGCAGAAGACTGGACTTGGGGTCATCTGCCTTTGCTGCAGCCATGAGGGTACCAATGACTTCTCCAGGGTAGCAGGGGAGTCACTAGTCTTCATCTCACATGACACCTTGCCCAGTGCTGGGGATGGAACCCACGGGTTTATGCCTGCTAGACCAGAGTTCTACTATTCAGTGACACCTCCCACCCTTCTTCCATGCCCACATCATCTGAGTGAGCGGCTCTCCACCTGTGGGTCGCCAACTGTTTGGGGGTCGAATGACCTTTTCACCTAAGACCATCAGAGAACATGGATATTTACACTATGATTCACAACATCAGCAAAATTAGAGTTATCTAGTGCCAACAAAAACAGTGTTATGGTTGGCGCTCACCACACCGTGAGGGACAGTTTTAAAGGGCTCAACATTAGGAAGGTTGAGAACCACTGCTCGAAGCCAGCAACACAGAAGCGTAGGTTGATGTCAAAGTGATACATGATCGGACAGCAGAGAATGGGGTGGGGAGAAAGTTTTGGTAAGGCGGGAGAGAGGAGATTCAAGAGGAGCAATATGGTGGCAGACGTAGATATTTCTCTCAGCACATCTCTATATAGATACAGGTTGCTATAAATATTTTATAAGGGATGGAATTGTACAGGATGAGTTGACTTATCTAGGTGGACAAATTATATGATGCCAACAGAGTTTTTTGGTGTGTTCTTTGATGTGGTGACTTAATTGAGTTCAAAAAAGGGTGTTGTGGTGGGACGCACAAAGCCTACCACGGAGTAGGGATGTGTGTGTGCAAGGCTTGGCAACAACCCACCAAGGGAAAGTGAGTGAAACCAACACAGTGGGACGGTTGCAACAGGAGGAGAAGACGGCCTGGGTCAAAGAAAGCCGGGGTCTGTGAGTACTTGGGGGCAGCATGGAGCCACTGAGATAAGACACCCCATGGTGCCATGTGGCCCTACTAGTGCGGGCACTAGGCACTATCACGGGATAAAAAGTTTCCCCTTTTTACCACAACACAGGCCTTTCATTTGTACTCACCCTGTAGTTAGGTGTCTGGTGAGCTAGGAATGCAACATAAGAAACCACAGAGAGACTAGAGAAATGGCTCTGCTATTAAGGGCACTGACTGCTCTCCAGACCCAGGTTCAAATCCCAGCACACATATGGTAGCTCACACTACTGTGTGTAACTCAAAGATCTGACACTCTCACATAAACATGCATGCAGGCAAAACATAGACGCACATAAAATAAAGGGAAACACAATTTTTACAAACCAACAGCATGAGAGAGCAGTTCTAGACACTTGGTGAGTCTGTACTGAACTGTCGAGGATCTGAGCAGTCTATGAAAACTGGGGTCTGCCCTGAATTTTCCTGGACACTTGTAATTTAGGCCTTACCATATATAGATCACTATGCATGACAGTCACATGACCAGTTGTTCACCATGGGTGACAGTCACATGACCAGTTGTTCACCATGGGTGACAGTCACATGACCATGGTCTCCCTGTTCCCCAGAATACAAATGTACTGGCAGAACTGGTCATTGCTCCGAGATCTGGTTAAAATTCACCTGATTTGGAGGACAGACTTGAGGAGGATGAAAGCCTTGGCAAGAGCGAGTGTGTCCCAGAGGGCGGAGGTGCGGAGGTGCGTAGAAATGAGCATGAGGGAGCAAAGGGGCTGGGACAACCACCTGAACTATAAAAACCAAACCAACCCCAAGCACCGGAACACTGCCTCCTACAAAACACTGCGTGAACCCAGTACACAGAGGTAGAGATAGGCTGCAGTGGGGGTCCCAGAGGGATCTGAGAGTTCCGAAATTCAGGTGGGAAACTGGGAATTCTAAAAAGCTTTGGAGCTGTGAATTAAAGCTACGTAATTAAAGCTGACTTTAAGGAACACTTTCTTGGAAGTAGTACATTAGGAGAAGGGAGCTTGGAGTAGCTCTCCCTTTGGGAAAGTACAGCGGTACACACCTGTAATCCCAGCACTGGGAGGTGGAGGCAGGGGCATCAGGAGTTCAAGTCAGCCCTGAGTGAGCCACATGAGGTCCTGTCTCTAAAATTAGTTAATTAATCAACTAATTAATTAAAAAGACATTTTCTGTCTTTCTCCTACATCCACTATCTTAAATGTTGCAGTAATTTTACTGTGTGTGCCTATATGTGACTGATTTATGTTGTATATGTGTATGTAAGTGTGTTTGTGTCAGTATCTGGGTATGTGTCTCTCTTTATGGCGCGTGTGTGTGTATGTGTGCGTGTGTGTGTAAGGGGGGCAGCATTTGTAGGGACTCCACTATACAGCAAAGCTCTAGGACGCAATCCTCTTACTGAAACTAACCCTGAATTCCGTCTCCCCTGGCAACTACCTTCCTTCTCTCCTCTCTTCTCAGCCTGAGTAATTTGGATTCATCATACCGGTGCACCACTTAGTATTTCTTCCTTTGTTTGCCTTATCAGACTTCTCATAACATCCCCGAATTTCATTCATGTTTTTGTGTATAGAGAATTCTTTAGGAGCAAGTAGTGCTTCCCCATACATAGACAAGACTGCTTCTCACCACAGTTATCTGTGTCAAAGAGAGTAGAAATTATTGTTGTTGTAGTAAATTTTACCCAAATGGGTTAAATGGAAAAAGCACATACTATAGACTATTGGTTGAGAAGGTACAGACATGAAAGATTTAATAATACGTTTGTTTACAATTGATTAAAACTCTGATTACTCAGCCTAAACATGGTGGCCCAAGTTCATGTTTGTAGGGTTATGGGTCCCGAATCGGCTTTGCCAGAGGGCATGACAGCTTGGGGAGGTTGGAGCAGAAGTGGACCCCACTTACACAGGTGTTGGGCTGTAGGGAAGTCCCGGACACTGCTCTGGGGGTGGGGAAGCACAGTCTGAGGCTCAGGGTTCCCCGGGCCTATGACAAGGCTGGACAGTGGGGTTCTCATGCTCTTGGACACCCAGGCGCTGCTGGATACCCCAGAAGAGCTGAGGACAGAGTGTGGGCTGCGGGGATCTAGCCAGAGTCCGAGGGGGAAAAGAGGGGAGGTCTCTCTGGTCCTGCAGGGACAGTTCTTAGCTTGATGGCAGCGGGCTTAAGCGTGGTGGTAGCCACAGCTGGGAGCACAGAGAAGCCTTCTATGGTGGCTCTGTAGGCGAAGGCCTTCTCAGTGGCTCCCCACAGCAGATCCCAATGAGAAGAGGCATTTATTGTCATGGCGGAAAGTGGATGTGTAGAACCATACCCATTTCTCAGGGTGGACCTGAGATTAAATGTCTTTTGCAGGGAGGAGTGTCTGGGAAGGGAAGCTTATTGGTTAAGCCCTCAAGGCCTTTAGGAACCTCATTAAAATGGAGATCTGTCTTGAGCCTATGTGACCACAGGTCACATCCTCTACATGTGGAGGGGTTTGGGATGTTACCCTTATGTGACTGATGGCCACAAATCTATGGAGCGCTATGGCTAGTGACAGGGGCCTGGTGCCCAGGAATAGGTGAAACGCCTACTGTCCTTTCAGGGTCCCCGGGGCTTCTAGCCTTAGCTCACCTGGAACCAAGCTGCCTTTCACGGTCCCACACAAGTTCAAAGGGACCTACAGTTGGACCAAATTGTCTCACCTAATCAAACTCAAATAAGCATTTTTCTCCTTCTGACAGCACCACAAGACCAACCTCGAGTTCTGTCCCCTGTCCACCCATATTTCTGTCTGGGTGTGGAAGGTGGGAAGAGGAGAAGGTGGCAGTGCCATCCAGAAATGGATGCTTTCTGCTCCCAGAGGCCACCGGCACCCAACTAGACTCTTCCCATTCACAGAGACCACCGGTATCCACAGAAACTTCCCTTCCCCAGGGGCTCTCTCTGATGGTCCACGCGAACTAGGCCTAAACGCCTCAGCAGTGCGGGGCACCAGAGAGATAACTTTCAAGAGCAAGGCTGCCTTCCGTCGGGCAGGAAGGGAGTGCCCTTGCTCCCAGCTTCCTCTTTGGATGGCAGATAGAGAGAGGTTAGACAGACAGAGAGGCTGTCCATCCGTGAAGGACACTGTAGGGCTGATTCACGGAAGCACTTTCTTTTCCTCTATTGTTTGATTAGCATCATGCCCCAGCTGAGCTGCCTCCTCCCAGCATCCTGGCTTCTTCCTGGTTCCACCCCACTGGAGGTCTTCTCCACTAATTGGCACCACGAGGCCTCTGTCTCCAGCTACTCACTCGGGCTCCAGGAAAGCAGTGAATTGTCTACACGCTCCCCGAGTCACGTCCTCAACAAGGAGACCCACACCTCTTGCAGAAGCTTCAAGCTTTGCACTAAGAACGGAGCCCTAGAATCTGGACTATGTGTGCTGCACAAGATGGCGACATAAACTCTTTCTTTGATTTCACCAAGAAGTAATTTAAGCAGAAAAGGAGAAAAGGGGGAGTGGCTGCACGGGAAGCCATTGGGGTCACCAAGGTTTGAAGCCTATGTGAGGCAATTATGGGAGGCTTTTAAAAAGTCTTTCTGAACATAAGAAGAGAAGGGTTATCCTAACTTTATTTCCTCAGCTCCGCCAAGTTCCACCAGCAAGCATGTCTCTCATCAGCACTCTGCCTATGAGCTTAGGCTATCTCCCACCAATCCAACATCCAACTCATCTGTTCACGTGCCTTCCTATGTTCCAGAGGTGGTCAGAGCCGGTACTCACGGCATCCCCTCTAACGAACCCATATCTGTAGAGACTTAAGGCTGGGCAGCATGATACTGTAGTACTGAGTGATTGTCCCCAGCCCCCAGGTCAGCGATGCTAGTGATGGTCCCCACATATTATTAGAGCTGGTCAGAAGGCTGATCCTGGAATTCCAGAAACCCAGAGCTGTCTTATCATCTCTGTCAACAGCAGATGTTAACACTCAGAGAAGTCATGCTGGAGTCCTGGGTTCCAGGAGGCTTACACAGTGAATGCCATTGTCAACAGGGCTTCAGCTTGGGTGGTGATCAGTCCTGCACCGTTTTATTGCCTAGTGTTGCAGCTTTCTCTGTCTTAATCCTATGTCCCGCCGCTTGCTTGCTAATTTCTATCTACATTGAAGTCCTGCTAGCAAACCCAGAGGATTAGAGGAGCCCTATCAGCTCAGAGAAAGGCAACCACAATAACAAAAAACAAAACAAAACAAAATCCTACTTGCTACCATCTCCTGGTACAGAACGACTTACTGACTAGTCACTTGGGTATGTGAATGTGCAAGTTCCTGTGCCCATTTTCCCTTCTATGACGTACCCATTGTTTAGATTAGCATGTGTTAGCCATGTGCGATTGGCTTGGTTATGACATATGCATAAAGCCCATAATGTATGGTGATCGTACTCACTTCTCACTCCCCTCCCCCACTCCCACTGATCCTTTGTTTTTCCTAAGTAGTTGCCTCTTGTACTGCTTTTAGGGGTGGTTACCACTGCTTGGGTGAGGGATTATTGACAGGAATATGGTAAATTTGCCAATGAATATGACACTGGAAAAAATGTCTATTTCCCACCAACCATGAACTGCCCCATGCAGGGCAGGATGGGGCAGGGCATTGAGCTACCCCCTGCTCCATGACAGGTTGTTGATGGGACCATTGCTGTGCAGGTAATCAACGTCTCATGGTTTGAGCATGCAATGGGTAGATCATGTCCACAAGACAAAATTCTACAATGCTGCCTGCTTCCTCTCTCTCTTTGGATGGAAATGTTTCTGCCCCATCTTCTGTGATGTTCCCTGAGTCTTACACGGGTTGCCCTGTTTAGAGCTGAGTGTTTAACAGCTCACAGCTGTTTTTACAGACAGGCAAGGTTGAGAAGCTGACCCCAAATAAAGAAGGCATACCGATCTTTCCCTTCGGTTGTGGGAAGGAACTGTAACCCGCTTAGATAGTAGTAGTTGTGTTGATCACAATAAAAAGAGGAGGAGGGTAGCATCCTCATGCCTCCCTGGCTTAGTGTGACAGCCAGGGCTGACTGCACCTATGGGAACCATAAATACACCAACTATCTACTCATCTTAATGACCCCCCCCCCGCCACACACACACACACACACACACACACACACACACACACACTGTGGTCTCTTCTCTGAATAGTCTATAGAATGTTTCTTGACCTAGAATGCCGTGAGGCTTATAGCTCTTCATTCTGACAGTATGCACCCACCAAACACTCGCTAACATCTGAACAGTCTAGCTATGCAAACCCTTTCAATTCCTGACCTGCCACACAACATTCTGTCTTCAACAATTTGGCTTTAGAGTACTCTCACAGATGTCCAAAGAGAAGCATGTCACAGACAATAATGCAGACTATTTTTATTGTCCCTGTTGGACTCTCCTGGTCAGAGCACTGGTCAGTGTAGCATCCATTCTGGGTGCCATGTTTGACATTGACAAACTTGAGTTCATACAGCGGAAGGGAGGGTGAAGAGAAGCCATGGCTTGCAAGGAACAATGTGGCAACAGCAGGCTTCAGTGGATTCTATGTCAGGGGTTGACCATCTGAACTGAATAAACACATGGACCATTAGGCAAAAGAGCCTACTGAAGAGGAACCATCCTAAATAAGTGGTAAGACTTCATGCTGCAAGGAGATTCTGTCTGTGCTACAGAGCCATGCTGAGACCAATGGGCAGAGCAGAGAGTAATCAAGGTCGCTTTTGTTAGAGCAGACCGAAGTCTCTGTACAGTGCCAAGAGTCTGTCAACAGCGAGTCTCCCTCCCCCATTACTCTGCACAGAGTTCCTTCCAACATGAAGGGGTCTGACCTCAGCTGGATAATCATACTTCAGGGCTATTCTCTCCTATAGAGAGAGGCTGGACTAGATGACCTGCCTAAGTGTTGGAATGCCTTGGCAGCATTTTCAAGAATACAGGTTAACAGACCAGACCTCTCCAGAAGAATCCAGCACTGCATTGACCAGCACCCCCAGGTAGCTCTCCTGACTAGTAATGGCAGTGCCCTCAAATGGGACAGTTTCTACGGAAGGGTTGTCTCCTAGAATTACCAGAGCTGTGTTGCCTGCATCTGGTTGTATCCCTATAGCCACACCAGTAAGAGAGGATATTTTAAAGAGAGGCACAGATGCCATTAGACAATAAAACAACAGTCCTCAAACCAGTAAAATTACCTCAAGAATCGCATGCTGGAAAATGATGCGAATCTACAGGAAACTCTACAGTAGATTTCATACAATTCTGACTACTTAGAAGCCCACCTTACACGACAAACCATAGCTAAGACAGTCAGCCATTAGCCAGAACCACACCTCCACCAGGACTGCTGGTGCCATACCCATGGCCTTCTTTTTAAACCTGCATCTCATGACACATGGACCACATCAAATACAACTCCTGGATCTGTCGTCTTACTACAATGTCTCTCTTTAATTGGTGTACCAGGGACTGGTGGCCAGACACCACTGCCAGGGTGTTGGCCCTGAAGCTCCAGCAACACCTCCATAGTGCTTAACACCCTGCTGGGCTCACCCAATCCATTCCAGTGGTGCCTGCAATAAAGCACTTGCTGTGTGACTGATACCATTATGTGCAGTGTTTATATAACTGTAAGGTCATAGAAGTCAAATCAAAAGCCTGAAGTTCCTCCCAAGGCTTGCTAACTGTGGTTTGACATTAACCGTGTCCCTCACCCTCCAGACTGCCCTCAGTGCCATAGACAGTGTTTTTGGATTCATTTGCCTGGCTGCCTCAAACCAAAGAAGCCACTTCATGAAAGCGAGAGAGTAAACCTGACATCTCCACTCTGCTTGGTCCCCTTTCATCTTGTGTCTGCTTGAACAGAGCTGAAATCAAAAGGCACTAATTCAGGGGATTGGCAACTTGGACCGAATACAGGAAGGTGCACAGACAACTCGGTCCTGCGGCTTCTGAATACTTTGGAACATTGTTTTAGCGTTCAAGGGGCAAGAGAGTTGGCTGTGTGCGTGCAGAAGAGCTTCTCCATGACTCTTCGCCAATATGTTCATTTCATGGCAGACAGAGCACAAAGCGGGGTTTTTAGGCAATGGAATATGCCGAGCACAGTATTTCCACCCAGTCTCGCTTGATGCAGTGAGCGGCGCAGTAAGATACAGTTGTAAATATTTGGTGTGAGAGGAAGAACCGTTCCTACACTAGTGGAAGGCGGTGTGGGATTTCCATATGTGTTTATTTAAAATAGACACAAACGGCCTCCAGCCAGTATCAGGTGTCTGCAGTAAGCAGGCATGAGTGCTTGCAAAAACAGAACCAAAACAGCCTGTGTTTAATTTATTCACAGGTCTTTTGTTCCCAGATACCTGGAGAGAGGAGATATAGACACAGCAGGTGAGAGTTTCAGGATGGGGTGAAACTTTGGATAATTCAGATAGGAGTCTGGCCTCTCTCAGGGTAGAACTCCATTCTCTATCAGATCTGTTAGGGCTGGGTGGTGGTGGTGGTGGTGGATGAATGGATGGGTGAAAACCTAAATGAACAGTCTATGATCTGACTGTAATCCACACCTGTTGGCAGTCTTCTCCCCACCAGAGTTTGCCACTTGTTTTCCTGACAGCTTTTCTTCACCCCCATCTCTACCTCTATGGTGCAGTGATCCAAATCCTCTTCCGTCTACAGACTACTGGGTTCAAGGCCAACTGGAGAGAGGGCTCAGCAGTTAAGAGCACTGACTGCTCTTCTGAAGGCCCTGAGTTCGATTCCCAGCAACCGCATGATGGATCACAACCATCTGTAATGGGGTCAGATGCCCTCTTGTGGTCTGTCTGAAAACAACTACAGTGTACTCACATGAACTTGGTGAACTACAGTACCCATTTCTCCACCTGTGAAACAGAGTCTCAGCTGTAAGTACTGAAAGAGATGATTAAGTTATCTTTATTGTAGGTGCCTGGTTCATCAGAAACGGAAGAGGAAAACAAGCGTTCTGAAACTCCCACTCCCAGTGGGTCAATCTGTAGCTGCGTAGGGTTTAGGGACAGACAACGTTCAAAGCACTTGACTTGTATTTAAGGAAGGCTTTCAAATGTCTACGTGGAAGAATGAAAGGCTCCAGTGTTTGAGTCCACACTAGAGGTTCTAGTTTATAAGTTATTAGAACAACTCCAGTGGGGAAGGTGTGGCTTAAGAGAACAATGAAGTTAGAATGATTAGGGTCTCGACAGTCCATTTGCAGCAAAACACCAAGACACAGACACTCCTGCATGGCCTGTAGTTTGCCAACAAAGGAGAGATGCCCTTCTTTGGAAGCAAGTCTTTTTTTGATTTTTTTCCTATCTTGGGTTTTTCTAACCCAAGGCAAATGGGAAGATGGTTAATGTGCAAAGATTAACATCTACCAACCATAGGCCTTAAAATCTACATTTTAACATTTTACCTCAGTAAACAAAGGAGTTGGTCCGGGGCGCTAAGTAAGCATGTCAGCCAGGACTGCAGGCCAGATCTCTGGGTCACTGCCTCAGTTATTCCTGCACACTAGGAGTCGCCCTCAATGCCACTCAACAGAACCGCCAATAAAGATTACATTTAAATATCCAAAATCCGAATGCAAGGCTGAAGGCGTCAGGGGTGAGTGTCTAGGGCTCAACATTAAGTTATTTTATTCCACTCACATTGTTTTTATAGCTGTATCATGGGTGTCTAAAGAAATCTACATTTTATGATAGATGCTACATAAAATGAATGCTTCCACTCAGTGAAAATTGATTTTAAGAGGTCATTAAGAATACAAATATATTTTATGTTTTAAATTATAAGCACAATTATAGGTGTCTGTTTTTGTTAGGTTTAAATATTTCTCTGCAAAACACACAGTAAACATAAAACAGAACAGAATACCAACAGCAAAACCCAACACCCTCCTTGTAGAAGTACACCAAAAATACATGGCTTGTCCTGCCCCAATCAGGGCCTCCGGTCATCTTTCAGAGACTGCCTCTGGCAAGAGTTACAGGGCTCCCTCAGCTGTCGGGATGGGCAGAGTAGACAGCCCTCATGATGCATGTGGGAAGTAGCAGGTATATACAAAAACCCCCAAGAGGTTGCCAAGTCAAAGGCAACCTCCCTGTGAGACTCCCCTGCAAGCACCCCCCCCATCTCTACTGTCACTGAGAGAGAGCAAACCCCAGTTAATCAGTCACAGTGCTTTCTAAATCTAGTACTCAGAAAACTCAAGTGGAAACTTTCCAAAACCAGATTCCAGGAAGCTACATCCTAATCCCCAGTCTATATGTCTAGAGTGAACCCTAAAATCCTGCCTCTCTAACCAACTCCCTAACCATGTTCTTAAGTAGCGCTCACACTTTGAATGGCATGGGTTAGCATACACCCTTAGCATCAAGTCCTCTGGTAAATGAGACAGTCTGAGGGAAGAGGGTATCGAGGAGGGAAGCTGAGGAGGAGAGTGAATGAGACCAGAGGGTGACAGAGATATATGAAGAGGCATTTATTACTTTGTATGTTAACTTAAAACTTTCACTTAAACAATTCAGTCTCCTGTCCAACTTCCTTTCAGGAGCTGACACCCAAACCTCACCACCACCGATACTGGTTACAACCGGTGTTTCTCAAGTTTTCCAGGGAGTGTGTGAGCCAAGCCCACCCTTGCACATGCTTTCTAGTTTCTTTTTGGTGCTATTAGTCTCTGAGGAAAGCAGCCCTATTCTGGACTAATTTAACTTCAAATCTGATTATCAAGCCCACCTGGCACCTGCCAACCTTATACCTTATATACTGATATCAGAGACTGTTATTTAATATGGTGGTGTTTTTGTTGTTGTTTTCCGGGGTTTATTTATTTATTTTGCCTGTATTCCAAATGGTTTTTCTCAGCTCTTAAATTCTTTCATGAAACCATCAACCTATAAACAATTACCAATTAGAGTTGCTGACTGATGTGTTTACTGTATCTTCACTTTCACACAGCTGATACTAAGGTCCCAATGCGAGTGAACAGCATTTTCTAGATACCCAATGCAGCAACATATGAAGATCTTGACTCCCAAGAGCCCTTGGTTTGTATTTCTGAAGCCTTCACTAGCAGAATGAGCATGCAGGCATACAGCCTAAACGACCGATTCCTCAAGGAATTCACCCAGGCAAATGCCTTCTCTTCATTCTCTATTTGGACTAAGTTATACTCTTGTATAACCTTTGTTTTTGTAAATCCTAGTGGCTGATCCTACATGTCCTATTGTCAACTCACTACATGGAGGATGAGGGAACCTTGATAGAGGAGTTGCCCCATCAGACTGACCTGTGGTGCTTCTATAGGACATTTTCTTGATTGCTAATTGGTGTAGAGTGGCCCAGCCCACTGTGGGCAGTGCCATCCCTAGGCAGGTGAGCTTGGACCAAATATGAGAGGCAACTGAAGGGAAGAAAGACAATAAGAGGCATTCATCTGCAGGCTTCGCTCCAGTTTCTTCCTATATGGTCCAATCATTTGAACTTCCTGCCTTGGCTTCCCTGAGCGATGGGCTGTGACCTATCAGCTGACAGAAACCCCTTTCCCCTCATGTTACTTCCAGGCAGTGTTCTAGCAGAGCAACATGCTACCTATCCATCAATAGGACAAAGTGGGAGGCAAACCACTAAAGGTTTTTTGGTTGTTGGCTGTATTTTTCCTCAGTTAAGGATAGGATCATTAAGCCAGTCTGGAAACTCTCCATCAAACATAGAATTTATGTAAGAAGGGCGTGCTCTTGTGCAATACTGACGTGGGAGCATTTAATGCCGGGAGGCCGGCTAAGTAGTGATCAAGTAAACTGGTTTCTTGGAGATGAGCAATTCCTTTACCTTGAACCGCCAAGATCTGCTTTGGGCTAACGGCTAGTTTTAACTATGGCCTGTAAATACCAGCCTTCAGTAGGTATTATATGAGCATATGCTAGGTGCCAGGAGCATTCCACAAAGCACAGCTTACCTGTTCGCTAGCTTTCCCTCAGAGCACCCGGACATATCTATCCTTCAGACTTTCTATGTAGGTCCAGCCTTAACCCGGAGACACAGAACAGGGAGAAAGGACGAACAAGATCTCCAGGCCGCCAAGGGCACGGCCAACAAACCAAACTCGTTGCCTTGGGCTCAGTCTACCCCAGCCTGGCAGGGAGGACTCTCAGATGCCACCTTGGGCTGTTTTTCTCAGCTTTGATCACCACACACACCTCTCCCATCACAGCAAACCATGAGAGCCACATTGTTCTGAGGAACAGAGATAAACAGTGTGCAGTGGTTATTTATAATGTACCGATTCAAGTACAGTTACATGATATACCCCTCCCTTTCTGCCATGTGTGATGGTGGACGAACCCAGGGCTTCACACATGCTACACACATATGGTCACACTGCTCCATGCCTTGCCAATATTGTGGTATTAAGGACCAACTAGTAATTTACCTTTTGAAAGAAATACATCTCTTGGACAATTGATAGCCAATTTAAATACATACATTTTAAGTACTTTCAGAGCCTGCGTGCTTGAGCGATTCTGTAACATCCACCTATTTTTTGCAAGCAAGGTAATTAAGAATTACTCATCTTTTTGTTTTTTTAATCACGTCTACCAGAAAGCAGTTTATAGTAGTTCTAAGTCCTGACCATGTGTAGAAGCAACAGCACTTCTTTGAATGCAGACACAGAACCCAAGTCAGCTACCGTCAGCTACCGGCAGTTGTCCCTTGTCATGTATCTCTGTCTGGATGAGATAAAACACTGCCAACTTGGTCAAAATAGCAAGAGCACAGACTGAAACAAAGGTCCACTAGCGTTCCCCCCTAAGCCTGAGACGGACCTTGCTCAGACCTAACTCTTCCACCCCATCAATGGATCCTTCGTGCAATGTGGTTCCCAGGGACTTATAACCAAAAGTCAGCCAGTGACAGCAGTTGCCTGCAGCCTACCAGCACAGACAGACACCCCTGCCGTGCTGCGGTCATCTGGGTGGAAATTTATAAGACTCGGAGACAGAGTCACAAACTGCACCCCACACGGTAGCAATAACTTATTTTCACAGTTCATTTGAACACAATGTAACAGGTAATATATTCTGGAGTTCCCAACTGAAGCTTCCTGGCTTCTGGTAACTTCAAGGTGCGAATGTCAAGATGCCTTGAACACGTCTATCCTTCCTTATCTACTTGAGGAGAGAGGGAGGGGAAGAAGGTGACTGTGAGGAGAGCTCCCAGCTTTCTATCTGAGGTGACTGTAGCTAAGCTAGCATTCCCAAGGGTGTGCTAGCAAAGGAAAACAGATTCACCAAGACAAAGGAAGTAAAGTCACAAATGCTTCCCATTCTCCAATGTTACATTTCATCTCATTATCCAACAGCCCAGAAGTCCCTCCCCTCTTTCATGTACCCCTTCTAGGTCACAACTTGCTATCCTGTTCTCTCACAGAGAAAGGCCAAGGTCCACATGAAGGCTGGATCTCCATCATCTAGCCCTTGGGAATGCTACACAAAGGCAGAATTAGGAGGAGCCCTGGACTTTTGCAGATGGGCAGGCAAGAAGGAAGGACAGTCTTAAATGGCACATTCCAACTGCAGCTCCAACCAGCGCCAATTGCATAAGTAAGCTTTCCAGACAAGACAGTAGAACCAGCTAATGAACCATTCAGAATGTTCTCGGAATCAGCAATGGGATTAGAATGTCTATGTTCACTTATGGACTAGAAATACAATACAGCGATGTTATAGTCACTTTTCTGTTGGAAAATAGTTTAATTTCTCTTTTCTTTCTTGCTTGCCTTCACAAATGTTTCTGATACTTCAAGGGCTGGAGAGATGGCTCAGGGACTGAGAACACATGTTGCTTTTTCAGAGGACCTGAGTTTAGTTGCCAGCCTTGCTATCTGCATCTACATCTACATGAGAAAGCTCACTGCTGTGTGTAACCCCAGCTCCAGGAAAACTGACACCACACACACACACACACACACACACACACACACACACACACCACGAAGCATTAGCTTGTCTTTGTGTGCTCATTAACAAATGGGAGAAGGAAGATGGGGTGGTACACACCTTTAATCCCAGCATCCCACCAGAAGTAGAGATTGAGGTGAGTTCCTGGCCAGCCAGGTACATATTGAGACTCTTGTCTCAAAAACACTCCACAAAACAAGATCTTGACCTTGAAGATAAAGGCTCAACAGAAGTGTTTAATTCTGGAGTGGGAAAGAAAAAGGAATTCTGCTGACATCTGAAAAGCAATTTCTCCCAAACGTAGTTACAGTTACAGTACACACGCCTTACATGCAAACAGCCTTCCCCCCATTCTGATGGACAAGGATTAGGGAAGGCTTTTGCTAGTGTGGGGATGCTCACCTTCCAACCCAGGAGCTTAAGAGGACAGGTAAGGTGACCTCATGCTGTCAGGAGAGTCCACCTGCCCCTCCCCCTTGTTGGGAAATAAGGAACTTCAAAAGAATGTGAGGAAACTCAGCAGACAAAACTACTGTTTCGTATTAAGAGTTTCAGAGGACTTACAGAGAAACCATATGACTGAAGCACACTAGACAGGCAGCATTCTTTCAGGGTGCAGGGTTCAAACAACCATCTCTCCCATTTTTCTTTCTTAATAGACAGATACCTTCAAAGCCGAGTGGGGCAGTGTGTGGTAGTGTGGATAGAATCCAGGCTTGTGCAAGCCAAGCACATCTCCCCGCCGGCACCACAGACCGAGTTCACTGGTTATTGCTTCTCTGTATATTGTTCAAGATCTAGATTATCACTACTGACCTCTATTAAAATAAACTATTTGAATAGGAACAGTTTGAAGAATTGTTATCATAAAACATTCAACCCCAGCTCTGAAGCTGGACAGAATTGAGATTTAAAAAATTGGAAAGGTCAAGAATGTCTAAAGGTCACATAAATTCAAGCAGGTTCTTGCAAGATTGGAGAGGTCACACACACACCCCCCCCCTTCATATTCTGGTTGAAAATGAAGTGTAGAGCTGAAGGTCTCCATAGCAACAGCCCTTACCCCCACACCCATGGGTAATGGCAATGTTTACAGCCTGAGCCATGACAGAGAGGATGAAGGAGAAAATCATGTCGCATTAAGGAACCCACAGAGAGAACCTGGATTGGTGGCTCACAACAGCCACAAAAACAGAGGAGGCTCTGAAGGGATTGCCCAGGACTTAGCAGCACCTGTAGCTACTGCAGGGGCCTGGGCTCAGATCCCAGGACCCATGAGGTCACTCACAAGCATCTGGAGCTATTCCATTTCCAGGGAACCCCACAGCCTATTCGCTGCCTTCTAAATACTTTCTGTTATCAGTGATAGGCCAACGTGGCATTTTCTAGTTCCCGCTGTTTGAACTGTCACCAAACCCAGAGCATAGGCACCCTTAAAAAAAAAGTCTTCCTTATTCTTCTATCTAATCTAGAAAAGTGGTAGCATTCTGTCAGGCTCTGCCCAGGGTGTAGCTTGTGGTAGCATTCCATCAGGCTCTGCACAGGGCGTAGGCTGCCGAAGGTAATCGGAGTCCCCTGGGCTGGGCTTAAAGCCATTGCTTGTTAACACTGCTCCTCCATCATCACCAAACACCTCTTATTAAAGAAAGCATCAGGACAAAGAAACCTGATTAATTGGTGACTACCAATGAGTACCAAGGAATGCCTGACTAGGATTTAGGCCGCTTCGGTTGTCAGGAACGAGGCTTTGTATCTCAGGGCTGTTAATGACGTTCATAGACAATAAAACGTTCTTAGCCATCGGAGAGTTTGAGGACTCATGCTTGGGACAGTTGTTCAGAGAGGAAGAGAGATTCTGTGATGTCATTAGAAATGCCTGTCCCACCCTCCTCCCAGGTTCCTTATTGGGTCCTACCCTGAGTTTGATAGGAGACTGCTGCTCCTGTTTTGACAGAACAGGAATCACCCAAAAAGAAAAACAAGTGGGGCCTCTGTCTGACCAAACACTTGACACATTCTTTCTTGTCCATTTTCCAGATGGTTACAATTGCAACAGTAGCTGGGCTCTCTGACCCAGTAGCATGGGCTACTTCTATTTAAAATAAAAACAAACAAAGTTGGCCTGTTTCATAGAGTTTCAAACACCTCTTTCCAATGATTAGCTATTTGCCCCACCACATAGGGTTTAGAGAGCAGCCGGAGAGACTGCTATCTGCTCACGGGCTCAGAAATTACTTCGATGTCTTCATTTTAGATGTTAAACAGACAAAAGAGGAAGAAACACGGGCACATTTCCACATCTCTAGTTTTTCACTGATAGCCCTGCTCCTGTTTTCTTTCCTTTCTGACGTTAGAATTTTGTATATGAAAGAAAGTATTTGCCAGTTCTGGAACCCGGAAGCTCCAGAAGGAATTGTTGTAGCCGGGCACCTCACTCCGTTAAACTATTTAGGTCTCCAGTCTCCTCTTCCTGCCTGGATGAGTCACGTGGAACCCACTTGCCTTGTTAATTACTGTTGCCACCTCGTGGCTTAAATGGTTAACTGCAAGATACTTGGTAACAGTTGGTCCACAGAGGGAGAACTGTTCACTTTTCTCCACTGGGCATTCCTAAGATGTGATTGCTGAGCCTGGAGAAGCTGCTTGAATATCTATGTTTTTTGTTTAGGTGTTTAACATGTACATGAATAAGCTATACCTTTACCCTTCAATTTAGTGAAAGAAGTACAGGAAATGAAAGGAACCGTAGTTGGGGGTGGGAGGGGAAGGTAATCTACCACTAAGGTGAACCATACTGTGTGTCCCAGAGAATCCCAGACATCATCCTGTCCGGGTTTCCCACTTACTGCTTAGTCCTCAGTTTGTGTCCTCTTTCTAATTCCCAGGCACAGTTTTAGAAATCCAGTGGGACATTCATGACACATGGCCTCTCGTGGCTTCCAGGAAGAGGCCCGACTGGATGGAGCAAGTCCATCCATGTGCCCGGAAGGGCCCACAGGGAGAGCACAACACACTCTGGCTCTCATACCCTGCCTTCCGCCTCTTCTTCAGCCGGAGCCAGAGCCCAGCTGGTTCGTCCCACATCCCCAGCCCTCAAGGCGCTGTACTTCTAGCAGGACAGCAGGGAGTGTTTACCTGAGAATTGATGAAGTCAAGCTGCTGCCAGGACACTTAGGAATGCCAGGGCCGTGCAGAGGAAACTAAGGGACGGCCCTGACTTTCCCCAACAGCCAAACGGGAGAATCTAAAGCCTCACTTCATGGATCCTGATGGGTGCCAAGGAAGCATTCCCGTCTATAATTTCAGATACTGAAAATCTCCCTAGCGTGCTGTTTTGTCATTCTGGGAATCAAACCCTGGTCTTCAGGCATGTTGTACAGGTGCTTACCACTGAGCGATACCTTAGCCTCAAAACTAATCCCCTTGAGATGAAGCCCAGGACCTTGTCCACACTAAGCATGTGCTCCACCACCGAGCTGTGCTCCACCACCGAGCTCCGCTCCAGCCCCTCTGCAGGAACCACTTTAAGGAATGATTCAATTTCCATAAACGGACAGAAAGAGCCTCTCTAAGACACTGGGCTAACCATAATAATACTGGCCAGGGAGGAGTCAGAGACAATAAAATAAACTAAGGTTTAAAACAAAACAGAACGAAGAACAAATCGTGACAGAAACAAACGTCAATCTGACTGTAAGATCATCAATCTTACAATCCGAGATTCCTTGGGTCCCCGGGATGAACACAGGATGGCCAGTGAGGAGGGCGGAGGGAACCTGGTGAGCACAAGGACTTCCTCTGGCTCCAAATCCTCTGCCACAGTGGCCTTCAAGGGACATGAGAGGCAAAGCCTTCTTTGTATGCCTGGCACAAGTGGGCACCAATCACCATCCTGATATTGCCCACCTCCTTTAAACTCTCTCCCAGTTTTAGTGAGCGTGGAGTCACCAGGGTCATGGCGACTCTGAGACCCACTCCCAGCCTCGCCTACAGGTGTCATGACGTGTCTGTGGGCTGCTATGATGCTCCAGTGTAGTAGGCTCCTGGGCTGCCTAAGCTCATGACAGGCTAGTCTGTGTGACTTCATGTGTCAAAATTGTAGGGGATTGGGCTAAAATCCACCAGTTATCTGACCATTTTGTTAACTTCAGTTCTAGGGGCCTGAAAATACACTTCTGTAATAAAACACTATGTTCGCCAGAGAAAATAATTATTGGACCCAATAGCCCTTCTCTCAACTTCTGACAGTGAGTAATTCTGAGCCCAAGAAATGCTCTTGTTCATTAATAAGATACAGAATATGCTGGTGGGTGGTGGCACATGCATTTAGTCCTAGCACTAGGCAGGCAGAACAGGCAAAGCTCTTGTTAAAGCCAGCTGGTCTACCTACCAAGTTCCAGACCACCTAGGACTATAGAGAGAGACTCTACCTCAAAACAAAAACAAACAAACAGAGCCCAGAGTAATTAACATTCAGTTTACTCTCTGAATGTTTGCTTCCTTCATATGGTAATGTTGCAGGCCTCTGACGTTGGGCAGAAAGTGTTAGATACCTCCACAGCAAACAGAAGCAAATGCACCTGCCCTCTGAATATTCAACAACTCTGGCTTGTTTGCCTCAAAAATAATCCAGATGCTGCCTTAAGCCGGCAGTCACGAGGGGCAAGCAGGTGGCCCAGGGCAAAAACAGGTGCTTGGGAATGCCACAAGGGATAGGCTTAAGGGGAAATAGTCAAGGGGAAGCTGCCTCTCAGATTTGCTTATCTCTGCAAAGGGCCTGTGAACGTAAACCTCCTCCAATCCTGATGACCTTAGAGATGTATTTTTCTCAACCTGGCAGTGGGACACTCTGTGCTGTATTGGCTAGTCATGTTGGTACTTCAACTAGATACATGACAGCTCATCCCTGAGTGATTTAAGAGGCCCCTGCTGAGGCAGAAGATTCTCTGGCCAACAAAAAACCAAGTGGAAACACTTCTATTTGCATTTATTTATCATTTTAAGTGGCTGCAGGGTTATTCCCTGTGAACTAGCCCATGGAATTAGGGACAACTAGAAAAGCAGATGGATTCTGTTGTTATAGTGAGCAGTCTTTCTGAACATCTTTACTAAATTTTTTCATCTGTAACCATTCTCCCCTCCCCCTCCCCTACTGCCTCTTGTCTCCAAGTTGGATTTCTGGGATTCAAAATTCCCACTGCCTGGCAGCTTCAGTTGAACTCTGGTTTGAGGAGGGAAAAAAATCTAGCATCCTTAACAATGACCTGGATCTGTTGGAAACGTCTCATTCCACGCTTGCCCAGTGCATGCCCGGGTCCTTTCCCAGGTGTCTATTGGTCATGGCTACTACATGCAGGACACTGTGTCCTCCCAGGAGAGAAGAAGCAGAAGCTGCCGACCCAGACGCTCCCACCACCCCTGACTGCAGCTCTGTGACTCCCTCCAGATCAGTGAGCAAAGTCGTTTGTCAGATCTTTTCCTCCTTCAAACTGAGAAAAGAGTCTTGGGCTGGGTGAGAATCTCCATGTTCCACTTCCTGACACTGCTGTCGGGGGCTCAGTCAGTGCAGCAACAGCCAGTGGATAAGGCCAATCGTGGTGCTTATCTTTCTTCGGGTGGCCGTTTATCAGACCCTCACAGAACCTTGGCAAGAGAGGTAGGTAGGTAGCTCTGTGCTGATTCTTACTTTGGAGGAGAGCAAACTAAACTCTGGATGGTTTGGACTCGAGTAGGAAGCTTGCACCCAAGCGGGACAAAATGCCAGCCCATAGGGTCACTCGGCAAACAGAGGCTTTAAAAGGTCTTTGTTTCCTTATTTCACTCCTGCTGTTTTCGTCATGCTCTATAACAATAATTTTAAACTACAATAAAAGAAGCTTAAATCCCGGGGATGGGGCAGGGACTTGGTGGAAGAACTCTGTCTGTCCCAGATAAGTGTAACAGGGTTTCCCGGATCACATGGTCACAATGGAGTGGGTTTGGGGGAAGAATCAGTGTCACTGTGACTTCTGTGTCTTGGTCCTCGGAAGCAACACAGGAAAGAAATGGTGCCCAGGATGGGGGAGGCAGCCACAGCTAAGAGTTAACTAAAGATCACTTGTTCTTTCAAAAGCCAGGAGTTCCACTTCTGGCATCCTGTGGCATCGGCTCTGGGGGTCTGACACCCTCTTCTGGCTTCTGTGGGCGCTTGTACAAAAATGCACACACAGTCACACACAAATAATAATTCTTCAAAATAAAGAGACATAAATATCTCTTCTTAAGGGGTGGGGAAATGGGGGCTCAGAGGCGGGGCCAGCTGAGACCTTGAACTAGGTGATCTGATTCCAATGTCTGAGCTCTGAAGCCTGTACCCAGTGCCTGCCCGGGGACCCCCCTCCTTCTCTCTCCCCCTACCCCCCCCCCCCAGTTCTCTTCATCACTCCATTTCCTCTCACTCTGTGGTTTAGAATGGCATAGAACTTATAGCAATCCTCCTGCCTTAGGCTCTCAAGTGCTGAGATTAGAGGTGTGAGCTATTGTACCTGTCCAGAAGAAACCTTTCAATGAACAGATAAGAAAGAAAGAAAGAAAACCTAAAACCAGAAACACTTAGAACTCAGACATTGCTGCCATGTGTGTCTTAGCACCGTGCCTTTTGAGAAAGGGAGGAGAAAAGGAATTAGGGCAAGGAGCACACCAACCCTGCAGATGACTTACGGGAAGTCACGAATGGAACGGAAAGTCTCTATAAGGAAGACGTACAGCCCACATAAAAGTCTGACAGGGAAGGGGTGTGGTGGGAAAAGACAGCACAGGTTAAAGGCCAGGACCAGGGGTATTAATAGCAAAGATGGCCCAGGGAAAGAGCCCTTGTTCAGTACCACTGAGCAGCAGCCTGGGCATCCTGAGTCACTCCTGTAAATAGCTTATTCCCATTTTATAGATGAGCAAACTAAGGCCCGAGATATGAGGCCCACTTGCAGAGTCCAGAGTAAAGCCCGGGAAACTGAGCTCCTGACACCATGAGCTCGTGGCTCATGGTACTGTGAACTGTGACTGACTGGCACACGGTTAGACGTACTGAGCACTGTTCTGAAGCACATACCTGGGCTGACAGAGCAAGTCATGGTGAAGCCAATCCTGATGGAAGCTCAAAAGGAACTTTCTATTTAGCAATGTGCAAAAAAAAAATGTCAGCTCCAGAAATTGGCTGGGACCAGGGAAAAGACCGACCATAGGCCTCACACATACAAGGCAAGAGTGAGCGGAATAAGTTAATATAACCGCTGAGCTAAATAAGCCCCTAGCCTGGAGTTTCAGCTCTGGTTGAAACGAAGCTGGCGGATTCCAAAGGGACACACTCAAACCTCGGGTTCTGTGCCCTTCTGAAATCACAGGGATTTTAAACCGGTGATGGGTTTCCCTAAGGACTGAAGATTTGTTTCCTACCTTATAGCTGTTCTCCACACGACAGCACAGGTCAGGAGACAAACACTAGAGGAAGACTCGAGAGGTGCAACCTTGAACGAGCAGGCCATGTCTTTGGACATCAGTGTAAGATGGCTGACTAGCAGCCTCATCAATGACACTTAGTGAGTGCAAGCGGTGACAATAATTCAGTAAGCAATTAACCTTCAGGGGACAAGGACTGTAACATGCTTTGTAAGCCTGGACAGAGCCCTTCGAGGAAGCAGGCAAGGATGCTGAAAACCATAGGCAGGCTGGAAGTTCTCTGTCCATGTAAGCCTGCCTGCCTAACAGAGCATGCCTAACACCCACGGCCTGACATGGTGGCACGGGCCTTTAATCCCAGGACCCAGAAAGCCCAGGCAGGCAGGTTTCTGGTTAGCTCAAGGCCAGCCTGCTCTGTATAGTGAGTCCCAGACCAGCCAGAACTACATGAAGGGACCATGTCTTGAAGAAAACAACAAAAAAAGCTTTGGAGGAGAGCTAAAACCCCAAGGAAAGTGTGTTCCTCACATATGCCTGGCCATCTTCAGGACCAGAAGAGGTCAAGGTGGAGATCAAGGTCTGAGAAAAGGACCTGGAAAGGCTGGCAGGCTCCTGGGAGTCCCAAGGAGCAGGCAGAGCTGGAAGACAAGGTGGGGGACCGGGACTGTCAGGGGAGGTGGCTGAACCAGTAAGAAGACACAGTGGGAATTACAGACATATGTACCACCACTAAACCTATGGAGAGAAGAGACTAATGATCTCCCTCTATGTATATCTAATAGGATAGAGAAACAGATCTATTCCTATAAGAATTGTAACAGAAAAGTTCTCAGAGTTAGACAAAGAGATGACAGACACACAAGAACAGAAAAGAACATTCCCTCCCCATATTATTATTACTATACAGAATGCAGGAAGCAAGTCGAAAGCAGCAAGTCACATGTAAGAGCAGGGCCATAAAAATAACCGTAGATTATTCAGCTGAAACTTTAAAAGCCAAGAGGGCCTGGACATACGCATTTTCAGGTCAGAAAGGCAACAACTGCCATGCCACGCTACTCTACCCAGCAAAGCTCTTGGTTATAATTGGAGGAAAAATAAAAAAAACTTTCCATGACAAAAATAGGCTAAAGGAATTTAGGACAACTAAGCCAGCTGTATAGGAGACACTTGAAGGAATCCTTCAGACTGGAGAGAAAAACAAATCCACCCACGAGGCCAGAGGAAATAATAAACCACACTAGAATAATAGCAAGGGAGGAAGGAGGGGAAAAGCCAACCACGGCAAAGCCAACAGAACGGCAGACATCGATAAACAGCTTCAATAATAGCTCTGATCATTAGTGGTCTCATCCCCCAACAAGAAGACACAAAGTACCAGATTGGATTAAAACACAAGCAAACAAAACTCAGGAATCATCTATTTGTTCTCCCCTAGAAACTCAGCTCACCACAAAAGACACCTCGGGGTGAAGATCTGGAGAAGGTATTTTAAGCAAAAGGCTGTGGGAATAGCAGGTTTTGCTGCTCTAGTATCTGACAAAATGGTTATCAAAGCCAAGCTAGTGAAGAAAGCTGCCCAGTAACAGATATGGATGAGAGAGCAAGCCACCAAGGGGAAACTTACAATTCTAAACACATACAGCCTCAACATAGATGCGGCCGATTTCATAAAACAAGGGCGTACAAGCAGAGATGGAGTTCAGCACGGCAGCCCTGAGAGACATCAATGTACCGGTCTCACTAACTGACATCATCCCCACAAGAGTTAGAAGCATTGGAATGGCACCATAAATCGAAAGGACTTAACAGATCCCACAGAGCAGTCCTCCAGATAGATGCCCTCAGCAGCCATGAAGTTTTCTCTAAAACAGACCGTGTGTGAGGACACTCGCTTCATGTCCCGAAAGCGCAGGAAGGATGAAGTCATTGCCCGCATCCCACCTGATCCCAACCACCAACAGCACAGATTCTAGAACATTCACACACTCGTGCGTATCGGACAACAATGCAGACTGAATATGGATCTGGTCCTTGAAGAGATTGGGAAGGAAATAAAAACAAATTCTAGAGTCGAATGAAAAGGAAAGCACGCCACGGGGAAACCTATAGGATCTAGTCAGAGTGCGGCAGAGGGAAGGCCATCATGAAATCAAAGAGCGAGTTGGTGGCCTTGTCAGCTCCCCAACCCTGTTTGAGGACGCTGTCCGTTCAAGTGGCTTCTCCCTCAGACTTGGAGGATTCTCCTTCTGAGTATCCTTGTTTCCTTCTCCTGTCTAGTTCTCTCATCACAGAGAGACAGTCTTACACCTGCATTGCTCACAGCCTTCAGTGTTCTCGCCGGGTTGCCTGAGTGGAGAGTCATAGGTAAGGCTCTTCTCCCTCGGTGCATTGCCCACAAAGTACGTTGTGGGTTGTAGCGTGATAGTCTTACTGTTGGCAGACGGCTGTGGCACCACGAGGCAACTGAGGACCATAAACTTAAGTTAACCTCTGTCCCGCTAACCTACATAACGAGTCCTGTCTCTACTGCCACACTGTCACTGTGGATTTTTAGTATATACCCTTTGAAACCAGCACACATGATACTTTGTTCTCTTCCCAGATGGTTTTGCCTCTTCAGAGTCCTTTCTATTTCCATAAGAATTTTAAGCACAGCCTGTGAGCTTCTACAGGGAAATGCATAGGGAGAACTGCCAAGTTAGTAATACTGAACCATCAATTCCGAAAGTGTAGACCATTTCTCTTTTTGGTGCTTTCCTAATCTCCCTCAGGAATGTTTTGAATATTTTGCATACCTGTTACCCATTTCTTTTGTTAAACTGATTCCTGAGGCCATTGTGCATGCAAGTTTTTAAAAATTCCACTTCTGTATTGCTTATTTTTAGTATATCCAAAGGGGATCAATTTCTGTATATTTCTCTTGTTTCCTGTGGCCTTGCCCTTCGTTTCTTAGGTCTAGGAGATTCCTGTGCATTTTGATATTACCTGAGTGTTTTCAGGATAGTTTGAACAAGTTAACTTTTTGAAAATGGTTTAAACAGGTGGCTGAACCGGCAGGAGAGGGGACTTCATCCAAAGCAACACATGACAGGCGTGTCACCTTGTCCCCACTGGAACCCACCACTATTTCTCTCACTTGGTGTTAGTGAAGTGGAGGTAGAAAAGAGAAACCAGTGTGCTGGGTGAGAGGGTCCCATGGAAGTTAAGAAAATGCAGTGCCATGTGCCAGCTTCCTCCAAAAAGACCAGACTTGCCTTGCACCCGGGTGGAACATGGGGGGTACTGCTTCACACCCATGGCCCTCTCTGTCTCTGTGCTCAGATCCCCTGTGCTCCTCAGTTTCTACAGCCCCAGTCGTGACTCAAAGTGGCTGGTACACTGAGGTATAAGAGCAGCTCCTTCCCTACCAAAACCAGCTCAGAATTTCCCTGCCTCAGGTTACCCCAGGGGCATCCCTGGAGCTGAGGGGAGGAGCCACACTACCACCTACCTGTATGACACATGTATTATTACTCTTCTGGAAAGGCCAATCTTAAGTATTAAATGGCGTGGGGGAAAGTCACAGATGGGTGGCAATTATAGTTGTAGGGGATATTTATTAGTATCAGCTTAGGGTGATATTGTTCTCTTATAAGCGGTATTATTCTTAGGGCTGATTAATTCTCCTATGGGAGAATCTAGAACCCTTTCAGTATTAACACGGAGCTTGCCTAATGAAGCTGGGTACCCATGGAGAAAATGAGATTCCACATCCTCAAATGATACATAGATCAACCTCTCTATTCCCAGCGTTTCTCTGCTGGGCACAAGGTGGAGCTAAGTGGGAATGGGCTGTGGCTCCAGATTTCTTAGATTCCAGATGGGGGCATGGACACCTTTACTCATTAGGCTTTGAGAAAAACCATGCTTAGATTTGCTTTTATGAAAGTGTGAGGCTTAGATACAAAGAAAGGATTTGGAGATGTATCAAAATGTGTATGGAAGAACATGGCAAAGGAAGGAAGGAAAGAAAGAAGGAAGGAAGACAGGGAGGAAGGAAGGAAAGAAGGAAGGAAGGAAGGAAGGAAGGAAGAAGAAAGGAAAGAAGGAAAGAAGGAAGGAAGACAGGGAGGAAGGAAGGAAAAAGGGAAGGAATGAAGGAAGGAAGAAGAAAGGAAAAAAGGAAGGAAGGAAAGAAGGGATGAAGGAAGAAAGAAGAAAGGAAAGAAGGAAGGAAGGAATGAAGGAATGAAGGAAGGAAGAAGAAAGGAAGGAAGACAGTGAGGAAGGAAGAAAGGAAGGAAGGAAGGAAGTAAAGAAAGAAAGAAGGAAGGAAAGAAGAAAGGGAGGAAGGAAGGATAAAAAGCAGAAAGAAAGGGAGGAAGGATGAAAGGAAGAAAGAAAGGAAGGAAGAAGGGAAGAAAGGGAGGAAGAAAGAAGGGAAGGCAGGAAGAAGAAAGTTAATTTAATAAACCATGTTCTTTCTAGTGCATAGGTAGCAGTATCCCCGGCCACCCTTGGAACTACAAGGGCAGTGCTGGAGAAAGAGAAAGAAACAGAACCTTTCTCCCCCTCCCCAGGGTCATACCTAACAATTACATAATTCATCCAGATCCCAGGGGTGGGGCAAGGAGAAAGAGAGAAGAAGGGAAGGGAAGTAAGAAAACCAGAAGGCTAGAAATAATGTTTTCCCTCCACTTCAAACCACACGGTTTAAACTCACTCAACCCCAAGATGATTGCCGAAATTGGACACCTACTAATGAGCAGAACACCAGAGCCAAGGTGTGCCATGGCGCAGGCATGCAGAGACGGCTCGGCAAATAAACCCTCCGAAGGCTTCTCACGGCTTGGGGATTAGAGAAGGGTGTTGACTTAAATTTCATAAACTCTACAATCACAGAGAGCCCAGAAGAAATTACCGGAGCTTCAGTCTTCGTGGCGGTGCCTTTGCCAAACTTTCTTACGTCGGTTCTTTTCTTGTGAAAGGCAAACACGATTTAAGGGAAATGACTTTACAGATGTGGGGAGGGGCATGGCCTCGGTCACACCATGGCCATGAGAGAAGGGTAGGAGGCCAACTGAGGCCACAGCCAGAGTGCTGCAAGGGCAAGCAAGTCTCCCACCAGGCAGCAACCACTGGATTTTTCCTCCACCCTTCGGCGGGGCCATGAAGATGCTTCAGGCATAGCTCAGAGAACCTACCTATCACTTTGTACTGGTTACTGGTTTCTTCGGGAAAAACAGAAATCACATGACATCTATTATAGACTTTGCTGGGTGTGGTGATACATGCCTCCTCTAATCCTAGAATATGGGAAGATAAGACAGGAGGATCGGAGGTTCAGGGCCAGGTTGGACTAAGAAATCCTTTCTCAAAACAAAACAGAACTCTGTCTTACATCTTAATGTAGAATTTCATGACAGGCTAACAACTAAATGTCATATACTAGGATGACTCTCACGCCAGTACATCAAGGTCAACGTTCAGAAACAGGTAGGATTAGATCGTTTTATGGTGGGAACACAGGGAAAATTCCTGCACCCCTGGAACAGGGGCTGGAGCTACGGCTCCACAACAGAAGATCCTTTCCACAGGAATCATCGAAAGTCCCTCTCACATGAACCGAGGACCTTGTAGGAACAAACCAGGCACAAGTCAGTTGGCTGCCTAAAAGCTGGCTGGTCCTGGCAGGTCACAGCTAGGTAGCTAGGCTCACAGGTATGTCAGGTTTGGCTCCAATCCGACATATGATGGCCTCTCCCAAGACACTTAAATCAATAGAGGCCTCAAGGATTTGTAGGCCAGAGAGACACCAGGCTGTGTGTCCTGTGGGACTGGAGAGAGCCCAGTCAGAGTCACCCAGAGGGATGAAAGCCTTTTTTGCAACCAGTGCTAGGTAGTGTTAAGTGGTGTCTCGGTAGAAGGGCCAAGGTCACTGAGAATGCCCAGCAGGAGAAGAGATACAGGCTGGGAGAACCTAGAAGGCTGAGTCTGGACAAACTTGCCTCAAACTGTCCAAATGAGAAAAAGAAGCCTTGTCTCATCCTCTGCCCTTCAACTCTGACTCCAGAGAGCAGAAAACCCAGTTCCAGTAAGCCCTTCATGGAGCACCTGTTATGTAAAAAGCACATCAGTCACTTCAACCCAGGTCTGACCACTCCCTACGGTTTGTGCCACAGGAACGGAAGGTGACAAAGGGTCCATTAGCTCTAGGATGGAGAAAGAAAGAGCAAGCTAGCCATGAGGACTACGTCTGTAGTCCTAGTCCTGGGAAGGATGAGGCAGAAAGATCACATGATGAAGGCCAGCCTGGGATACCCCGAGAGATCTTGGGAAGTGGAAGGGGGAAAGAGAGAAGGATGGGGAAATTGGAGATGAGACAGAGATACATACAGAGAAAGACAGGTGGTTGGCTTTGCATGAACTTCCTCAGGTAGAGAAACTTCTAGGCACATTGGGCCCGTTTACATTAAAAGCTCAAAGCTCAATGCATTTCCCAAAGACAGAGGTGGTGTCAGGTACCAGGTCCTCTGGTTTGGTGCTTTTCCTTGGCCAGAGTGAGCGGTGACCAGAACCCCCATGCTGGCCTTTCACTCTTTGCCATGATATATCCACCGTCTGACTCCCTTGGAGAAGGCCCAAGTGTTCGGACAAGAAAGGCATCAAGGACAACAGAAGCTCAACCATGGTGCCCCTGTTTCTGTGCTGAGGAGAGGCAGTGTAAGTAGATGTCTTTAAAGACATGGATTTGGAGACCAACCGGGGGATTCCCTGTATTTAGACCCCAGCACCCATAAAGAAAACAAGCGGGGTGGTACATGCTTACAGTATTAGCACCAGGGAGACAGGGAAGAGCATCCCATTGCTTACTGAACCAACAAGCTCCAGGTTCAGTGAGAGACTGTGTTTAAAACAGTAAGATGAATGACTGTTGAGAAAGATATCCAGCATTGAACTCTGACCTCCACACATCTGTACACACAGGTACATTCACAAACATGTACACAAGTGCCACTAATGGGGTTACTTCAGTGGAATTTATTTCAGGCCAAGCCATGCCCTCCACTGGAAAGAAAACTCAAAAATAAATTAGTTAGGTCAGAAAACGGGGGAGGGAGATAAGGAACCATTTGGATTAGAACAGTCAACACTTCCCAGATTCTGCCCTGGTCAAATTCAGTGTTGTGAAATACACAGCTTTTCAAACATTTACCATCTAGCATGT